>NC_064289.1:27562472-27787870 GCF_019186545.1 Solanum stenotomum | reverse complement strand
AATTTCAACATTACAAAAATAAAAATACCGACCTCTGGAGGTCGGAATTTCAACATTACAAAAATAAAAATACCGACCTCCGGACGTCGGAATTTCAAAAATACAAAAATAAAAATACTGACCTCCGGAGGTCAGAATTTCAACATTACAAAAATAAAAATACCAACCTCCGGAGGTCGGAATTTCAACATTACAAAAATAAAAATACCGATCTCCAGAGGTCGGAATTTAAAAAAATGAATATTCCGACATAAAATAAAAATCGACCTCGAGAGGTCAGTAAATACCGACCTCCAGAGGTCGATATTGAATAGCGACCAAGCTTTTTCCGACCTAAGCTGGGATGTCAGTTTTAGGTCGGTATTTCAGGGAATATCGACCTTCGGAGGTCGGTATTTATAGGTCGGTATTCACTGTTTTTTTAGTAGTGTCTTAACAACACAATGGTACTAACCAATCCGAATTCAAGGCCTCAGGTACACAATCTCAAACAGGAGAGACAAGAAACTACACATAAAATAAGTAAAGAAAAAGCAATGTAACTAATCCTACTAGATGTCATGAACTATGTTAGGTACATGGCTTCACTTTCAGTGTCACTAAGTCTCTTGATCTTATGAAGAAGTGCAGAAGCTCACCTTTACTTCAAGAGCTACTGGATGTTGCACAGTTGCTTGTTGCAAATACTATTACACATATTAGATGTAGTTCAACTATCAATTCTGTCACTCCCCAAAGCTACCCTAGGACGCGGACACGGGACTTAGGATCACGAGTGACCCCAAGCTAACCCTGCTGGCATATCATAAGCATACTAAAGTAAACTGAAGTAAAGAAATAATGTGCGGAAGCTAAATCATCATGTAAACTGAAATGATAGGGAATACCCATATAGTATCTGAATAAATGAAAAGTGAGAGTTCAACAACAACTGAAAAGTCAAACTGAAATACTAAAGTTGAAACTAACTATGTCTGAAATAAAGCCTCTACTGACTAGAAATTTTGGAACATGCCCCAGCTAGATCTAGAAAAATTGAAACTAAAGCTAAAAGCGATAAAGATAGTCATGTCACTAGTCCTCGAAGAATGAGGACCCACCACTGATGTTGTTGTTTTGAAGATCGGGAACCGATCTATGCGTGATCTGACTGTTGAGGACCTAAACCTACATTACGACAAGATGTAGCGCAGAGTATGCGTCAGTACTTGAAAGGTATTGAGCATGCAGGATAGAGTAAAGCTGAATAATAACATAACTGAAAACAAACATATATCTGAACAATGACATGAGGTAGGCATGATACAACTGAGAATACTGAACATGAAATACTGAATGCAATGGCCAAGTTTATAACATGCTGAGACTGAATGCTGAAATATACTAATAACATGATCAATCCAATAGAGTCTGACTGAACTGCAGGAGAGCTACTACTAACCGACATAAAATCACATGAGCTAAATGTGGAGTCTACGCCCCATTGATAGGACCCAATATACCCTGCCAGAGGTATAGAGGCATGCTGGCGTGATCACTAAAATGATGCCCACAGAGGGGACTTACAGCCTACGGGGCATGTAGTTCTGGGACTTGAGGGTGACTGACCCTAGTCCACTCGGTATTAAGCTTCCCAATTGATTAAGTAATTTAACATTTTTACGACTGAAGTTCTATAATACTGGATAGCTCAAACACTGACATGCAAACTCTGAGAATGTAACAATTATGACTGATAATGTGACATTCGTAAACTGAAGCATGTGTATGTCTGGAATAACTGAATAATTTGATCTAGCATGCATAATTCATGAACTAACGAATATATACACTAGGGTTCTGAATATCATATGAGAAATTGAATAATAACATGATAAGCTAATTTGGATCATTAAAGTAACTAATTCATGATATTCTACTAAAGTTCTAGAAACCCTAAGTCTAGCTAATAATAAGGGAATCAAGAATCTGATTGAAATCTAGGGACCTAATGGGTGAAAGGAACCCACTAGTGAAATCCCACATACCTGGTGACGAATTCCACAGAGAAATCTTTTGATTTCGGGGCTGGAACTGATGGAACCTTGTTGCGTTCTTGAACTAGGGTTCTTGACCTCTTTCTCCTCTTACGCTCTAATTTTCTAAGTTTTGATGAATGATTTTACTTAGGTAAGTTCTACTTATGTTTCTAGGCTAAAACTGATCAAAACCACGTAATTTAGGGTTTAAACGACGTAGTTTAGGGGTCCAACGCATAAGGAAAAGACCAAAAGTTCCCTGACTTAAAAGTTATCGGTCGACAGACGAGACTAACAGACCGTCGATCGACTGACGGTCCGTGATGGTCAACCGTCAGTCATGGCTGGGGGTTGGAAGCTGGGGGTCTGACCTATGACCCTGGACCACATACCATGGTTTGACCTACTGTCCGTAGGTCCTGGCGTGGGTCTACCCTTAGCCAAATTTTGGGGCAGAGTTCTGGGGGGTTGTAGATGTGAACCACAGACCACCAGCACAGGCCGTGGGTCACCCTATGGTTCGTGGGTGGCAACCGTGGATTGCGCATGCAACTTCTGGAAATCTGCACTGGTGTCTGTTTTCAGATACGGGGTGTTACAAATTCCAATTTTATGTCTTGTTCCTTCTGATTATTTTATTTAGACACTTAAACTAAGTTTATTTCAATTTAACACTTTACCTCATAATAATGTGTACCAATTAGACATCGTTGGTTCAAGTTTTGAATTTTTTTGGTGTATGTTTTTATTTGTCTATTAGGCAGTTAAGTTAATTACATAAAATATGTCATCTCTTTTAACTATACAAATTCCCTCAAAAAGCTGTAAAGTCTCAGGTATTTTTTACTTGTTATTGATGTGTATAATTAAAGAAGATAGTATATTTTAAGTGGTTAACTAGCTACCTAACAGATGAATGAAAACACACACAATTTTTTCGTTCCAAAATTGTGTAATAGAAGTTCACATATTTAATTATAATATAATTGTATAACTTAATTCGAATATAATAAATATCATAACAAGCGGGCTAACTATGTATTAATGCTGCCACTCCTATGATAAAAAATGATAAAATCGAGCAGTTGACATGTGCAACTTACGTACTTCACTTTATTTGTTCTTCCTATTTTGCTTGGGTTCAGCCTGTTCATTTGGGGGCTCGACCATTTTCATCTAGCTGCTTTCTATGGTTAGAGCTTGTGATCTCCGCCACTTTTATTGTCAGCATTAGTCAAAAAAAAAAAAGTGCCTTATACGACTGACATTAATTGATCTTCGATAAAAAGAAAACCGCACAAAACTTATCTCATAATAAACATCACCATCGTCACCAATTCAACACTGACCCCCCACCGGCCACCCCTCCCTTTGTTTTCTTCTTCTAGACTCTAGTAACCATCTTTGAATAATAATCAGTACAATTTAGTTCGACGTAACATGTTACTAGCTAGCCTAATTTTCCTTTCACTTATAATGAATAGCAATATTTAATTACGGCTAAGACGACTTGATTGATTGTGTAATTATTTTTTTATATATTCACAAGGTATAAAAGTTAATTTCACAGTATATTTCATGACAAATTCCGTTTTGTACTTTAACAAAAGAGAGAAAAAAAAAATTAAGAATCTCTTCCTAGCTTGACTGACGCATATTCTTTGAAGTGAGACTTTGATTCTTGTAAGCATATGAAAAAAGTAACAATAAGTATCTTCTTGATTTTTTTTAAGGCAACAATAATATCTTCTTGATTTTTTTTTTGTTCAAAAATCTCATATTTTAAACTTAATAGATGTACAAGTTATATATGTAGTGGAAATTAATTAATTATGATCACTTAATGAAGTCATTATATATGTCATCTTCATTACCGTGGAAGTTGTACATATTTTATTGAAGGAAAAGTATAATGACAAATATATCTCTGAATTATCATAAATGGTATGTATAGTATATATCTTTTGTTATATTTTATGTATGTATATATGTTTGCGTTAATATTTTGGGTTGTGTAAACCCTTAAGCTAAACGGAGGGTTATGTGGCATCATCCTACACATGTATCCAATTTTAATTTATTTACCTGAAATTAAAATAACTGCCCAACTATTCATTCCCAAAACCTCATTAAAACCTAAAATACTTTATGGTTTCTCTTATTTTCCTTTGTGAAAAGGGACAAATATACTATGACAAATGGTATATATATACCCTCCATTATACTTTAAGATTATATACTCTTATCGTCAAACTTTTGACATGTGTATACCCTTAAAACTAATTGCTGGACATGTGGCTTCCTCTCAATAATTTTACCGGATTCTTTATTTAATTTTTAATTCAAAATTAAAAAACCTACCCATCTTCCATAAATTACCTACGCATGACTCAATTACAACTCAAATCCAATTTCTTGGTAACCCAAAACAATTCTTCCAATATCACCATCATCGAATCCTAGGAGTATGTACTATCTTCTTCTTCTACTTAGATTTTTCTACTGTTATCTTTTGTGGCACCAAATTAAGAAAAGAGATAGTCACCGACTATTCATTTTCAAAATCCAATTAAGACCTAAATTATCCAAAATTTCCTTGATGATAAAATAACAATTTCCTCTACTAATCCACCTTTGAATTATGATAATGCTGCGATTAAAATTTTGTGAGGAAAAAGCGAAGACAAATTTTCCGATTACAGTGTCGCCGATGAATCTGTTTCCAAGTCAGAATAGTACTATTGAGTTATCGAATGCGGTGTTGACGGTTAAATCACCATTTCTGTTTGATCTAAGCCTCAGAAGCATCAGGAGTTCATCCTCCTTCTTACCAACGGTGTAGGTAACTTTTTGTTCAAAATCCTCAATTTCGTCTTTCTTCGATCGCTGGAGGTGTTCCGCCGTTGAATCAATTGTGCTTTTAGAAATTTTTTCAATGATATGAAATGAATTATCGCGAACAAATTACTGTAAAGAGATAGCGATGTTTACTGGCGGAGTGGTGTTGTTCCCGACACCAACAAGTCGGATTCTTACTCAATGATCGATTTTATGGATATAATAAATGCATTGATTCCAACCTTAATTTTTCACCGACACGAGTGAACATATGAAAATTGCCGGATCAGATATTCTGCATGGGTCTGAAACTCTCCTTTAATTAATTAGTTGTAATCTTGTTTAATTAATGTGATTCCCCTTTTAATTTCCAGTAATTAGGAATAGAGTAAAATATTTAGGAAAAGAGATAAATATACCCTCAAACTATCATAAATGATATTCATACATTATACTTTACGTATGCATATTGTTAATATTTAGGATTGGGTATAATCTTAAACTAAATAGATGGACATGTGGCATCATCCTATACATTTATCCGATTTTAATTTATTTATTCGAAATTAGAGTAGCTCACGCAATTGTCCATTCCCAAAACTCAATTAAGACCTAAAATATTTAATACGTTCTCTTATTTTTCTTTGGCGGAATGACCTGGGAGACCCTTATACTTGATTCGAATTGTCAACTAGACCCTTCTACTCATGACTTTGTCAATTGAACACTTAAACTCAATGAAACACAATATTTTAAACCCCTTTGACCGTTGACCAATCCTATGTGACAACTTAATAGTCGAGGTGGAACAAACGTGTGATCTCACGCATTAAAAGAGCGTAAACAGAAAAATTTGAGACTAAAATTAATTAAAAGAAAAGAAAAAATGAATAAAAAGACAAATCTTCTTTTCCCCATTTTCTTTTCTTTTCTACCCAACATCACTGTCGTTCTTCCCCCCACCTAGTCCCCATTTTTCTTTCTTGCTCCCTTTCCCCATTTTTATAATCTTTAATATGTTTGTCAAAAGTATTTCAGAAATCCTTTTCCAGAAGTAGTTGCTTCAATCTTTGTGAGATAAAAATATATGAAGAGAAGCTATTGGGGGAATGCGGAGGGGTAATTTACAGGCAGCTAGGTGATATAGATCTGATTATTTTGGAGAGTGAAGAATAATTAGTGTATGTTTTTTGTAAAATTAATTGGAACACGTATATTTATTAGAACATATTAAGATATTTTAGTGTGGAATTCATTGTCATTAATGGAGGAAACAGATTCACAATGGTTCAAGTGGTGGATGAAGATCTTGGTAAAAAAATATGGCGAAAAATTATGGACGATGAAAACTTGGAGAACAATGATATTTTTTAGTTATTTAAGGTAGTAATAACTAGTAAGGAATAAGGATGTAAGATGACAATGGTGTCTTTGGTGAAAAAAATGGAGGGAGATGATTAATGATAAAGTTAGTGCGAGGAAGAAACGGAGTGAAAAAGAAAAATAATGAAAATTTTAAATAAGTAAAAAATAAGTGAAAAGAAAAAAGTTTAAATTTCTTAAAATAAAGTAAAAATAAGTGACATATCACTAAAAGTCTGATGTGGATCATGACATGTCATTTTCATGGTGTGTTTGAAGTGCACTTGAAGTCAAAAGGGTTCAAAAGATTGTGTTTCATTGAGTTTAAGGGGTCGTTTGGTAGAGTGTATAAGAATAATGCTTCTATGATGTATTAGTAATGCATGCAATAGTAATGCAAGAATTAGTAATGCTTGCATTAGTTATGCTTGCATTATTTCTTATACATTGTTTGGTTTGATGTATTGGAAATAGCAAGCCTTGTATAAAGACTATTAAAAAAATATTTGTTTACCAAAATACCCCCACATTCTTTTACAAAATAAAATAATATAATAATAATAATTATTATAATTATAATTATAATTATTATTATTATTATAATAATAATTATAATAATAATTATAATAATAATAATTATTATAATTATAATTATCATTATAATAATTATAATAATAATTATTATTATAATAATTAATTATTATTATTATTATTATTATTATTAATAGAGGGTAGTTTTGTCATTAGTTAATCTAATGCATGCATTAAAACCATTGCATTGCTAATACCTAAAAATCCATGGTATTAGCAATACACACTTTAATACACAATAGAGTGTATAACTAATGCAAGCATTAGTTATACATAGGTTGGAAAAGAGTACCAAACAAGGTACTAGTAATACACAGTGCTAATGCATGCGTTATTTTTCCTAAAACACTCTACCAAACGACCCCTAAGTGTTCAGTTGGCAATATCGTGAGTAGAAGGGTCTAGTTGACAATCCGAGCCAAGTATAAGAGTCTCCCAGGTCATTTCGCCTTTTTCTTTTAACTCTATTCTTAATTACTAAAAATTAAAAGGGTATTACATTAATTAAGCAAGATTACAACTAATTAATTAAAGGAGAGTTCCTAATTCATGCAAAGTAATTTTGTGTCGGTGGAAAATCAAGATCGAACTTAATGCACTTATCATTACCCATAAAATTGATCACTAGGAAGAATCCGACTCGTCGATGTCGAAAACGACACCACCATTTCCACTGATAAACACATACATTTTTTACAGTAATTTATTTTGTGATGGTTTATTTCATATCATTGAAAAAATTCAAAAAGCACAATTAATTCGACGTCAGAACAATTCTAGCGATCGAAGAAAGATGAAATTGAGGATTCTGAAACAGAAAGTTACCTATGCCATTGATAAGCATGCCAACGGAAGAGGATAAACAGTTGATGCTTTCAAGGCTTATAATCAAACAGTGGTGGTGATTTAATTGTCAACACCGCATTCGATAACTCAACAGTAATATTCTGACATGGAGGCCAGTTCATCAGTGGCATTGAAATCAAAAAAATTGTCTTCGCTTTCCCCCCGCAAAACTTTAGCGCAACAACATCATAAATCAAGAGTGAATTAGAACAGAAGGATGAGTGCCATTGTGGGTTGTTGTTTCAAACCTTAATAGCTGATACATCACCCAAATGAAGATTGATAACTCACAGGAAAAAGAAACTGAAGGCGGAGTTCACGAACATTCTCAGAGGAGATATAACCTTCTTTTTTTTCTTTTCTAATCGTCGAAATTAAATTATCTCAATTGTGCCAAAATGCTACAAATACAAAATCGGTGAAATCCTTTCCCGGATTACTGAACTGCTTTTTTATTGTACTTGCGCCTTGAGTTATGGAGGTGGAAAAATGAGAGTGATATTTTAAGAAACCCTACTTGAGGGTCTTTTAATAGTAGAATTATAATGGGTTGGGATGGGCTTTTGTGTTTTGGGTTGGATTCCGCTTTTTTATTGGACGCATTTGTGTCTTTTTTGTCTATTTATGAATAAAAAGGCTATGACCGATATTAGTTAAAAAAAATTTAGAAGAGGAATTTGTTATTTTATCATCAAGAAAATTTTGGATAATTTAGGACTTAATTGGATTTTGAGAATGGATAGTTGGTGACCATCTTTTTTCTTAATTTGGTACCACAAAAGATAATAGTAAAAAAATTTAAGAAGAAGAAGAAGATAGAGTAGAATCCTAGGGTTCGGCGGGAGCTAGTGATATTGAAAGAATTGTTTTAGGTCACCAAGAAATAGTGTTTAGGTTACAATTGAGTCATAGATGGGTAATTTTATGAAAGATGGGTGGATTTTCAAATTTTGCGTAAAAAAATAAATAAATAAATTGAGTAGATTATTGAGATGAAACCACGTGTTCAACCGTTAGCTTTAAAGGTACACACGTGCCAAAAAAATTACAGTAGAAATACATACAACTTTAAAATATAACAAAAAGTATATGCATACCATTTGTCGTAGTTCTGAGGTATTTATCCTTTTTCCCTTTATTGAAACACTTCAGAAAGTTCCAAAACTTGGTAATTATTCATTGAGTTTAGAAATATGCATGTTGGAATTATTCTATGTACTTCTAGTAACCATCAAGTTTGAGTAATTACTTTTTTCCCTTTTTGTATCATTCAAGATTGTGGTCAAGTGATGAACATTTTTTCATCTATAATTAAAAAATTTATATTTGAGTTCTAAATATAAAATTGTCTTTAATAGAGAGCGTTTTACCTTCTAAAGTAAAACTTATCTGAATAAATTCAAATTAATCTATCTCAAATGGTTATCGAACACCAAATATCAATTCAATACTCCTTTCCATTCACAAAAATAACGTAACGAAATTTGAAAGAAGAAATTGAAGATCCCGATAGGCCTATATATGTTCGTTAAAATAGAAGGTAAGCACAATAATTACATATTTCAAGAATTAATTATGGCTTTATGCATGTACATATTCAATGGATGGCAGAAAAAATAATACCACTGAATTAAACTCTTGCTTTATTACTTCTATTTAAATATTCCTTTCGTTCATTTTTGTTCGTTTATAATATTACAAAAGTCATTCCCCTAAACTAGCATTAAGGTATCTAGCTAATCACAATATAGGATTTAAGGAACGTAAGCTAAGGCTTAAGAAAAAGAACTATTCTAAGATTCTCAAAACGGTTGATTATTAATAATTAACAATAAACCTATTCCTACCTAGCAAACATGCCTAACGATTCATGAAACTTATACTATATATTATCTAACTGAGCTAAGTCTAAATAGGGGAAATTTTAACCTACCTCACAACCAAACAACAATCAAAGAAGCATCACACAGAAGCTTTTCCCTTTTAATAATACTCTAATCACTTCCACTCTATCACACAAATAATCTACTCATTAATACGATTTAAACGACTCATATTGATATTTCACAATTCAGGCCAAAAAAATCATTCATCCGGACTAATCGATGAAAATAAAAATAAAATTCAGATCTATCTTTCTCATAGGGTAAAAAAATTATATCCAAAATTGGATAAAGACGAGACTCAATACAGGGCTCAAATTGACCCGTAAGTTTCAAGAACAAAAAAAAAAAAGAAATTTCTAAAGATTTTTAGCTAGAATTACGAATTGAAAGAAGAAATAAAGCTAGAATTACCTATAGAATACAGAGGGGAACATTATTTACCTACTGACCAAAGAAATCAACAACAAATGCATGGAATCACCCCAAGAACATATTACTTTTGTGGTGACCGATTTGTGGTACCTGCGAGGGGTTGTACTAGCTCTTATTTTTCATTCGACTTTCCAACCTTGTGCAGTATTTCTTAAGCCTTAGAAACTAAGTTATTGTTCTTAAGAAATATTTTGGCATGATTTCATGGTGGGAAGGAGCCTTTAAGTTGGGAAAGATGATCATATTTTCGCCGAGGTTAGAATTTGTTAATAATCCAGGTAAATTAATAGGTCATTAGTAATTGATTATTATTTATTTTGTTGTTAGACCAAGAACAAGCCAAGGCTCTTTGCAAGAAATATACCGAGTTATTTGGAGTTTTCAAGAGCTTGATTCGGGTTAGGTGATAGTGGTATGTATTTTATTTTTATATGTATGCATATCTACTGCTTGTAGTATCATTTGTACAATGCATGGCAGGAAATATATGAATTGACATAATCTCATGCAATGAACTTGTGCTTGTGACTTGTGATTTTCAAGTGGTCTTGTTCATTGTACTATGTGATTGTGTATAATTATTTGTGATTATTGATTGACTTGAGCACCATGCCGGTACACTAACTATGGATGACTCGAGTACCACACCAGTACACTAACAACTTGGGTTTGTATCATGTGAGAGGACCGGGTATTTGATTTCTAGTTCCATGAGACTACCTAGTATTTGCATGTGATCATGTGGGACATATGGTTATGCATTGTTTGACCCAAGTGTTGTTGTTTTATAACATGTGACTGAGAGTCTTTGTGGTTGGTTATTATTGTTATGTTATGCCTTGTTCTGTGTTATTAGATTGTGGTGACTGTTTGCATTCATATCTTGAACCGGTCACGTGATCCTATAAGTATATTATGGTTTGTGTAGTGTTATTGTACCTATTCTTTTCCTTGTTGAGTACATGAAATATTCCAACGGTTGTTTCGAGACTTAGTCGAGAGACACCTGATTTTCGAATCCAAGGGTAAGCTTCGTCTTTCAGGTTACCATGGATTCTTCTGCATCTTCTTATCCATTTGTTTGGACACAAGTTTTTAGATTTTATTTATTTTTAGTTTCGGAGTTGCATTCTCAATTGAATGTTTTAGAGTTTTGGTTTGGTGACTTTTAATTCTTAGGAATTTTTTGCATTTAAATATTTTGGCTATTGGATTGAGTTTATAGGGACTCAATTCTCTGGTTAGCTAAAATGTTTTACTTTATTTATGATAAATTTAGTTTGTTTTAAATGGTATTGGATTATTTTTTTATTCTCCCACCAGGTGATTTTATGTGGGTGTCACTCATGGCGGTTTAGGTCGTGACATAGTTAAAGACTCATTGTAGCCCCTCTCACAATTTATGATATAGATATGAATTCAACTATTTAGTTAATTTTGTTCCTATGTACTGTGACACCTCAAAAAGAAGGCTTGTAAGGAAGGGTTCAAGAACCATGGAAAGGTCTAAGAAAGGGTTCAAGGACGATCGAAGAGTCCACAGTCAGTGAACCCAAGCCTTGTGAAAAATATTCTAAGGCAAGGGTCTAAGGAAGGGATCAAGGACAGTGGAAGAGTCCACGATCAGTGAAGCCATCCTTGGATCCAAGCCTTGTGAAAAATATTCTAAGACAGGGATTTAAGGAAGGGTTCAAGGATGGTGGAAGAGTCCACGGTCAGTGAACCTATCCTTGAACCCAAGCCTTGTGAAAAATATTCTAAGGCAACGGTCTAAGGAAGGGTTCAAAGACGGTGGAAGAGTCTACGGTCAGTGAACCCATCCTTGAATCCAAGTCTTGTGAAAATTATTCTAAGGCAATGATTCACGGACAGGTTCACGACCAGTATAATGGTCCACGAACGGTAGACCCATCTGTGGAGATTGAATTAGAGAAAAAAATCTAGGACTCTAGTCCACGATAACCTTCACGGGCTATGAATCGATGAATGGCCGGTGAAAGCCTTCCGTGAAAGGGTCCTGTCAGTTTTTTTTTTAAGGTTATATGGGTCTTTTCCTATGCATCTAATACCTAAATTAGGTCATTTTAATCCGAATCCTAGACCCTATATAAGTCTTTTAAGCCTAAAATTTAACCATTATAAATTTATCACTCCCCGAGGCTACCCCCTGAACGTAAATACGGGACCTAGAATCACGAGTGACCCTAAGCTAACCCTAAGCTGGCATATCATAAGCAAACTGAATAAATATACTATGTGGAAGCTTAAATAGTGATAACTAAAAGAGGGAAATACCAAATACTGATATGAATATATANATATATATATATATATATATATATATATATATATATATATATAAAAGACTATGAGTTTAATAACAACTAGAGGATCAAACTTAAAACTAAAACTGAATCTAGTACTATGTTTGAAAAAGCCTCTAACTGACTAAAGTTGATGGGACATCCCCCCAGCTAACTCTAGCAAAATTGAAAACTGAATAAAAAGATTAAAGTGTAAAACATGTCTATTATCCTTGAAATATGAGAACTCACCACTGAAGTTGTTGAATTGGAGATCGAGAACCAATCTATGTGTGATCTAGGTGTTGAGGACCTGAACCTACATCATGAAAAGATGTAGCACATAGTATGTGTCATTACTTGGAAGGTATTGAGCATGTATGATAGGATAAAAGTTGAACAAACATATAAGCTGAAAAAAGCATAACTGATCAATAATATAATCTGAACATGATGGAAATACTAATATATACTGAAAAGAACTGAATTGAATGCAATGACCAAGTACTGAACATGTTGAGACTGAATACTAAAGTATAACTGAAAACCTGGTCAAATACACTAGAGTGGGAGCTACTAATAACCGACATAAAACTACGTGAGATAAACGTGGAGTCCGATGTATACGCCCCATCAAGAGGACCCAATATACCTACCAGGGGTATAGAGGCATGACTGACGTGATCACTAAAACTGATGCCCAACAAAGGGGACTTAACCTATGGGGGTACGTAGTTCTGGGACTATGAGGGTACTCTGAACCCTAGTCCAACTCGGTCTAAGCCTACTCCCAACTGGAATCTATATATGATACATTATGACTGAAATACTGAATAGCTCAAAATACTGACATGCATATACTCATATTGGAGAACTCTTTCTCAAAAACAATTCAAAATCATATTATAATATGATCGTTGATGATTCGGGAAGTCATACTGCATAAATATTTATGGTATATCTAGATACCATACTCTCATACATTGATGGCATACTCGATTGTCATACTAATCATGTTTTAGAAAACTCTTTTCTCAAAATTCATCTTTGTTTTCTCAAAACTCAATTTAAGAACTCAAGCGTTGGTATTAAAAAACTTCTCAAGAATTATAACTCAAAATAGGGTTCATGCTGAAAAATATTGATAATGTGACATTTGAAACTAGAGCATGTACATCTGTTTAACTGACCTAGCATGTGTAATTCATGAACTAAGAGAATCTACACAACTAGGGTTCTAAGTTTCATGCAAAGAACTAAGCAACGATTCTACGAAAACATGATAATCTGATTAGGAATACTCTAACAACTAATTCACAACTAATATATAAGGTTTTAGAAACCCCAGGTCTAAACAAGATAAAGGGAATCAAGAATCTGACTGAATTCTAAGGAATCCACCAGTGAAATCCCACAAACCTGGTGACGAAATTCATGAAGAAATTTCTCTATTTTGGGGCTGGAACTGAAGAAACCTTGTTGCATTCTTGGAAAGGTCTTGGTCGACTGCTTCTTCTCTTTTTGCTCTAGTTTGATGAACTTTTAGTGGATAAAGGTTTTGGTTATGTTCTGACTAGGTTAATAGGCTTAATCTGAGTAAAACGACGTAGTTTAGGTGCCCAAAGCATAGGGAAAAGGACCAAAACGACCCTAACTTAATTCTAACAAAGCCCATCCATAGAGGGAATGACGGTCAGTCGTTTGACCTACCGACCGTCGTTTGAATTCGCCGATCAAGTCTACTCGACAGGGCTTCACTAAAACAAGCATAACTTTTTACTCAGAAATGGGATTTTAGCAAACTTGATGGCGTTGGAAAGAGGATTAAATTATCTATCATTTTGTAGGTCATGGGATACCTAATTCCTTTTGTCCTAAGGGTTATGACCATTTAAAGTTGACTCAACATCAATTTCCCTCTAACAGGCTACTGACTATAACCTACGGTCCGTTGGTTCAACCACGGATCGTACTGGCCGACCATGGGTGGGATCAGAAACTATTAAGACTTGGGCCTTAACGACGGAACCCCACCTATGGTCTGTGGGTGGTTCCATTGGTACTGGCACCAGATTTTCTAAAAACTAGGATTTTCTTTGTTTTGAGATCTGAGGTGTTACAAAATCACTCTTTAAATTTCCCCAAATCCCTCCAAGTTCTTTCCCCAAATATATCTCTCTCTAAAAGAAGAAAAAGAAGAAGAAGTCAAGCTAGGCATTTCAAGACCAAGTCTCCTAATCCTCCATTGATTGCAAGCTTTTGGCATCAAGGTATGATAGTTTTCATCGATGGAGCCCTTTCCTCCATGAAGTTCCTAAATTCTCCAATTTATAAAGGTAGAAATCCTCAATTGAGTTAGGGTTTTTCCTCTATGTCATGTGTTCTTTTAAATGTTGATTTATTTGATTGATTTATAAACTTTTATGCATGAACTGATATAACCTCATGATTTTAAGGTGAATCTCCATGAACCTATGCTTATCTCATGTTTTCTAAATATTGATGATTAAAAGTGGGTCTTGAACTATGAAAGGTGAGTTATGGAATTTATGAGATATGATGTAGATTGCTTTGAGACTAAAAGCATATATGTTGTTGTTGTGGTTAATTGTTGTGAAATGATTGCTCACATAACTACCTAATGTATGAATGTGAAAGGTTTTCTCACATTAAGGATTCTAAGGTTGAACGGTCTTCTCACTTAAAATGAATCAAAGATAAGGAGTTATTCTAATGAAACCTAGGTTTGATTGGTTACTTCATTGTACCTTTCCATGGACGACATATGACTTAGCTTGGATTGGTAAGATGACGTGTCCTTCCATGGATAATAAAGACAAGTTAAGAATATGACTATTTCATGGAATTTATGCTTAGCACCGAGATGATATTGAGATGAGAGCTCCCCATTAATTGTAGTCGGGTTTCTAGACGCAATCTCTTTATCCCATACCTATGTGCCCTCATAGGATGATTGTCTTAGATAGACATTAGTTAGTGGATTCACATAAGCTAGAAGTTCATGGTCATACCTTGGCAAGTAAGACACCCCTTTTTGGTGTAGGGTAGGCGCCAGACTCTGTGTTGATAGCTCACATGGTCTTATATGTCGGTTAAAGGTAAATCTCTCACAATAATGAACTAACGTTACTTCAAGAAATATCTCACATGTGACTTAAGATGATGTCTATTTGCATTGACCATGTTTTGTGACTTATGTCCTCTAGTTCTTTTACATTCATGATTTAGCTTGGTCATTGCACTTTATGAAAATGTCCCTTTTCTCATGTTTTCAAATGTTTTATGCATGACTATCATACTTGGTACATATTTTGTACTAGCGCATACTCTTGCCATATTTCCCCAAATGTAGGGACCGACCCCTTACAAATTCGAACTTCTGTGGATAGGGATCTCATATAGAAGATTGAAGATTAGAGAGTCCTCATATTTCGAGGACCGAGATTGATTCCCCTTTTGACTTTACTTTCAGTTTTGGAACTTGATGTACGGGATATGCGCTGATATACTCTTATGTACTAGATAACTTTGAGACGATGTTTAGATTTTCGTTTTTCTCTATAAAACTCTTATATGTTGAAACTCTCTTTTAATCTCTTTATTCTGCATTCTTGTATGATGAACGCTAAGTGGTTTGTGTGGGGCATCTCGAGGTCCTATAGGCCATGTTACGCCTAGGGACCACCATGGGTTGTGACACGTACTTGTACCTTCTCTGTACTAATCACACACCTTTATGTGCTACATTTTTCATGTGATGTAGATACGAGTGATCGTTCTTAGGATTATGGATAAAGAGTAGTTGTAACACCCCTAAATACTAACCAAGAGTCGCATGTCGATACACCATTGCTTAATTACTACAAATGTTTTATTCTCATTTTGGGAACTTGAAATTTTATGATATTTGCAGCCTTGCTTAACATAATTATGATCGTAATTTAAGGTATTGTATTGGGGTATTTACGTAATTTTCTAATAGGAATGATTTATAACTTGAAAGGGAGGTGACGTATATATATATTGGTATATATGTATACTTTTGGGCAGCCAACCTTTGACTTTTGGCTATATCTAGTAAGTGATAAACATCACTTTTATAATATATATTTTCACACCTCCTCTATAAGAATTTGTGTTCCTTAACTCTAAGAAACCTGTAGAACTTCCTCTAATCATATTACTCACAAAATTTCAAGAAAACCTTAGTCCTTTTGGCTGGAACTCGAGACACACCTTTCTCTTTGGTAAGTGATGAAATCTATTTCTGAGCTGGGTAGTGTTTGGTATTTTATGCATATCTCATTCTCTAGAACTTCGTTTACCGTGAATAACTATGATTTGGAAAGCTAATTCATATGCCTACAACTCTTATCTTTATGTAAAACTCTAATTTAGCTGTTATGAATTCGAAATATGGGACACAACATAGAGAAAGTTCGGTCCAGATTTTGGAATTTGAAATCTTGTATGATCAACTGTTAGTGTTTTGAATATATCTTTTTGTACAAAATATATTTTACAGTGATTCTTGTTTATTTGCAACCTTAAGAGATGTACCTACATCTTTCATGAAGGATATAAAGTCCAGTTTTGCATTTTTTCTTTTCAAATCTAAGTTGCGACATGAGGTACTAGGCTGACCAGAATTACTGTTTTGGGAGCATAGTCGTATTTGTATAGGCTAAGCTTACTTGTGATGATAATCCTGGTCTACGTTAACATTATTGAGCTTCTAGTAATGAAAGAAGTTATTTAATTTTATTTTGTATATACTCGTGAACAAGTTGAGGACCTTGATACGTTTGTTGGTCTATGGTTTGAACTCTTGAAGTTGTGTTAGACTGTTTCTAAGCTAAGCACTGAGGTTTGTGTATAAACTTGTATTTGTACTCTTTTTACCTGCTGGTATATCTGAAAGTTTATCTTGGTACCTTGGTTACCTCTTGTCACTTTGCATTGTCGTGTTGGTATCCTTTAAGACACTAAAGACGCTTGTGTAATTCGCCCACTTGTACGGATTATTTGATCACTTGGCAACCTTGTCCTTTTTGTGGCTGTGACTTGGTCACTATTGGCATGCTTCTTGATTCAGATCATTTGTCAGCTTGACTCTGGATTTTTAGTCCGTCTTAAGTATGGAAGTTGTCCATTTTAAGTACGAACTAGAAAGCCATTTTTAATATGGTTCTTGGTTCTCTTGATTATTGGGCTTGACCCTTTTTGATGCAGGGGGTCGATCCTTCTTGATATCTACTTGTGCTTGGTGTGACGACATGATGTATTTATTGGGCGAGCCTTGTTACTGAATCTCTTAGAAAATGGTGCTATGAGCGTTCTTGACATTTGGATCTTTAAATATCGAACTCGATACTCTTTATATATTATTTACTTGATTTATTTATTATGTTTCAATTGTGTTGCCCATTACTTGAGAAAGGTATCTTGGCGAATAGTTTTTACACCACTAAGCTATATGCTTAGTGATAGTTGTTTCTATCGTAGGGAATGTTCGAGAGGATACATGAAGCTGGTCATTGGAGATGGAGCTTTTGAGAGCCTCAAGGAAGATCACATTTGCATATAGGCATCTATTTGTATAAACCTTGGGACTTGTACATAATGTATGTGTTGTATATTTACATGAAATTTTGAAGGCTAATTTGATCATGTCACCAGGGGTTGTAATACAAGTATGGCTATATGTTTTGTTCTTTTTGGGGTGTGTAAACCCAAGTCTTATAATATACTAAATTTACTATTTGTTTTGAATGTTTGTGTGAAGCATGAACCAGTAAATTTTGGTACTCGAAAGTTGGTAATATTCTTTTATATTATTTTAAGTGTGAGGATGAAATATGCAGGAAAACCTAGTAAGTTATTTGCTTAGATTATTTTGGAAGGGTTCTTCCGCCATAAGATAAAATTCTACGCAGTTTCAGTTTGGCATCAAATTAATGTGTAAATGGGCAGGTTTCACTTCTTTAACTATTTTTTTTCTATGAACCTAATTCCTCTATCAATATGCCCTTTGTTAATCTCTTTTAAATGTCGCAAGTATTAAATTAGATTTCTTCTTTAAGTGATAGCATCCTTCCGAATCGCTACAGTAGCAATCCATAGTTTAGCAGTTAGTGAGTTCTCCTTATCCGGGGACATAGTTTAGTTGTTTCTATCCGTATTTCAGACTTGTATTATGGCTAGCTGAGGGCCTTGTCTCCATAATTTATTTTATTTAGTTTAGAGGCTTCATACATTAGTATTCTATTGTAATAAACTCATTCTTGAAATCTATTTCAATTGGGGTTTTAGTTTAAAGCTTTTGCTTCAGTTTCATATGATATGCTTAGATATGTTATGTCAGCTTGGAATTACTTGTGGTTCCAAGTCTCATGTCTCGGTTAGGGTATAGACACGAATTGTGACAAACTTGGTCTGAGAGTACTAGGTTCAAGAGTCTTTTGATGTTCTAAACGTTTTTTTCAATAGTCATTTTATGGGTGTTAAGGGCACCATACTTATAACGAGGAGGCTACGGAGAATTTAGAAAATGTTTTTCCTTCTTTCATACTCTAGATTATGCAATAGAGCAGTCTCATAATAAATTGATGTAGTTTCAAGTATTCCTCTAAATTCCTTAATTATTCCTCATCTCTGAGGTGATAGAAGTAGTAATGTTCAGTTCCTACCGATAAGATGCTCTCAGATAGAAGTATCAACTTTTCAGAGACCGCATAAAGGACTTGAGATGATCCCATTAATATGTTTAAGCTCATCAATTCAAAATCTTATGCTTTAATTCTGTCAATTGTATTGTTGATCCAAAATATGATATATATATATATTAAGATTCTTCTATATTCCTCGTTATATTGAACATCTATGAAATGAGAAAGTATGTGTCCATACTCTTGGATAGTATAAGCATCTCAAAGATAGTATGATTTGAAATGTTATGATTTATAAGTAGTAGAATGACCCAAAATTAGAAGTGTAAATCTAAATGTGTAGTATCCAGAAAAGATATATATGTATCCATCAAGTTAGAAGTGAAGTAATATGTCTTTAGGTGTTAAGTAAGGGGTAGTAAATTGGTGCAGATTTCATGATAAAAGGTAGCGAAAAAGTTATTGGTTAAGATGAATTAGATTATGGCTGAACTAGAAAGGAGTTTATGATGACGTTTCATTCCCTTTTAAAAGTATAGGTCATTAATGAAAGTTAAAGTGGTTAATGATTGATAGATCTAGGTTGCACTTCGTGATTCTCAAAAGGAAGTTTGATGCTTATAGAGCTATGAATGTACTTTAGACATATGGATGAATAAGTAGTAGTGGAATGTGAAAGAAGGATAAGATAATATACCGTAAACAACTAAACTGCCACTAATATCATGTAAAAAAATTTTTGTACAAGCTTGTAATAATACTGATCAGAATGTAAAAATCTATCTAAAAGCATATATGCATACATATTTCTACAAATATTCATCTACCTACAAAAAAAAATAGTACGACTAGTTCATTGTGAAGTACTATTTTTATAACAACATCAGTTATATCAAACAAATTTTTAATGTGGCAAAATAATTATTATTGCTATAATAAATTTCAACTCGTGATATAAAAGAAAAAATTGCTATGAATTTTATCATAATAAATAAATTCATGACTAAATTATTTTATCATGACAAATAACTGTATTAAGGCAATGACTACAATAATTTTTATATAACTTGAAATTTTTTTTTATTTAGCTACAATAATTTCTTTCAAACAATTGTTTCACATTATTCATTGAGGTTACAACTGTTACAGTAAATTTTAACTCATGGCAAAAAATAGTAATTAGCTAGAAAATTTTATTACAACATAAAAATTGTGGCTATATAAATTAACTACTGCCACAATGTCTATAACTTAAAGCAAAAAGATTTATCTAGTTATAATATTTTGATTCAAATAATTTATCATGGCTCAAAGGTTTCTATTGCTGCAATAAGTTTCCACTCATAGCTTAAACTAATATAATTAGCTACAAAATTTTATTATATGTAGCTAAAGTTCTATAGTTATATCGTTTCACAAATATTTTGTTTTAGATAGTTTCTTGTGGCTAAAAAATTATTATTGTTACAATAATATTTATCTCGTGGCAAAATCTCATGATCAACTATAAATATTACTGTAGTCACATGAAATGAGGAGGGAGTACTTTTTTCTTAGTAAAATTACGCATATTATACGATAAGCACGTCAAAGGAGTGGGGTGGGGTGGGGTTGGGGTGGTTTCCAGTTATCCATCCAATAAACACAATGTATGACTGATAAGTTTCTTGATATCTTACTAAATGTACACTAATAAGGTGATAAGTCGCTTTTTCTGATATTTTTAATCCCGTTGAAATGCCTTCCCGTTGAATTATTCTTTGGCTACACCAAAAGCGAAGTATTTCCTGTCTCCTGCACCTACTTCTTTAGCTTTAGCAAATTGCATCCATCAATTTCAATGTGTGTAATTCACTTTTCCAGTAAAGAAAAAACTCAGGTAAATACAAACAAGAGAGCTGTGATATAAAATATTAAATACTTATTCATTCGGTCTAAATTTGTTCTTTTAAGATACAACAGGCTTACTTTTGTGACTTTGAGAGCCTGCATAAGTAAAATCTAACACATGAAATAAATGCCTCTTAATAAACCAAGAAGTGCATTTATTGCAAACCAAATACACCGTATCACATGATAATATATTACAACACCATAACCATTCATCATGGTCGCAAATTAAAATTGCAGATAATAAAATAAAAACAAAACAACCCAAAGCAAAGCAAACCCCCAAATCAATCGTTAAACTTACATCCTCGCGGAACTCAGAGAGCCAGAACAAGACCCGGAACCGACTTACCGACCCGATTAGGTAGACTACTCTCCCAAAGAGAAGGGCAATGCCGTGAAGGAGCAATGGAAGACAAATCCGATGAAGGGGAATTATTATTATTGTCAAGTCGAGTGACTGTGAGAGAGGTATTGAAATACTCTCTAACCTGAGTAATTATCCCATCATTAACAGTCCAAGCGTGAACCCAAGTAATAGAACGATCAGGATCGCAGCCTTCGACAAGGACAGTAGATCCAAAGGCGTCAATACTCTGAGGAATGAATTTGAAAAAATAGTGGTCCGAGTTGGCAGTACCAGTTAGGATGCGCATCAAAAATTGATGTGAAGGTGGACCATGGAACCACCACTCAAGGTCAGAGGCCAGAAGTTTCTGGACCTTATCAACGTCACGTGAGCTCAAAGCTTCATATAGGGCGAGCACCACCCCTTTATTTCTGGTTTCTTCCAGAATTTCCTCAGAATTAGCCAGTTCCAGAGAGAATAGAATACACTATTTATGTACCAACTAATAATGGGATGATGATTAGATTAGATTGGATTGAAAGGGGAAGAAGGTACAGAAGGATTATATAGGAAGGATTCAAGGGTATTAGTGAAATTATCAAGGGTAAGAGGGTGTTTTTGGGAACTTACAAGGGTGAGTACATTTCACGCGCCATTCAGTGCATGAACTTATGTATGGTTGAATGTTCTCGTTTTTCTTTGCGTGGGGACAGAATTTGTTGGGCCCCACCGACTGACGTTTTAATTGTGAGGATGTCTAGCCAATTTTAGTGGATCACCCTGTATGTATTAATTAAAGTAAGGCTGCATTAAGATGAATCATGAATGATTAATTATTATTGTTTTAAAATATCTGCGCATATAAAATTAAAATAGGGAAAAGGGTTAAAAATGTTCTTAACGTATCTCAAATGGTTTAAATATGTCCTTCTTTCATCTGTTGGTTTAAAAATGCCCTCAACGTCTTTTTAAGATTTAAAATTATCCTTTTTTAATAGCTCGCTGACATGGCAAATGTGACATGGATTTTCTTTACCCATTTCAAAATAAATGACCCACTTAGTCTAGAAACCCATTTAAAAAACATGACCCGATAGGCCAATCGTATTTGAGTCTTTTGTTCCCATTAGTTCTAGTTCTCTTCTTTCTTCCTACCTCCTTCAACTCTTCTTTTTTCTCCATTTCTCTAGTTAATTTCAGGAAGAAAAAGATGGAAGAACTACAATGTTAATTTCTTCTCTACAACAAGATTTGTCGAGTTGATTTTTTGCATATGACTGGACAATTAATCGTTGAACTACAAACTTGTTTACGACTTGGATTTCGATAAATAACGGACGGAGATTCGACAGATTTTCTAGTTTTATTGTAAGCAAGTTTTTGAATTCAATTTGTTTTGTCATATATTGAAGAAGCTATCATGAAACTTTAGTCGTTTAGAATTCAAATTCCTCGTTAGAAACTCAATACAAAAATGAAAACAGAGCAGTGAATGATAATGCTCAACATTTCTTCGGTTTAGAATCCAGGTTGTCCACAGAAGTTTCTATAATTAGTTGTTTCGAGTAGAATATAATTATGGGTGATTTGCCAAGTAATTACTTTGTGTTGCACTACTCTCCGCGATTCAATTTTAATAAGTATGATTTTGGTTGGGGAAAGCAATTGCACATAGAGGTGGAGTGTCAAACATGTTGGAGAGGAAAATTGATATATCACCTGGGGCAGAAGAAGGGAGTATGATTTTTGAGATTTGCCTTTCTCCAAACACAATACAAGCATTGGAGGAAGACGTTTCTGGGTGGGTTAATATGTAAATGGGTTTCTGGGTGGGTATGAATTTTCGTAGCATAAATGGATCGGGTCGTTAGGCTGGACTTAAAAAAAATTAGGTGGACCAATAAGATAAAGTCATTTATCTAATTAAATGACTCATCATTTGCCATGTTATTGGGCTGTTATAAAAGGGCAATTTTAAACCTTAAAAAAACGTTGAGGGCATTTTAAACCAAAAAATAGGAGGGCATATTTGAACCATTTGAGATATGTTAAGGACATTTTTAACCCTTTTCCCAATTAAATATTATAAAAAAATTTCAATACATTATTATTATTATTATTTGATAAAAATAATAATTTAAATATTTATATTTGATTAAAGGCATAATACATAAATTGGACCCTAAACTTGGCTTCGAATTTTAAGTATAACCTCTAACTTTCAAAGTGCACAAGTAGGCACTTCAACTATCCAATTCTTAAACAAAAAAACACGTGAATCCAACCTGGCATAACGCGTGATTGAGACGCAATTCAGGCGCGTCAGGGATATTTTTCGAGGCCCACAACAGTAAAAAAAAAAAAGTGAAAATGGCAATTTTACCCTTAATGAATCCCTTTTAAATATATCTTTATTTTTTTCAAATCAAAATCCCATTTTTCTTCTTCTTCTTCCTAATTCTAGTACTCAAGCTTTTTTTCTCTTTTTGTGCACAATTTATGGTCGTTTTTTATGTAATGGTTTCTAATTTTTTTTGTCATTGTGTAAAAAGAGCTATAATGAAGATTTCTTGGTCCGCAAATAATTCAGGTATAAAAAAATGTGAATTTACATTCATGGTGACAGCTTCTACCAAAAATAAACTTTCAAAAAGCAAAAAATAACATAACCAGACTAAATTGAGGAAGAACAACACATAAACATCCAAAAGATAAGAACTTTGACCACAAATCTTCACAATTTTACTGTGATTTGCAAAGAAATTAGGGCTAGGGCTCCGCTGATGTTGAGTGAAAATCGAGCAAATTGAGAAAAGAAAATACGATCCTACCCTTTTGTATTTTAATTTCTTCTTTTTTTTAATTATAAAATACGTGTAATTTTTTAATTACGTGGCAGCCACTGAGTGGCTCAATAAGCCACGTAGGAGCGTTTGTATATCACACAATTTGGCTGTTGGATTCGTGTGTTTTTTTGTTTAAGAATTGGATAGTTAAAGTGCCTACTTGTGCACTATGAAAGTTAGAGGTCATACTTAAAATTTGAAGACAAGTTTAGGGTCCAATTTATGTATTATGCCTTGATTAAACATTATATCACTTCATTCTTTAACTCTCTAATTCACATACATCGAAGGATTAAGATACAATAATAATATATCTAATATGATTTTACAAACGATTTTGATGATATATAAATCTCAACAAATTAGTGATCTAAAACAAGGCCTAAAACAACAAATTCAGTGAGAGACTATCGTATATTTTACAAAGTTGTAATCTTGGCCAATATTTTTGCAAAGCTATTTTAACATTCTTCAAAATACTTCCAAGTCTTCCTATTAAGGATATTTTCTGAATATAGTTGTTTAAGAAAGTCTTGTCTACATCTATATTCTTTCAAATCATTTTTGAATTTTCTCTAGATTGTTCCATAATAAAATGTTAAAATATAATAAATATAACATATGTACATACACAATCAACAGTAATTAAACAAAGACAATTAAAATAAAAAAATCAAAATAAAGAAAAAATACTTCGTATTTGGAAAATAGAAGCAAAAACTAATATAATAATAGTATGTTATGATATAACTTCTTTCTTAATAACAATAGTATATCTAGTGTATTCTCACAAGCGGTGTTTGATAAGTAAAGAGTCTCAATAAAATTAATGTTTTATAAATAAATTTTTAACAAGAGACCTCAAGTATATAAATATTGTATATCTTATTACATAGTTATTTTCAATCTCAACCAATTATTTTTCACTTAGAAATTTTGAGTTTTTGATAAATATTAATACACCCAAAAAGAATGACAACAAGAAATTTTGACAAATATCAATACAAATTATATATATATATATATATATATATATATATATATATAAAATACCAAATAAAGTACTTGTAAAGATTATGAAAACTTACCAGCTCAAGAGAAAATTGATATTTGGTTGAGAAAAGAGAGGCGAAGTTGTGCGTTTTTTTGTTTGTTTTGGAATATAACGTATTAAATGAGTCTTAATATTGTTAAGACTGCACTACACATTTGATTCATTCAGATCTTTTTAAATCGATTTAGAGACGTTTTTTAAAAAAATCAAATGAAATTAATTAGTTGATGAATCTAAATGATTAAGATTAAGACATAAAAATCAAATACACTTAATAAGCTGAATTTGAATGATTAAAATTTGGACTTTTATTAAGTGCAAACAAATGAGACATATATACTCCTCTATAGTCTATATAAAAAGAATTGTTGGAGTACGATAAAAATATATAAGGACATAAATTAGAAGTTACTTCTGCAACTTTTTTGATTATTTTTAAATTAGTCTTCTAAAAAATGTTAAGTAGTAGTTAAGAACCTTTTTTAAATGAAGGGTAAACAGCATGAAGAGAAAAAAAAACTCGTAATAATTTACTTGCAAAAAATTTCAACAATTCACTTAGTAGGCGTTTAGCCATGCGATACCATATCACAATATGGTATCGTGAGATGGAATTAGCGTTTGGACATGCGATTTTACGCTGATTCCATCTTATGATTCCATATCATGAGATGTGATTCCATATTCTCCAAAAACCATGATATGGAATTATATGGAAATTCCAAATCAAGATTTGAGATATTTTAATACAAAAATTGATCCACGAGTTTATATTTTGTTAAAACAACCTCACATTTATATCTACTAACCATTTATTTCATATGTAAATAAAATTTATAATCATATCAGTACTTTTTAAAATTTATTATTCTCCCCGACATAAAATTTATTATTCTCACCAGCATATAGTCTTATGTGCTTGTGATTTTGATATGCGTTTTACCTTTTTTGCTGCTGATTGGGAAGATACTGCACATGATAGTAAAGTACTTGAGAATGCACTTGTTGAACCAACGTCACAATTTCCATTTCAGCCACATGGTAACTTTAAATTACATCTTTAGAATAAATATTATTTATTTACACAAAGTTGTCTCATTTACGTCACATATGCTTTTAGTAATTCTTTATAAAATGTTTGTTGGTAGATAAATATTATGTTGTTGATGCTAATTTTCGAAACACAAAAGGATTTTTAGCTCCATACAAAGGACTATCATTAGCAAAATTACCAAAGAAGTGAAAGCGAGCCTCAAAATGCCAAAGAACTGTTTAATTACAGGCATTCATCTCTGCGCAATGTGATTGAACGGACTTTTGAAGCTTGGAAAAATAGATTTAGAATATTGAAACAAGGCATAAACCATTATGATATTGATACACAAGTGAAAATTGCCATAGCTTGTGCAGTGTTACATAATTATTTGCGAGAATACCAAAAATATTGATGAAATACTTATGGTCTATGAGCATGAAAATATAGTTGCGGATGATATTGACCAACAAATGGCTCAAAGTAACAATGTTGGTTCGTCTTCTCGGTCACATGATCGAAAAATGCAAGTTCAACGTGAGGAAATTGTCCGTACTACGTGGAAGGATTATATTAAAGACCAGTACACTTCAATTTATGTTCAATTTTATTTTATTAAATTAAAGTTAGATGAAGCAATTAGTTAAGTGGAGAACAAATAGCTTTGTAATAATTTATTATGCGATTTTATAAATTTTTGTTTATTTGATAAGATTGAATAAACAATTGGGGCTATTTTAATAGTTTTACAACTTATGAGATTTTTATGTTTGCGAGAAAATATACAACACAAAAATTCCATAACGCATGTCCAAACAAAACTTTAATTTCATCTCATGATTTCATAGCATGATACCATATCATGATTCCATATCATGATACAATATCATGATTCCATAGCATGATACCATATCATGATTCCATATCGCATGGCCAAACGGGCCCTAAATATGGAGTAGAAAAATTATTACGTACATACATTTCTTTTAAGAAGAAAAAATTCTCTTTTGATTGAACTATACTCCCATTTCAATCGTTCATCTTAGTTTTTTTTTTTAAAAATAAAATAAAATATTGCTTTAAAAAGGTTTTTTCATATTTTAGCAATATTTTAATTTTAACTTTTTGCATGACATGTTTAAATTACAAAATTAAAAATATTTTGATATATTTGAAATATCTTTAATTTAATATTATAAAATGTCAAAGTATTCTTTATTTTTTAAATTTTGTATCAATTTAAAATAGAGAAAAAATTGAAATAAAGGGATTACTAATTATTTGTACACTATTAAGAGCGCGTTTGAATTGACTTAAAAAAAGTAGTTTTTAAGTCAAAAATAAAAAAATCAAATGAAAATGACTTTTAAGTCAAAAAAATAAAAAGTAGGGGAAGACCTATTTTTGGTTTTTGACTTATTTTAAGTCATTTTAAACTTGTTTTAAGTCATTTTTGACCTTGTCAAACACTTCCTAACTTATTTTAAGTCATTTTAAGTTATTTTTTTATATTTTCCAAAACACCTCCCGAAATCAAAACTGACTTAAAAATAAGTTTGGCCAACTTTTAAGTCAATTCAAACCCCTTCTAACCGTGGTCATCTTTGAAAGCGTGAGGTTATACGAGGGTGGAGTCTTAGTATCTCTCAGCCAACTCAATCCTCAAGTCTGCGTTTTGTGCAGCTATAAGAATTATTATTAAAAGTTGTATATTTATTTTTTATATATATAAAATAATACTTCTATAAATTAATAATTGCTTATTTAGTAACGCAGTATATAATATTTATAGTTAGGTTAGTATCAGATAAGACAATATTGATATTTCTTCTCATTTATGATATGATATGCTTTTTCAATATATGAATAGGAATTTTGTGCATCGTTAAGTGCACTATTCATATGTATGTATGTAGTAAAACAAAATGTTTATGGTGGTGAAGTAAATGTAATAAGAAGTCATATTTTAAAATAACAATGTATTATTAAGTTGAAAATGTTATTTTATGTTTTAATTTTCTCTATTTTTGTAGGAGTGCTTGATTCTTTATACAAATTTTGATTTCTTAAAAATATATTTAAACTTCTTCATTGTGTCTTTGTTATTATATTTGTTTATTATGATTTTTGAAATATTAATTAAATATTTTTAAGAATTATGACAATGAAACACACAAAATTATGAATAATATGAATAATATTATATATATAACTTTGTTAGCTATTAAATACATTAATAATTATGCGTTGATTTTATTTGTAAAAATATAAATAAATGGATGGTGAATATAAGGAGGGGAGGAGAGGGAGCGGAGGATATTAAATGATATCAGGAACATGACTATTATTATAATTTAGTAGTTAAGATCATTAAAAGTTATGGAGTAATGCAAATAATGATAATTATGTTTTATATTAAAGAATGTTAATAAATGAAGGAATAGTAATTAAAACATTCATTTTTATACAATAACAATAAAAAAAAAATATTATTGAAAATAGGATTTTTGGCTAAAAAGAGATGTTACATTTATTTTTCTTTTATCTAGCTTTACTCATCATCATAATTCTTTTGATTGAAATGAGATGATTCTATTATTTGTGTTCCATAACAAAAATAAAATAAAATAGAACAGTACAAGATCAAATGAATAGTATTGGCAATACATGTAATTGAGTTATTAATACAAATCACGGTTTAAAAAATTCTATCAAAAGCAGCCAAGTTACTAATGCAATTTAAAGTGAAAAGTAATTCTAGCAAAACTAATTCGTAATTATGCTTCAAACAAAAAAAATATATTTTAACATCTTCCTTTACAGGTAGAATCGTCACCATTTTCTTCCCTCCTTATTAAACTCCTCATCACATGCTACCAATTGAATAAAAAAAATTTACCAATCAAAAAATAATTATATACATATAAAAAAAAAAAGAAACCTAAACTACACAATAATCTACAAATTATTTCAATTGTACTAACAATAAATAATCAACATCTCTAAAAATTTAACAAAGTTCATAATCAAACTACATTATATAATTATAAAGTTAATGTCAATTACAAATTGACTTTTAAAAAGAACAATCACTTATATAGTGACTATACATTGTTCATTTTTACAAACATACTCTTGATCATATACTTGTTTAGAGGATTGAAGGATGACAATATATACATAAAATATTTAAAAAATACGTCTAAGTACATAAAAGAAAGACTTGAAGATATAAATATTCGTTACCTTCATATACTTTTTTTTGTTACATGTTAATTAATTTACAAATCAATATGATGAAGCAAAAAATATATATATAATCTTGGATAATTATGAATATTATTAAAAGTAACTTGAAAACTCATATGAAAATCAATTATTTTCTTAATGATATAAGCTCATGTGCTAATCAATAAAAAGGCAAGTTAAAAACTCATGAAGGAAATAATGTGATTGAATAGAAAACCTTTTTTGATAACGAAAGAATTGTATATCTTCCCTCGTGAATTTATTAGATTATTATCATCTAGATTTTTTTTTTAATTTTTTTTTAATGTGAAAATATGAGAAATAAAAAGAAAAAAGTGTAAATAAATAAAAAAGTTTTCAAAAAATAATGAACAAAATTCAAGTTATATTTATTAGGACGGTGAGACAAAATGCTACATGCATTAAGCAATTGGATCCCATAAATTTGCTAAAATTATAGGCATTTTCGTTCCAATGTAAAGGTTATAAAACGTAAATATTTTTGAAAATAAAGCTGTTGAAATTAAAATTAAAATAAAAAATTTCACGTGTAAAAAAGATTAAATATGCTCCTAAATTTACGAGAAGGATTA
The DNA here is from genome assembly GCF_019186545.1 of Solanum stenotomum. NCBI lineage: Eukaryota > Viridiplantae > Streptophyta > Magnoliopsida > Solanales > Solanaceae > Solanum > Solanum stenotomum. Next base: position 27,757,891 of record NC_064289.1, on the reverse strand, counting down.
ATATACTTTTGAATTTTGTAAGAATAATATATTTAGTTTTTATATTTAATAAAAAAATATCTTTTTTTACTTCAGCTAAATGGGAAAGAAAATATCAGAGCTATTTATATAATAATATGGATATAAATTGTTTAAGGGATGATATTTACTTTAAATCATTCAGTTGAAAGTATATCTGGACCTCTCCATGTAACCACTAATAATATAGTCTGGATCTGGTGACTTGAATATTAAGAGAGAAAATAAAAAATATACAGATAATTCTCATACTACACATGTGATTTTTGTAGTAAATATTTGACAAAATTGTGCTTTATAAATACTTAATTTACGTGTTGAAAGATATGCATTATTTTAAAATTTTGTGTTCAATGAAGTAATTTTTATAGTTCTTACTCTGGATATTTATGATCGTTTATTGTTTATTATGCTTCAAGAGTTGTACTATTTTATTATTTTGGTTCTTTTTTTTATGGGCTTTACCCTATTTTCTTTTATTAGTTGTTATATTTTTTACATTATTTTTTTTTGCTTGAATTAGTTATATTTAAGTCTATAAACTTTCAAAAATAATCTCTCTATTTTTATAAAATACTGATAAAGTCTGTGTTCGTCCTATTCTCCTAAGTTTTATCTTTAGAATTTAAGCGAATATGTTAATTGTTATTAGTGTTATCGTATTCAAGGAAGAAATATCAAATAAGAGTAACAATTTCACTCAAAAGAAACAATATTACGATTTTAATGCTTGGCAATAAATACCCTAATCAGTCATCTATCCCTTTTTTTTACTTTGTTTCCACCTGCTTTATCGACTGTGGCGAAAAAGTTGAAATGAACAAAGGTGGACGGTGCAATTTTTCTTAAATTAATTAATAATTCTGATTTCCGACAGTATACTATTTCTTTAAACTTTGTCGTAATGATAAGAGACAAATATTGAAAATATCTTTAAATTTAATAGGAGAAATGGTCTGGTGGACCCTTATACTTGTATTAGTTTGTATTTTGAACCCTTCTACTTACACCTTTGTCATCTGGACCTTTAAACTCAATAAAACACAATTTAACAAACGCCTCTGACCGTTGACCAGGCTTATGTGGCAGTAAGATGTCTGATTTGGCAAAAGTGTGTAACTACACGCCTATTAAGGCGAGTGAGGAGCATTTTTACTTAAAAAATATTTTTTTAAACCATTAATTAAAAAATTCCTTCTTCTTCACCCATTACACCTCATTTCCAGCCATATTCATCCCTTGCACCAACCCTTTTTTTCTTTTTTTCCAAAATCTATTTTTCGGCTAGATCTAGTGTGTTGGCTTAGGTTGTTGGTTTTGTGAGGTTGGACAAGGAAAGGAAAATGGTCATGACGTGTGGCGGAGATGAAGGCAGGTAAAGGAAGGAATATGAGTGGTTTCGCCAGCAACAATGGCGACGGCGGCGATGGTTTGGGCCATGAAACAATGGGAAGGGGAGAAACTATAATGGGTAGATTTCGACGAGTTTCACAGCATAGGTTGGTGTGAAATTGTAATTGTAAGCAATTTGGAGTGTGAGGATTACGAAAAGTTCGGCCAGATCTGGTTGTGCGGTGGCCAGATCTGATTTTGCGGTGGTTTAGGTTATTGTTACTGTGGAGGTTGGAGGAGGAAAGAAAAATAGTGATGGTGTGCGGTGGAGATTAAGATGGGTGAGGGAGAAAGTATATGTGATTTCGCCGGCAAAAATGGCGACGACGCCGGCGATGTTTGATCGTGAAATAGGGAGAATTAGAAATGTCAATAATAAATTAAAATGTTATTATTTTACATTTTATTAAATAAGTTTGGCTAATAATTTTAAAAAATAGTTATGAAATAATTATGATGTGGCATTAATATATCTGACGTGGATATGACATGTCAATTATATAAAGGAGAGTGAGCTACACACATGGTTGGAGGGGCTTAAAAGTCTCATTTTAATTGAGTTTAAGGTAGGGGTGTGCAATATTCGGATTAAACCGAATAACCAAACCAAACCAAACCGAAATTTTATTTGGATTGGTTTTTTGGATTGGTTTTGGATTAATAAATTACTTTGTTTGGTTTTTTGGTTTGGTTTTGGATTTTAAAAGATAAAAACCGAAAAACAAAAAAAAAACCGAATATATATATATATATATATACTGCGTGGAGTCGCGTGGTGTGCCACATAAGTCAAAAGGTGTACAAAATTACAAAAAAAATGAGTTCAAGGGGGTAATAGGACCTTAATTTAGCTAAGGTGTGTCTCTGGGATTTCGGTCATAGTCTAGGGGGTACTTATGTCTTCTCCCTTTTATGTTTGAATTACATCTACAATAGGTATACTTATAAGTATTGTGTTTTAAGTTTTACTTATGATTTATATTAGAAAGTATATTTAAGGGATTAAATATTATTACTTTGGTTATATATGTTATTAATTATTGACATAACCGAATAACCAAACCGAAAAAAGCCAAACCGAATAGAGAAAAACCAAACCAAACCAAATTTATTTTGGATCGGATTGGGTTACACTTTTACAAAACCAAAAACCGAAAATCCAAACCGAATAGTGTAAAACCAAACCAAAAAACCGAATGCACACCCCTAGTTTAAGGGTCCAGATGACAAATGTGTAAGTAGAAGGGTTTAGAATACAAACTGATACAAGTATAAGGGTCCACAAGACCATTTCGCCAATTTAATATAAATTATTAGTTTTGTCCTTAAATTATTAATAATTTTAAAAATACTCATTTACTTGACTAATCAAATTTAGATATAACTTTGATATGCAACACGATATAGCCGAGAAAAGTATTGAAAACACTCCTAAATTTGACGAAAATTTAGGAGTGTATTTCATTCATATTACAAGACCGAAAATATATTTAAATTTAATTAATCAAGTAAATAAATATTTTTAAGGCTGCTAATAATTTGAGAATAAAACTAATCATCCATGGCGAATTTAGAAAATTGTGGAGGCTTACGGCTTATATATTCCTAGAAAGGTAATTAGTACTGGAATCCCTTAATTTTGTTTACGGTTTATTTATTCCTAGAAAGATAATTAGTGCTGGAATCCCTTAAACTAAAGTTAAGGCACATTTGAACTTAATTTGGAATTTTTCACTTTTGGGGTTTTCTACTTTTCCTATTATTGCTGACACCAACAGCATATATTTCTTAACTCATAGTTTCTTTGGATTAAACATTACTCACCTACCAACTAAGTCCTAACACGTAAAAACTACATAGATTTCTTTTGTTTAAAAATAATGGTCTATAGTTCGACTTGACATGCAGTTTACGAAAATAAAATAAAAAACTTTATTTTGTGATTTTAAGTTAAAGTTATGTCAAATATATCAAAATATTTTTTAATTTTGTGGTCTTAAAAATGTCACATAAAAAGCTGAAATTAAACTATTGCCCAAAAAAAAGAAAATAATAATATATTTTAAATAAACTAAAAAAAAAGCAAGTCATTTTTCTTTTAACTTTAATAAGCTCGAAGGTCTGATTCATTATATATGTATATCTATTATATATGTTATATATATATCATGAAAAAGCTTCCGTTTGGTGATTCTTAACCTTTCACTAACCTTAGAAGCCAGTTAATAGATTTATTGGTCTTGTAATAAGGTGCTAAAAAGAGGCAATTAATCATCCATGAGACACAACTACTCAATAAAGTGGGACAAGACATTCTTCATGCCCTCTTACTTCTAATTAAAGAGCTAAGAAGTTGCTGGATGTCATGACAAACTTGAGTGTTTTTTTTAATACTCATTATGTCTTTACAACATTAATTTTCAATACTTAAATTTGTGGTTCTTCCATACCATTAATTAGCACCAAAGAGAGAAACATGTGGCATTTAGTATATTAATAATATTAATGTATGATGACACAGAGAGCAGCATGAGTTTATATTGGAGCAGTTTCGAGTAGCCGTCTACAAAGTTAAAGAGTATATTCTTCAACTATTCTAGTTAATTCACAAAATATTTTCTGTTTAAAAGGCTTTGATGAAAGAATATCATACTTGTCCAAATTTCAAGATACCCTTTAGGATTGAAAATGGGCATTTTCGGAGTACAAATGATTCTCAGACTTTGGTAAAGAAGCGACTCTCCCTCGATGATAGAAGTATACTTACTGGAGTCATATGAGATTTAAATAACAAGCAACAGAACAGCCAACATCGGGTTGTGATATAGTGATGGAATTGCTCCACCCTTAACCATTGGTTTTGAGTCCTGAGTATGAGAAAATCCTATTGGGAGCGGCACCCTCAAATGGACCCTATATTGCACGATAAAGATTTAATCGGAACTCCAATACGGACACCAAACATCAAATGAAAAACCAAAAAAAACAAAACAAATAACAAAGATTAAATGTGTTCAAAAAATATACCAAAGAAAAACCCTACAGCCACCGCCGACGTTCTCTCTTGAAAACCACCATGACCACGACGGCCGCTGGCCAACCTCTGATGGAGACAGGTCAGCAGACTTATGCTAGCTTGTTTAGGTCGACAACAGGGGAAGTGAAATCATTACCATTAAAACCTATATCGTACCTACACGGAGAACCAAGAGTCATATGGGATCAATCTAAGATAGAACATATGATAATCAATGAGGATCTTCAATATGTAGTGGTTGGAAAATTCTCGTATGGAGATGACCGGACATTCAAGAGCTACGTAGACTAATTCCCAAGCACTGTGGGCTGAAGGGGGGGAGGGGGGCGCTGTTAGGGTTTTGCCCTGATTTTCTTACCTTATTTGAAGTTTATTTTTTCCTAAAAGAAAAGACAAAACATTACCATAAATGTTTGAACTTTTTCTGAAAGGAAAATATAATTTTCTTTCATATTTGGTTTATTCTTTCCTTAGAGGAAATGTTTGGAGATCTATAAATTGAAGATCCCTATTCTCATAGCAGAACGCAATAACATCCACAATGTAGTTCTTTAAGATTTTAGTTTATGGGGAGATTTTCTCCTAAATATATTTATGTTTTTTAATAGTAGTTTTCAATATGTAGGTCGTTTGATCAAACCATATTAATAATATATTTCTTTTAGTATAGTTTTATGTGTCGTCTAATTTATACTCATATGATTTGCAATTGTAAGTTTCCGCATGACGCCAAAATCACCTTCATAACCCAACAGGCGCAACATTGGCCTGCTGACCAATAGATATGTGCTAATTCGGGCTACCCTTCTGGAAGACTGTGTCAATCTTTTGTCGAAACTGATGTTCTATATTACCTAACAAAATTGATCATATTCAATGAGGACATTGAAGTGGGATTCAGTATTCTATCCGGAGGAAGAGACATCAAAGGCAATAAGCATGAATATCTTTTCCTTTTCTACCCCTTAATTTCTTTGGGAAAGATTGTATTCTCATTGGCTGCCGTAGTTGGAAAACCTCTACAAGTGGATATGGCAACCAAAAATTAAACTAGACTTAGTTGTTCTAGGGTAAAGGTAGAGGTGAACCTACTCAAAGAATTTCTAAAGAGAATTAACATTGGTATCAAAAAAGCCAATGGAGAAGTATTGAAGAAGTGAATTAAAATAAAAATGTGATTACATGCTCAAGTACGATAAAACATGCATGATACAGGGGCATGATGAACAACAGTGTTATGTAAAACATCCGGAGCTTCACCCACTACTAAAAAATTGCCAAAAAACGATGGCCAAAAGCAACGGATTGCGTCGCTTTTTTGGTCAAAATTGACGGAAAAGCGACGCAGTCACTTCCGTCGCTTTTTAGCTCGACGCTTTTCAAAAAGCGACGGATTGCGACGCTTTTTGACTATTTTTTTTAGAATTCTTTTTTAAAAAAGCGACGGACTCCGTCGCTTTATTTTTATTTTCATTTTTTTAATATCAAAAGGCAACGCAGTCCGTCGCTTTTCTGAAAATTTTATTTTTGAAAATCTCAGAAAAGCGACGGACAAAAGGACCCTATCTGTCGCTTTTCTGGAAATTATTTTTTGGAAAATCCAGAAAAGCGACGGACAAAACCATGCTGTCCGTCTTTCAAATTTCGTTTCAAAATTTCAAAAAGTTCATAAATGTCCAGTGATCTAAACTAGGGAGTGGGATCTACATAATCATCCTCATCACTATCGTCGTCGGTATCCTCGGGAGCCGAAGTAGTAGGTCGACGAGCGAGGTTCATCACTTGCTCTTTGATTTGTTGAACGGTCTCACTCATGCTTTGTTGTTCAGCTACTTTTCTTCGCTCTAACTATGCCAGTGCCGATGTAAGTTATGCTATTTGAGCCGACATAACAGTAATCTGAACACCGTCAAGTGCCTCGGCTTGACGTGACGATTCAATACCTTCTAAGCCTGACTGGAGTCGTTTTACATTGTTTCGAGAGCTTAGATCATAGATTTTACCCTTGTGTCTCCCCCTACCACTTTTTCTTTCCAAATTTGGGTGGACAGTTCAGGTGTCATTTCGACCGAACAATCTAGATTCTCAGCGACATACTGATGAAACTCATTCTTCATATTAAATATAAAAATTGACATCAATATATATACATATCATAAATATATTCACTATTAATATATATTATTCGTATTAAATAACTTACAAAAGTTCGTTCGACCCCTTCCCCCACCCACACATCCGTATCCGACTCATTTTCTTTTTTCCTGATATGAGTCTACTGAAAACCTCCGGTCCCATGGGAGTGCGTCCCAATTCTTTTTTCTATAAATAAAAATTGAAATTTATAACAATATATATGAATAAACTAATTATTTATTTAAAAGTTTGAATTAGAACTTACGATCTATCTTGCAATTGTTCCAACGGTCTTTGCACCTCCGATGTGCAACGAGCCACCTTAAGACTGCCTCTAGCCTTTTTGGTTTGTTTTGACATTGCCTTAAACTTGTCTATGTTCCAATACATACCCAATTCATAAAAAACATGAGGCAACATCCAATCCGGACGTTCATCACTATCCTGAACTTTCTTTAGCCAGCTAGACAGTCTGGCGGATGCCCTTCTCTCAAATGTGATCGTAATGACCAAATTGTACCTCTTCACCCAAGTACACATAGTCTGAAAAAAATGAATAATGTTAATTAAACCGATAGTAAAAAAAAAGTAAAGTATACTAAACTTAACTAAAAAATATATACCTTAAATTCATTAAACATTACATGGTGTATACTGTTTGGAATCTCGCTCCAAGAGTGATAAGCCTGTGTATAAAGTCTTCTAACACAGTCTTTTAAAGCCCAGACAACATCATTTGTAGGATGCCACCTGCAAAACACATAATAAATATGTTAGTTCATGAATACTATATTAAAATATAAGAAATAAATAAAATAAACTAACAAATAGATAACAAAACAAACTTACGATGATCTATCCGGCTCAATCATGACTCTACCAAGTCTGTCATTCTGGCCAGGAGCTAAAGCAGTCATCTCATCATCTGGTGTAGCACTAGGTCTAGATGAAGGTGATACATGAGGATGCACAAAATGTTGAGTCAATGGAGGCATACCGGCCATAACATCTGATTGCTCGCTACTAGAATCTTCAATCCTCATGGCAGATAACTGAGGAGATGTACCTGTGGGAGATGGAGTACCTGCCGATAATGATTGTGCTCAATGAATAGCCTTTAAAGGTAGGTCCTCATAGCATCGTGGAGGCAATGCCTGTGAAGTAGAGAAAACACCGACTGGTCGACGGTAATTAGGATAATATTGTCGTGGATCCGCCGTACCAAATGGAACAACAAATATATGAGTATCATGGCTGATGCGCTCTGGCGTAGAAGAAATAGATCCTGCAATATCCTCATGATCTATGGGTTTCCTAGACTTCTTCTTTTTAGCCTGTTTAGTCTGGCTAACTCCAAGATGGTCGCGATGTCTATCACCATCACCGCCTAATGACATATGTATGCAAATTTACATATATAATATATATAAAAATTATAAATTAAATAAAATTAGCAAAATACACTAATTTACATATATACTAGCTAGCTTTCATTCTATATTACTCCTCCCCGCTTGTTTCAATTCCATCATTCTCCCATTCTTCCTCCTCAGTTGTTTCATTTTCATTATCGTCTCATTCTTCGTCATCAAATGATTAATTTTCCTCATTCTCGGATATTTCTTCCTCAACATTCAGTATCTCATCATCATATACTTCTTCTAATACGTGTTGATGCTGTAGTGTGATTTCCAATTCAACATCAACTTGTTATTGAACAATTACAACATCATTTTGATACGCCACATCTAAGACATTGTCAATTTCAATTCTTCCCACATGCTTACTTTTTATAACAACCTACCAATCAACTTTGTCTCTACGCGATGGATATGGAGTGTCATACACTTGTTTAGCATTTTGTGTAATGACAAAAGGATCATAACTTATGTATTTCCTGGTATGCTTAACTTCAATTATATTATATTGATGGTCCACCTTTGTGCCTTTATGTGATGGGTCAAACCACTCACACTGAAACAATACAATCTTCTTCTTAGGCCAACCTGAATACCTCACTTCAATAATCTCATGAATGACCCCATAATATTCAATAGTTTGGTCAGTACCATTAACATCACCTTGTATGTAGACACCGCTATTATTTATTTTCTTGTTCCTAGAAACCTCTTCAGTTTTAAATGTAAAACCATTGACACAATACTTATTCATTGTCAGTACTTGAGATTCAGGTCCAAGTGCTACTTCTTTCACTAATTACAAATGTTGGACACGTGAGTATTCATCGTAAACCTACATGATTGTTATTTCAAGTAATATAATTTAGTATAACATGAATATATTATTAAATACTTAGTGATTGCACACTTACATAGTTCCTCAGCCATTTGGAAAATTTTGTATAGATGGCTTCATTACCCCATGTGTTTACGAACAAGCTGACCATTTTACATTCAAGTATTTCGTTAGTTAATGAACACATATTATTATGTAATTTGATAACATATTTTTAACACTTACTTGACATATGGTTGAATATCTGGACAATTAAGCAAAATATGTGTCACAGTTGCTTGCATTTCCATATTAGTGAAGCCTCTCTTTCCACGCTTTTTAGATCCTCGACCATTTTGATTAAAAATTGATATCGGTGGAAATAAAGGATCAATATCGCCTTCATCATTGTGATTGGGCCTGTTTCTCCTACATGACACGTCATCACCAAAGTAATAAGAATAAAAATCACCAGTTTCTCTCTCAATATGACCTTGAACAATTGATCTTTTGATCCTTCCCCTTTGCTTAATCGTTTGCTTGGAACTGCCAATTTTTCTGCATGTTATATGTATATATATATGTTAATGAAAGACTTGGTGAATATATATAACTTAGTGAATATTTCAAATGGACACCTCTCAAATGGATACATCCATCTTGTTTGAACCGAACCTCTGAGGCGGGCCTCTTGTACAGGGTGAATTGGAAGATGCTCCATCACATCAAAGAAACCACATGGAAATATCTTCTACAACTTAGTAGTAGTAACAAGAATATCTTCCTCTATCTTGTCTAAACTACTCTTCAACAACTTTCTAGAAAATAAATCTTTTTAAAAAAAGACTTATCTTTGTGACTGGTTTTCAAATCGTTTCGTGTAGATGACTAAAAGCGATAGGAATTAAAGTTTTCATGAACACTCATCAATCATGACTTTTCATACCTATCAATTTTCCTTCATTCATATTTGTCCGCTTTCCTAATTTGAAGCATAGCCCTCCGACATCCTCAAATTTTTAACCCACTCAATAGTTTCATGTTTCTCATCCAATGTGAATGAAAAGTTGGCTTTGGACTTAACTATTTTACCATTTTGTAATTCCTGCAGCCATAACTCTTTTCTCCTACAATATTCCTTTATGTCCATTCTAGCTTTTGGATTGTCTTTTGTCTTACCCTTAACATCCATCACTGTGTTAAACAAATTGTCAAAAATATTTGTTTCAATGTGCATCACATCAAGATTATGTCGTAGCAGATTGTCCTTACAATACGGCAACTCCCAAAATATGCTTTGTTTGATCCAATTATATTCAACACCTTATCCAGGAAATCTAGAAGGTAAAGCTTCTGTAACTTTAGGTAATTGAGAAACTCTCCCAAATTTGATGCCCTGTGAGTAATGGAGGTGGGGGGTCACTTTCAACCTTGGTTTTCCTAAATGCATTTTTCATCTTTCTAAACTCATTGTCCATTAGCAAGAACTGGTGATGACAATCAAACCATGCATTTTTTCAGCCATGCTATAAAGTGAATGCCTTACTATTTTCCATGCAATACAGACATGCTAGCTTTCCAGCTGTCATCCAACCAGACAACATCCTGTATGCAGGAAAATAATTAATAGTCCAAATTAAAGAAGCACGCATAATGAAATTCTGCATAGTTGATATATCATAAGTCAAAACGCCTTCAAACCACAATTGTTTGAGTTCATCTATCAATGGTCATAGATAGACATCAATCAAACTTTTTGGATTATGGGGACCTGAAATAACACAACTTAGAAAGATGTAGGGACTGGTCATGCACATTTCAGGAGGAAGATTATACGGAGTAAGAAATATCGGGCAACATGAATAAGGCGAAGCAACATTAGAGAATGGTGTGAAGCCATCTGCACACAACCCCAATCTAACATTTCTTGGTTCACTAGCAAAATCAGGATATACATTATCAAAATGCTTCTATGCTTCACCAACAGTTGGATGAGACAAGACACCCGACGGTCTTCTATAGTCACGATGCTATCTCATATGTGGGGCAGACCTCATCGATGCATACAACTTCTTTAACCTAGGAATGAGAGGTAGATAATGCATCGCCTTAACTGGGACCATATTTTCAACCAAACTCTTCTTATAACGAGCATGTCCACAAAACTTACAATTTTCTAATTCACTATCAGTCTTGTAAAACAACATGCAGCCATTAACACAACAATGAATTCTATTATACGTCAATCCTAACTTGGAAAGCAAACACTTTGCCTGATAGAAGTTCTTAGGTATGTTAAACTCTGGATTAACTAGTTCACCCAAAAGATCAACTATTGAGTCCATAGCCGCATTATGAATATTCCAATCTGATTTAATATTCATTAATCTAACCGTAACTGACAATGCAGAATACAGACTCCCTTCACATAGTGGACTATTAGACTCTTCTAATTGATCATATAAGCGTCTTGCTCCTTCATTAGGAGCTTCATCAAAATATTGTTCGAGTTTCATCCCACCTTGAACCCCGAAAGCATCATTGATCATTTCATGAACCCTATCATGTTCAACCCTAATTTGACCATGTGGTGTAAGCATATTATATTCATCCACAACCATCGAATTATAAAACATACCATCCAATCCATCTCTTTCTCCATGATCAATCCATACAATATATCTAAGGTTAAATCCATTACGGTACAAATGAACCATAACTGAATCTAGTTTAAAAAAATTTAAGCACTTACATGCACTACAAGGACACCTAACCAATTCATTATTCTTGAAAATGTCAAGTGTCAGTGTATGTTCAATAAAATCTCTAACACCGTCAATAAACTCAGGTTTCAAACTAGTACCAGTTTCATAATGCATATTATACATCCACAAACGATGATCCATCTACAAAAATATAGATATTCAATTATATTATAAATTAAATTTAATAATAATTTTACTACATTAATTCATTGTTAATATATATTTAACTATATATATAATTAGTTCATAAATACTACATTTCAAGATCTACAAAGTGCAAGCTTAATTAATTCATAAATTTTAATAAAGTTTAAGATTTAAAATAATTAACTATATTAATTCTAATTAAGTTCAATTTATTATAAATTAAGTTCAAAGTTTCTAACTAATTAACTTCAAATTAAGTTCAAGTTCTAATTAAGTTTAATTATTAAGGTCACCAAGAATTTATTATATTCAAGTTCATATAAAAGTTATTAGTTATATATAAAGTTCAAATCCAATAATTTGTTATATTCAAGTTCTAAGTTCAATTAGTTCATGAAGTTCTAATTAAATTCAATAGTTATATTCATGTTCCATGTTCAATTAGTTCAAGTTCAAATTTTAAATTCAAGTTCACATTTAATATATAAAATTAGTTATATATAAACTTCTAATCCAACAATTAATTATAGATCAAGTTCTAATTCAAAAAAAAAAAAAACCCTATTCACCACATTCAAACATTCATCGAGAAAATGGTCAAATGCCCCCCTAACCTATACTCGAATTTCCAACTACACACTTGAATTTCATGGGGGTCCTATCACCTCCTTAAACTATTAAAAATTAAAATAATTACACCCCTAAAAAGACACAACCACATTTATGTTGATAATTGAAATGTACGCGTTTGACAGGTGGAAATTTTATTAAAAACTTTTTTTTTTTAGTTTTTTCAATATTGATTCATCATTTAAAAACTTTGTTGAAGGTTAAAAGGTCAAAATTTATAGATCTGTGTCTTTTGATCTTCTTATATGAATTTTGTTGACTATAATGTTGATTGTTAGTTGTTTGAAGCTAAAAACACTGGTTAAATGATTTCATAGCTGTAATTTTTAGTTTTAAGAACGCCGGATTTCCATGGAAATGGGTAAGCTACAATATGATTTTTTTGAATCTATATTCTTGAATTGGAAGCAAGTGATTTCGTTGATGGTTTGAAGAATTTTGTGTGGCTGAAAATTGAAGTTCAAGGTTGAAACCGTGAAGCACAACTTAAACCACCATTAAAGTTAGTTCAAAAGCTTGAGTTCTTATTTCGACTTATCACAAACGATCTCCATTTTAAGTGGGTAATATAGCAAAAGAATTGAAACAGTGAGAAAAGTTTATATCTAGAATTTGGAGTGATTTGAAGAAGAGTTGAGGTGATTTGGCATGAATTTTTTATAGAAATTGTTCTAAAGACAAGAAGAACTGGGTTGCATTTTTAGATTTGCAGGAAAATTATCAATTGTTAAATAAGTTGAAGAATATTATTTGAAGCTAAAATTAGTAATGGCAAGATGATGAAATTTGATGGCTGCCATTGATGATCTTCTAATAGGTATGAAGAAGAAAACAAATTAGAACTAGAAACAAATTCAAGAAAAAGGGAGAAAAAAAAATAAAAATACGGAAATTTATGAAAAAATATTAAAAGTAAAGTTTTAATATTTTTTTTATGTTCACTTTCTCAAGGAGAGTGCAATACACTCACGTTGCCATGTAGGCATTTAGGGTGATGATAATTTTAGTTTTAAACAATTTACGGGGTGATAGAACTCGCGTAAAGAATAAGTGTGTAGTTGAGAATCCGGTCATAGTTCAATTTCTAAATTCAAGTCCATATAAAAGCTATTACTTATATATAAAGTTCAAATCCAATAATTTGTTATATTCAAGTTCTAAGTTCAATTAGTTCATGAAGTTCTAATTAAATTCAATAGTTATATTCATGTTCCATGTTCAATTAGTTCAAGTTCAAATTTTAATTCAAGTTCATATTTAATCTATAAAATTAGTTATATATAAATTTCTAATCCAACAATTAATTATAGATCAAGTTCTAATTCAAAAAAAAACCTATTCATCACATTCAAACATTCATCAATATATATTCATAACATTCAAATATTCATCATATAATACTCAAAACACTTCAATTACTAATCTAACTTCAAATTAACACTTTACTAACTAACAATCAATCAAAATTAAAAAAAAAATTCTAAATTCAAAAATCTTCAATTCAAAACCCTAATAATAATCCTAATTCAAAATCTTGAAAACCCTAACAAAAGTCCTAATTCATTCACTAACTAACAATCCCCAATTCAAAATATGCCTAATTTTTAATAAACACTAAATTCAAAAATCTTCAATTCTATATACCTAACTAACAATAATCAAATCAAATTAATAATTGATTTAACACAACCCAATAAACTAAAACAATAATATACTAACTAAAAATCAACTCTAATCACAAGAATTGAAAAAAAACCTAAAATTAGGAACTAACCTTAACAACGAGGAGAGAGGTAACGACGACAGCGAGGGAAGGAGCTGTGGCGGTGTCTGGCGGCGGCGATCAGAGGCGGTGGCGACGGAATAGAGTGAAGAGAGAAGGGAGAGAATAGAATGAAGAGAGAAGGAGAGAGAGAGAACAAAACTGGAAATTCCGATCTGGTGAAGATATTTTAAAAGAAGTGATAGACAATGTCTCTTTGTCTGTCGCTTTTTTTAAAAAATAGTTGATCGATTTTTTGACCAAAAAAGTGACGGACTAAGAGACTCTGTCCATCGCTTCTTTAAAAAATTAATTAAATAATAAATTATAAATTATATATATAGTTGGCGCAAAAATCTGCGAAAAAAAGTGACGGACAAAGCGATGCTGTCCGTCGTATTTTTTTTTAAAAAAATAAAAAATAACTATTTTTATTAAAAAGCGACGGGCAATGTGGCTAATGGCGTCGTTTTTTGTGAGCGACGCCGTCTGTCGCTTTTATGTCCGTCGTTTTTTAGCAATTTTTTAGTAGTGACTCAGCCAGGCAAAAGGACATGATGATTGAAGGAGATGGACAACCTATAAGAAGAAACATGGACATGGGGGAATGGAACAAAAGAAAGACATCGGAGCAGACACATAAGTGAATGAAGAAAAAGGAAATGAAGGAAATAAGGACAAGAGAAGGGAAGAATAAAACAATAAGAAGAGATTTCCCAAAGGGAAACAAAATAAAGAGGGGTCAAATAAGAATAAGCCAAACCAGGTCTGGAATAAGGTGGGAATCATCGCCACAAATAAGTTTGAGGCTCTGAATACGACTGAGGGGAGTGATCAACTTCAGCAACAAAAATTGAGGAACATAGAGAAACAAGGTATAACCACAAGGCAATGGGTGGGAGATACATTTTCAACACTGAGAAACTCATCACAGAAGGAGAAGATTAATAATGAAGGGGGAGATATCACATCAAAAAATGATAAAAAGGTGGAAAGAAGGGAAGAAAATTTGGCAGAGATAGGTAGTCAAGTGGAAGATACACCTGAAGGTCATAGAGGGACACATACTGAACAATTTGAAGACAAGGAGGAAGGATGGCAAACTCCTTCAGGTTTGCAGCTAGTTATAGCTCCAATACAACTAGCTTCAGCCTTGAGGGAACTCTCGGAGAAGAAACTTAAAAACATGCAGGAGACAGAAAAGGATAAAAAGATGGAAGAAAATATTCAACATGTTTGCAGGGCTGGAGATCTATCGCTAAGGCATCTGAAAAAGGGCATCAAGAAAAGCAAAGCAATAATACCTCTGCAGTCCAGAACAATGAGTAATAAGGAAAGGACCATAGTGATTAATCAATGATTAACAAACTAATATTTTGGAATATAAGGCCAGTTAACACTCAAAAATATTTTGAGCGTTTTATAGACCTTAATAGAAGGCATCACTATAAATACATAGCAATCTTGGAACCTTTTAGGGATTCAAGTGAGCTTGAACAATATCGAAGGAAGCTAGGACACAAAATGCCATAGTAATAGGGCAGGAAAATATAGATTTTTTGGGATAAAGATTATGAAGGTTAGATTATTTTAGATTATTCTTAACAATTGACGATCAAACTATATAGATACAACACTAGCGTATTGGTGTCAAGAGTCTATGCTAAGTGTAGTATGGATGAGAGAGTTTACCTCTTAAAAGATCTAGAATATGTAGTAGAAGAGATAACTTCCTCCTTTAATGTGATTCTTAAAAGAGAATAAAAACTGGGAGGAGTAGATTTTACCCAATCAAAAGCAAATTGATTCGCGCACTGTATTAACAATTGTGTTATTTAAGAGCTAAAATTCGCAAAGAGTATGTTCACTTAGTGGAATGGCATAGTAGAGAAGGAATGTATATTCAAGAGATTGGACAGGATCCCGGTAAATCATGAATTTATAGACTTGTACCCATCTAGTGAAGTTCATCATCTTGTGAGATAGAGGTCAGATCACGCCCCACTACATTTGATTTGTAACACTATAGAAGACCCAAACATCAAACATTTCTGATTCTAAAATTTTGGACTAAACATAAAGGTTTTGATGAAGTGGTTAAACAACATTGGAGGACGAACACACAAGGGAGTCCCTTTATATTTTTTCACGATAAATTGAAGAACACAAAGAAGGCCTTGTCACAGTGGAGACGTTTGGTGATATGTTTTAGAGGATTGCAACATCGGAGGACCTGATCAAGGTAAAAGAAGTGCAGCTAAAAACCCAACCAACCCCGACTAATAGATGTGAGCTGAGTAAGGCGGAAGCAGAGTTGAGGAAGTACCCAGTAATTGAGGATGAGTATTGGAGATAAAAAGCTGGTATGAAAAGGTTTAAGGAAGAGGATAGTAATACAAAGTTCTTCCACTCTTATGTAAGAGGAAGAAGGAAGAAATTGCACCTATCTCGGATCAAAGATATCAGAAGAAATGAAGTAATTACTAATGAACAAATGAGAGAAGCAACTATTGAATACTTTCAAGATCAATTTCAGAGGAGAACAGAAACCTGGACTTTGATATGCTTCAAATAATTCTGAATCTAATCAGTGATGCACGGAATGCAAAGATGATCAAGCTTCCAAGCATAAAAAAAAATGGAAGAAGTAGTTTTCACCTTAAATGGAGATAGTGTGAGGGGACTAGATGGATTTTCAGGAAGGTTTTTCAACATTGCTAGGAAGTCATAAGAGAGGATCTTACAAGACTGGTAAAAGCTTCTTTTTTTTGTGGGCAGGAGTTTCCCAAATTTATTACATATACTAATTTTGTTATGATTCCAAAAAAGGACAATATGTAAGAATTCAAAGATTTGAGACTTATCAGCCTGAGAAACTTTACAAACAAGGTGATTTCAAAAGTGCTTCATGAAAGGGTAGTATGAGTACTACCCAATATCATCTCTCCTAACCAATCCAAATTTGTAAAAGGAAGAGGCATTGCAGAGAATGTTTTACTGGCACGGAAAATTATTAGGGACATGCACTTGCGAAACAAAGAGGCTAATATAGGGTAAATCTAGATATGACTAAGGCATATCATAGAGTTGCTTGGATATCCTTGACCAAAGTATTGAGGAAGTTTGGATTTTTCAGAGGTAATCATAGACATAGTTTGGAGGTTGATTTAAGCTAATTTGTACTATGTACTAATTAATGGACAGGCACAGGGTTTTTTCCACTCTATTAGGGACTAAAGCAAGGTGACCCTCTGTCACCAACTTTGTTCATCATTGTTGCAGAAAAGCTATCTAGAAGCTTCAATTACCTCAATGATCAAGATTCATTTAAAGGCTTTGGGATGTCAAAATGGAGCCCTAAAATAAATCATCATTTAGCTTATGCAGATGACACCATTTTATTTGGATCTGGGGATAGACACTCAGTGATTTAAATGATGTAGGTCTTGAGGGATTATGAAATAGTGTCAGGACAAATGATCAACAAGGATAAAAGCTTATTCTACCTACATGAGAAAATCTATTTGATAATAACAATAAGCCTAAGAAAGCAAGCTTACTGGTATCAGACCTGGAAACTTTCCTGTCACCTACCTGGGTTGTCCTATTTGTTATAGAAGAAAGAATAAAAGCTACTTTGAAGAATTACTCGATGATTGTTGCCTGAGTGTTCTCGAATAGATTCTTGACTTTTGGTGGAAAAATCATACTGATAAACCATGTATTACAATCCATGCCTATATATATGATATCGACTATAAACCTACCAAAAAGTGTGCTAAATCAAATCCATCAGATCTTTGCTAAATTCTTTTGGGGAAGCTATGCTAGAGTTAGAGGCAAAAATTAGGTGGCTTTGTTGGAGATGTGCTATCCTAAGAGAGAAGAGGACTAGGTGTTCGGTCTCTATTTGATATATCTGAGGCTCTGTTTGCTAAACTACGATGAAATTTTAGAACTAAAATATCCATGTGAAGCGTGGAATAAATACTGTAAAAAACACCACCCTATAACTGCTCAGAACACATGTGTATCACAAATTTTGAGAAAAATGATAAATGTAAGGAAAGAGGTGGAGCATGAGATATGGTGGCAACAGAAGTAAGGAAGTGCTAGTTTCTGGATGTACAGTTGGACAAAACAAGGAACTATATACCATATAGAATGCTAAGGAGTAGAAGAAGAAGTGAAGGTTAAGGAAATGATTCAGAATGGGCAGTGAAACATAGAAAGATTACGCCAACTTATTTCTCAGAAAATGGTGCAGTGTATAGTCGAGAGCATTAGTCCTAGCATGAATATTGATGAGAAAGACAGGGCATGGTGGATGGGATACTCTCTAGGAGAGTTCAGTGTCAAATCAGCCTATCAATTAATGAGGAAAAAAAGAGGAAAAGGAGTGGAGGAATAACATTTGGATAAAGGAGATCCCTTTTAAAATCTCATTCTTTCTCTGGAGGGTATGGAAAAAGAGATTACCTACAGGTGATGTCCTCAAGAAAATGAGAGTGAATGTGGTGTCCAAATGTTATTAATGTGATAAGGGGGAGAAGAAAACAATACAACACCTTTTTTTAACAACTCCCATAGCTCAAAAGCTATGAAAGCATTTTGCTTCTTGTGCAAGTTTTAGCATTGAAGGATCACATTTGCAATAGCTTATTACTACATGGTTGGACTGGCCAGGATAGTATAAGCTGAGGCAAATATTTAAGGAGATACCAACAATCATTATGTGGAAACTATGGAAGAGAAGAAATGTTTGAAGGCATGGAAAAGATGTAACATTTGCTAGGATGGTGGGATAATGTCAACATACAATTCAAATGTTGCTGAAAGTGACGTATCAATGGTTATTGAGAGGGAATCAAGATTGGCAGGAGATGATCATCACACTAAGCACATATAAGTCAATACTACACTATAGAGTAGTACGCTAGGAGCTACCAGACATAGCGTGGATAAATGTAATACAAATGGTGCTTGTAGGGGAAATCTTAGACAAAGCTCATATAGATTCAGCATAAGAAATAACGCAGAAGATCTTATATATGTTGAAGCACAAACCATAGGGGAAGCTATAAATATGAAAGCTGAAATAATGGGTGTATGGAAGGTGATGCTATAATGTAAGACACAAAGTTTCCAGAAGATTACATTGAAAATAAACTCATTGAATCTCAAAAACATATTAACAAAAGCGGTGGAAAATTCCTTGGTCACATGAAAAATAGAGAAGATACAACGGTACATAG
This sequence comes from Solanum stenotomum, assembly GCF_019186545.1. Classification (NCBI taxonomy): domain Eukaryota; kingdom Viridiplantae; phylum Streptophyta; class Magnoliopsida; order Solanales; family Solanaceae; genus Solanum; species Solanum stenotomum. The sequence goes on along the minus strand of NC_064289.1, from coordinate 27,738,514 downwards.
CATGGAAACAAGTTCAGATCAAACATATATTTAGAGAGGCTAATCAGTTAGCTGACTATTTGGAAAACATGATATTAAATTAAGCAGGGAGAATTTAAACATAGATTTTTTATGATCTACCAAGGAGAGGGAGAAGAATCATTAACACAGATTAACATCAGATTCTATCATTGCGAATTAAAACAAGAATGATTGGTCCAACATGCTAAGACAGTGCAATACAAATCAGAAAAACACAACTATGATATTTACAAATTAAAGTTTTCTTTCGAGAGGTGATCTAGTTGTGTCTAAGCTTACTGCCTAAGCTACTTCAGCTTACATAAAAGGACCAGCCAATAGAGGGGAGGGGTCTTAAATCAAGTCCAGAAGGTTGATATACTTCAAGCCTCTAGGAGGAGATTCATGGTTTAATCCCAACAAAATGTTCATCTTGAACTCAAAACACCTCCACCAGATTTCACATATGCAAAAGAAAAATAGTAAGGTTAGTAGAAGTTTGGAGGGGGTCAAAAATAAGATCAGCTTATCTTTGCGAGCTGATATGTCTCATTCTTTTTCATGGATGAAAAATGTTAATGTCACGCCCCGAGCTACCCCCGAGACGCAGACACGGGACCTAGGATCACAAGTGATCCCAAGCTAACCATGCTGGCATTCATGTGCATACTAAATATAATAAACTGATGCGAAAGCTAAATCATAAATACGATGAAAAGATGGGGAATACCCATATACTATAACTGAGATGAATGAAAACTGATGAGTTTAATACAAAGAAAATATTAACTCAATACTAAGCTGAATCTAACTATGTCTAAAAATAAGCCTCTAAACTGACTAGAAATGTTGGGACATGCCCCAACTAGATCTAGCAAAACTGAAACTAAAGACTAAAAGCAGTAAGGATGTCATGTCTCTAGTCCTCGGAGGATGAGGACTCACCACAACTAATCTGGTGAGCTGACGATCGGGAACAGAAGTAAGAGTGATCTGGATGCTGAGAACCTGGACCTACATCACGAGAAGATGTAGCGCACATATGTGTCAATACTTGAAATGTACTGAGCATGCATAATAGAATAAAGCTGAAATAACATATAACTGAACAAAGCAATAAAGCAATGAAATAATCTGAACATGATATAGATACTGAATACTGATCTAACTGAATGCAATAACTAAATTTATAACATGCTGAGACTGAATACTGACTATACTAAAATATGGTCAATGCAATAGAGTCTGACTGAACTGTGGGAGCTACTAATAACCGACATAAAACCACATGAGCTAAATGTGGAGTCCGATGTATATACCCCATCGAGAGGACCCAATATACCCTGCCAGAGGTATAGAGGAATGCTGGCGTGATCACTAAGATGATGTTGCCAACAGAGGGGACTTACACCAACGTGGCTCGTAGTTCTGGGACTATATGGGTACGTTGAACCGTAGTCCAACTCGGTATTATGCTACTCGCAATAGATTAAGTGATTAACATATTATGAATGAATTTCTATAAGTTACTGGATAGCTCGAACTGAACATGCAAACTGAGAATGCAACAATTAATCTGATAATGATGCATTAATAATTGAGGCATATATTACTGAATAACTGAGATATCTAACCTAGCATGAGTAATTCAAGAACTAAAGAAATACATAGCTAGGGTTCTGAAATTCGTGCAATAAACTGAGAAATAACATGATAATCTGATTTAGAACATGTTAGTAACTTATTGATGATGATCTATTGTAATTCTAGAAACCCTAGGTCTATTCATAATAAGGAAATCAAGAATCTGACTGAATTCTAGGGACCTAATGGGCGAAAGGAACCCACTAGTGAAATCCCACATACCTGGTGATGAATTCCACGGAGAAATCTTTCCATTTCGGGGCTGGAACTGATGGAACCTTGCTGCGTTCTTGAACTAGGGTTCTTGACCTTTTTCTCCTCTCTTGCTTCTAATTTTCGAAGTTTTGATTAATGATTTGACTTGGATAAGTTCTAGTTATGTTTCTAGGCTTAAACTGACTAAAACCTCAGGATTTAGGGTCTAAACAACGTATCTTAGGGGTCCAACGAAACAGGAAAAGGCCAAAAAACCCCTGACTTAATTGCTGTCGGAGTGACCAACGGACTGGACCTACGGGCCATAGGTCAACCGACGGTCCGTCGATTGGAGTTGTCGGTCGAGTCTGCCCGACAGGGTTTCACTAAAACAAGCATAACTTTTTACTCGGAGGTCAAATTTTAGCAAACTCGGTAGGTTGAAAAGAGGATTCAATTATCTATCATATCATAGGTCATAGGACACATAATTCCTTTTTTTGCTAAGAGTTATGACTATCTGTTGTTGATCTATCAATAATTTTCAACTAACTGGTTGCTGACCCTCATCTACAGTCAGACCTACGGACCGTGGAACGAATGAATGTCCGTGCTGGTCGACCGTAATTTGTGTCAGAGGCAAGGTAAAAGAGGTCTCAATCCACGGACACAGACCACAGTCCGTGACCTGACCTACGGACCGTAGGTTCGGCCGTGGGTCAACACTTGGCAGAATTTTTGTCTGAGTTCCGGGGGAGGTTGTAGTGGTGAACCACGGACCACCAGCATGGGTCGTGGTCTGACCTACGGTCCATGGATGGAAACCGTGGGTTGCACCTGCTACTTCTCAAAATCTGCATTTTTGGTCTGTTTCGGATACAGGTGTCATATTATCTCCCCCTTGGGACCATTTGTCCTCGAATGAAGACTAAACTAGCTGAAATGGAAGGAAATGACTGCAATCTCTACCACTAAACACGGAGAACTAAATTTCTGACTGAACTAAGTTCCAAGGATATGAAAATACGCTGAATATGCAAGTACAAACTAAAAGAACATGATACTAAGACTGAATATGCGTATAAATGACAGAAAAACTGAAGAGAAACTATTACCTCAAGCTGGAATGAAATCGGAAGGAAAGAGGTGAGGATACTTGAACTTCATGGCTGTTTCTGCTTCCCAAGTAGGTCCCTCTATGGACTGACTCCTCCACCACACCTTGACTGAAGCGACTTCTTTGTTTCTCAACCTTCTAACTTGACGATCGAGAATCTCAACTTGTACATCCTCATAAGAAAGACTATCCTTTACATCCACAGTCTCTAATGACACTATAGATGCTGGATCACCCACACATTTCTTCAAAAGTGAAATGTGAAAGACTGGATACACTACTGCTAAATCTGCATAAGACTTTTGGCGACTCTGATCAGTCTTAAGTCTATCTGTAATGAGTTGCACTTTGTTTATAGCATCAAGGACTGAATTTGGTCCTATCAAGGCTGCTTCACCTACTTCAAACCAAACAACTGGATATCTACATCTACGCCCATACAATGCCTCATAAAGGGCCATCTGAATGCTGGAATGGTAACTATTGTTGTAAGCGAACTCAATGAGAGGAAGGTGATCATCCCAACTACCCATGAAGTCAATCACAAAAGCTCTCAACATGTCCTCTAAGGTCTAAATGGTACGCTCTGCCTAACCATCCATTTGTGGATGAAATGTTGTGCTAAGGTTAACCTAAGTACCAAGACCCTTCTGAAATGACATTCAGAAATTAGAGCTAAACAGAGGACCTCTATCTGAGATGATAGACAAAGGAACCCCATGCAACCTCACAATCTCATTAATGTAAAGATTGGCGTAATCCTCCGTCGAATCTGTAGTATTGACCGCCAAAAAGCGAGAATACTTAGTAACCCTATCAATAATCACCCAAATGGAGTCATGCTGTCTGCGAATACGAGGTAAACCTGTGATGAAGTCCATGTTGATCACTTCCCACTTCCAAGTAGGAAGGCCAATCTCTTGAGTCATACCTCCTGGTTTCTGATGTTCTACCTTGACTTGCTGGCAATTGGGGCACTTAGCCACAAAATCTGCTATATCTCTTTTCATACCATTCCACCAATAGACTTCCAGCGGATCGCGGTACATCTTAGTGGCACCTGGATGAATAGAATATCTGGAATTGTGGGCTTCTACGAGAATATGTTGTCTTAATTGTCCCACATCAGGAACATACAATCTACCCTGATAGCGAAGTACACCATCTCTCTCTTGCGAGAAAACCTCCACTCTCTGATTGTGGACTGCACCCTTAAGTTCAAGCAAGACTGGATCACAGTCTTGCATTTCCTTAGCCTCTACCACCAAAGAAGATTATGCCCCATTTTGAACCGTTACACCACTATCTGATATGCTCATAAGACGAACTCCTAGGCGAGCAAGTTTGTGAACATCCTTTGCTAGCTCTTTTCTTTCTTCCTCAACATTTACTACACTATCCATACATAATCTGCTAAGAGCATCTGCTACTACATTCGCCTTACCCGGATGGTAATGCACGCTCATATCATAATCTTTGAGGAACTCAAGCCACCTTCTCTGGGGAAGATTCAACTCTCTGGGTGAATACATACTAGAGGCTCTTATGGTCTGTGAACACATCTACATGAACACCATACAAGTAGTGTCTCAAAATCTTAAGTGCAAACCCCACTGCTGCAAACTCGAGGTCATGAGTCGGATAATTCTTCTCATGTACCTTAAGTTGTCTAGAAATATAAGCTATAACCTTACCTCGTTGCATCAATAGACTTCCCGCGGATCGTGGTACATCTTAGTGGCACCTAAATGAATAGAATATCTAGAATTATGGGCTTCTGCGAGAATATGATGTCTCAATTCACCCATATCAAGAACACACAACCTACATTGATAGCGAAGTACATCATCTCCCTCTTATGAGAAAACCTCCACTCTCAGATTATGGACTGCACCCTTAAGTTCAAGCAAGATTGGATCACTGCCTTGCTTTTCCTTAACCTCTACTACCAAAGAAGATTCTGCCCCATTCTGAACCATTGCACCACCATCTGATATGCTCATAAGACGAACTCCTAGACGAGCAAGTCTGTGAGCATCCTTTACTAACTTTTTTCTTTCTTCCTCAACAAGTGCTACACTACCCATAGATAATTTGCTAAGTGCATCTGCTACTACATTCGCAATACCCGAATGGTAATGCATGTTCATATCATAATCTTTGAGGAACTCAAGCCACCTTCTCTGGCAAAGATTCAACTCTTTCTAGGTGAATACATATTAGAGGCTCTTATGGTCTGTGAACACATCTACATGAACACCATACAAGTAGTGTCTCCAAATCTTGGGTGCAAACACCACTGCTACAAGCTCGAGGTCATGAGTCGGATAATTCTTCTTATGTACCTTAAGTTGTCTAGAAGAATAAGCTATAACCTTACCTCGCTGCATCAACACATAACCTAGGCCGACCCTGGATGCATCACAATAGATCACATAACCATCTGAACCCTCTGGTAGAGTCAAGACATGAGTTGTAGTCAACCTAGTTTTCAATTTTGTGAAGCTTTTCTCACAATCATCTGACCGTTGGAACTTAACCTTTTTCTGAGTCAACCTAGTCAATGGTGAGGCTATGGATGAAAATCCTTCCACGAACCGTTTGTAATAGCCCGCTAAACCCAAGAAACTTCTGATATTTGTAGCAGAGGTAGGTCTGGGCCATTGTTTCACTGCTTCTATGTTCTGGGAATCTACTTGAATTCCTTCACTAGACACAATATGTCCACGGAAAGCAACTGATTGTAACCAAAACTCGCACTTGTTAAATTTTGCAAATAATTGTCGATCTTTGAGAGTTTGCAGAACAACTCTCAAATGACTCACATGTTCTTCCTCATTCCTAGAGTAAATGAGGATATCATCAATAAAGACGATAACGAACAAGTCCAAGTACTGCTTGAACACTCTGTTCATCAAATCCATGAAAGCTGCAGGAGCATTGGTTAGTCCAAATGCCATAACTACAAATTCGTAATGACCATACTGAGTTCTGAAGGCTGTCTTCAGAATGTCACTATCTCTTACTCTAAGCTGATGATAACCTGATCTGAGGTCATTCTTTGAGAAATGACTATCACCCTAAAGTTGGTCGAACAAGTCATAAATCCTGGGGATGGGATATTTATTCTTGATTGTGACTTTGTTCAACTGCCTATAGTCAAAGCACATTCTGAGAGAACCATCTTTCTTCTTTACGAACAACACTGGTGCACCCCATGGCGAAATACTAGGTCTGATGAAACCCTTATCTAGAAGGTCTATCAACTGCTCTTTCAATTCCTTAAGCTCAGCTGGAGCCATTCTGTAAGGAGGAATATAGATAGGATGGGTATATGGAACGAGATCAATTCCAAAGTCAATTTCCCTTTCGAGAGGAACTTCGGGAAGATCATCTGGAAACACTTTTGGAAACTCATTGACTACATGGACTGACTCAAGAGTTGGTGTTTCGGAGCTAGAATCCTTAACCCGAACTAGATGATAGAGATAACCCTTAGAGATCATCTTTTTGGCCTTAAGGTAAGAAATGAATCGACCCATAGGCGCTAAGCTACTACCCTTCCATTCTAGGATTGGTTCGTCTGGAAACTGAAAACGAACAATCCTAGTTCTACAATTGACTGAGGCATAACAAAAATGTAACCAATTCATGCCTAGAATGACATCAAAGTCTACCATTTCTAACTCTACAAGATTTGCTAGGTGACTTTTTGAAAGACTGTGACTGGGCAATTTCTGTATACCCATCTAGCTATAACTGGGTCACCGACTGGAGTAGAGACTGAGAAGGGTTCTGAGAGAGTTTCTGGACTGACATATAAGATTACTACTATAAAGGGAGTCATGAATGATAAAGTAGCCCCTGAATCTTTCCACTGAGTGTAGCATATGTGAGCCACATTCATAAGCTTCTAGGATGTCAACTCAACCCTACCATTATCAGTCACTTGCATCACTACAATTATTTTCTTAACCTCATCAATGAAGTTATGTGGGTCTTCACCAAATTGTGACCCTAAAACTCAGGCGGATTCATCCTTAAAAAATCTTGAACTCTAGCTGCCACTGATCCACCATTCTATTAGTAGGAACTGGAACCTGCTAATTGTTCTGGTTAGCGACACTCTGATCCAACATCTAAATGGCATTCCTGAATTCAGCATTTGAGACTTCCTAATCCGGAACTGGAGGAGCTGAGTTTGCATTCCTGGCATAAGTTCTACGAGGAGGGATGATCTTTAGCGCATAACGATGGATTACAAAGAAGATCATACCAACGCAAGATATGAATAACAAAGAGAGTGTGTTGACACCCAATTTTGACCGACCTTTAACCCTTTTTGGGAATGCTATCCGATTAAATACGCATTTTAAAATATATTTTTTAGTTCTAAAATTTTAATTGATTTTGTCTAAAAATGTACATTTTAGTACGCATGCTTTATAAAAAATTATCGTAAACATTATTAAAATATTTTTAAAAATTATTAGTAAAACTCGAAATAATTATGTTATTTCAAATGCTTTAAAGTTTAAGTGATTTTTATTATATAAAATGTTATAATATTTTGTAATACTTTAATTTGATGGCATTTCTTTAAATTCCCTCAAAATCATTTGAAACTTAGCCTATCTTACTCTAATTCCTTGCAATTCTAGCCATCCTAATTCAATTGTCATTTCAATTATAACCATATAGTTGATTGCAATTTTAGCCCTTTCTTATCTCAATTTTTCAGATCTCAAATATCCTCCTTTAATCGTAGCCGTCCGTCTAAATCATATCATCCAAGATTAAATCACATGCGTCTATTCAAATTTAAATCAATGGTTCGGATTTGATGCTCTTATTTTCCTATTTTACATCTAATGAACTCCTAACCCTAAATCTATTCATTTTCACTCATCCTCTTCTCCCTTGAAGGGCAGCCGTCTCCTCCCTCCTCTTCTTTTTCCGGCGACAATCGCCATCACCTGCTGGTGGCAGCCGCCTCTCTATCTCTCCCAGTCGTCTCTCTCTACTCTTCTCACCCGTCTTCTCCAACGAGAACCAGCGAGCAGCAGCAGCGAAAACTGGAGAGACCCTACGTCGCCCCACTCTCCTCTTCTCCGGTGGAGCGGCAACGCCCGACGAAGTGCCGGCAAGCCACCACGGAAATCAGTGGCCGCCTCCCCTGTTCTCCCCTCTCTTCTCTTCTCTTTTTCAGGCAAGTAACCAGCGAGGAAAGCATCAACAGCAACGAGCAGCTCCATCGCAGGCAGCAGCTCCGGCGAAGTGAGCAACATCGATCTCCGGTAAAGATAAAGGTCAGACGGATCTATTCAGATCCGTCCGGGTACATTCTTTAAAAATTATCATCTTATCATTTAGATATTTTATTCTTCTTTCTTAGTTGTAATGTGATTTTGATTTATTTTTTTTTCTCAGATGCATGCTTACTTTATATGAAAATTAGTAATCATTGTGAATCTTATTCTAAATAATATGAAAATCTTGTGTTTTGCCTATGAATCTGCCTGTGTTCAAAGCTGAGGAGTTTGTTGGTTTAGTAAGCATGGGTTTTAAATTTTAATCGATGGGTTTCACCGATTTTCTTCATTTTATATATAGTTAAGTCAGTACTCCATTTAACCTGATTCTGCCTCGTAACTTTGATTTAGCAGTATCTAATTGAGAGCTATATTTGTTTTCCTCCTAAAATAACTAACTGATCATTGGAATATGTGTCTCTTGAATCTGCATGCCGATTTATCGCCAATATGTACGCAACTATATCAATCTCTTAATTTTCCTTCTGTTTGTCTAATTGATTAATCCCTTGATTGCTGGGTTGATTATCTACTTATTCAGATTTACTTTGCTATTGAGGTATGGTTTAATTTTTCTTAGATTATTCTACCCATGATTAATGTGATATAATCGGCTAGACTCTTGCTTCTATTATGGTAAATCTTTAAATCAATGTAAGGATTGTATTATTTCTTTTCCATAAAATACTAGTGCTGATTTTATATAAATTGATAGATTGCTGTAATTGATCCCATTGCCTTAATACTCGTCTTAACAGATTCTTATTTATTCATTTATGGTAATATAGCAATGAATAATTATTTTACTTAGGTGTTTATTGCTTTCCTTATACATGCTAGCCGGTTCTTACCTTATTAGGTGTAACTTTTAATTATATCCTTGCCTTATTTAACTGCTCTTATAATTGGTAAAAGTTAAATTCGGATTTAGTTATTCTTTAATAAAGGAAATGTTATATTGCTTGATTCCTTAAAATATTTAATTCCCTTATATATGCCCCTCTTCTAATATAAATAGGACTTCCCCCTTCATTATTCAGAGACTCGAACCTCCTAATTCGCTCACACCTTACTCTTGAATATATAAAATATTGCTCTCTCGCTACTCCCTAAAAGAATCAAGATTCCGGTGAACATTCTAAGTGCTTTTTACTCGATATTGCTGTGTTCGGGTCTAGTATCGGATTAAGTTCGTCTGCATTGCTGATAATTATTTTCTGCCTAATTGGTTAGTTCTCTTCACTAGCGTAATTTTGTTTTGCATTATGCATGATTGTGTGATCTTATATGTTCTACTACTTGTTTTAAAAAATTCGTGTGTTTTGCTACGAATAACTTTTATGTTGCTATCTATATAGTTATGATCTTGCCTTTGGTATATTCTATTTAGCAGGTTTTGAACTTAGAGTTCAAGATGTTGAAGAGTCTCCTAGAAGATTTTCGGATGAAGCTATTATTTAAGCTTATTTTAATATTGTATATTTTATTCATTTGTTCTTTATTTTGGCTTGTAATATTGTGTATAACTCTAACACTATATCTCTATATATGATATATATATATTTGGGGATCGCCTAAGGGGGGAGGGGATCTACATGCTACATGTTTACTTTATTGCAACTTAACTGTGTAGAAAGTATGCCCATAGGTTGTGATCGTTTATCCGCTCATTGTTTGTTAATTTGCCATTTAGGTTAATTGATCACTTAAATTCTTGTTTAAATATCTACCGGTGTTTATTTATTTTGCTTATTTTATTTGTATTAATGCATGCCTTGACATTTTAACATAATAATATAAAATAAATCTCTTACATGTCTCCCGCCTTGTCGATTCTGGACCACCTTATGTATGAGAACTAATTTATTTAAATGTTATTTAGTAATCGATCTACTAAGTAAACTAGAAAGTACGCCCATAGGAATTACTTTAAGCATAGTCAATAATTGAAATAAATCTGTTGTGAATATGTCTTGCTCACTGATAAATGACTTTTGTTCTCTTACATATATAAAGTATAAGCATAGTAAAATAAAGATAGAAAGCATGCCTATAGGATCTAAGTAATTTTCAATATGTTTTTTTTAGATTAGAAAGCATGCGTATAGGTTTAAACTTTATTACATATCAGATAAATACCATTTTGTAGGTTATTAATCAAATCGTTAGCATGCCACTAAAATCTGGAACTGTAATTCGAATGTTAGGATCTTAATAAATTAAGCTTTAATTATAGGTCTCTTGCAATTTTGATGTGTTTAGGAATTAGTAAATAATTTACTCCATTATTTACATCTAGAAATCATGTCTATAGGTTTCTGAAACTTATATGTCTTATATAGAAATTATGTATATAGGTTTAGATGACATTCTCAGTGTGTGCACACTTAGATACCATGCCTATAGGAGTTACACTTTTTTTGGTTATTTGGGTGTCGAATTTAAGCAAATAGGTTTAAACTTTGTTACATATTAGATACATATCATGCCTATAGGGTGTAATAAGTTGCTTAAAAGAAATAGATGTCATGCCTATAGTTTTTGATAATATTTTCAGTATGTTTACAATTAGAAATCATGCATTTAGGACTCACTAAGATCACTGTGTTAACTAACCAGATTAAACAACTCTTAGCATGATAACAGCTGAAACTTTTTGTTACGCGTATTTTTGTCAATTAAATAAAATCAATAAACTACTGCCAGCATGCTAAACTGTTCTAATATCGATTGGCCGATTAAATCTTGCTAGAATTAATAATCTCTGCATTATTTTGCCACCTAAAATCAAATACTAAATCAGTTTCTGCATCTAATAAACTGTTTGGGAATAAAAAAAAATGTTTTGCATTAATAATAGATATGCTACTGCGTCATTTTTCTGCACCTGTTATCATTGTTCTGCCCCTTTTTAAAATTAAAATCATTTTTGCACTTGTATCAATTTTCTGCCCCTCTGAAATTCATAAAATAAATCGTTATAATTATGTTGTCAATACATATCTGTATGTTCACACACCTAAGCATGCGACCTTTTCACTCTATTTGTGTTTGCTAGCATGTCTAATAAAATTTAGAGGCCAATATGAGATTTACGTGCTAAATGTTGTCCTATTTGTTTGACTTGGTGTCTAGGTGGGCCTATTAGGATTTTATCTTTGTCTAACTTCACCCTAATAGTAGTCCAATGCCTCTTGGACCTTAAGTAGGGACGATAGGCACCTCGTAGAGACGTAAAACATGCGGTGGTGGGGTAGGGGTAGTCTAGGCCCTATGGAGATGATGACATCGACTCGGTCTAAATGACAAACTTTGGTTTTGTCTGTCCCTACGAGAAACCGACCGAAATAAAGAAAGTCGAGTGCTAATCCTAAAGTCCTTCATAGGTCTCCCTTTCCTTTGTCCCTTTATTTGTTTATAATAATTACATTTATTTGGGGTAGTTTAATTAAAATAAAAAATGTTTGCTTATCTATTTGTGTAATTTCTATCTCCTCGCTTATCTCCTTATTGTTCAATATTTATTCGTTGACTTATCACTTAGTCTTGCATGCTCAATTAATTAATTAAAATAACTAAAGTTTTCTTAATTGTTTAATATTATGTTATCACCTAGTTGCATGTTTAACTAATTAATTAAAATAATTAAAGTGCTCTTAATTACTTAATGTTGTTATCACCTAGTTTTGCATGCTTAATTTATTAAATTAATAAATAAATTGATTTTAATTGTTTAATATTTATTCATCACCTAGTAATCATGCTAATTAAATAACCAAATAATGAAGTGACCTTAAATGCTACTTGTAACCCCCACATATTGCATGAGATACGGCCGGGACCCACATTTGTGGACCTCGAGGGATGCCTAACACCTTCCCCTCAAGATAATTTGAACACTTACCCTGATCTNTAATCATGCTAATTAAATAACCAAATAATGAAGTGACCTTAAATGCTACTTGTAACCCCCACATATTGCATGAGATACGGCCGGGACCCACATTTGTAGACCTCGAGGGATGCCTAACACCTTCCCCTCAAGATAATTTGAACCCTTACCCTGATCTCTGGTTCTTTGACCTTAGCTAGACTTAGTTAGGTTAGATAGGTGCCCTAACGCGCCTTAATTCGTTAGGTGGCGACTCTTCAACCCTCCAAAGCCCAAAAGAGTTGTTAGGTCGTGCACCAGAACCCGTTTTGAGTAAAACGGGGCGCGACAGAGTGAAAACACCTCGTAGCCTCCCTCTCATTAGATGTGGTGCACTTCACACCCATGAAAATAACTCTACTTAGTGCGGCTTTTCAGACTTCCTAGGACACTTAAACCTAATGCTTTGATACCAAGTTTGTCACGCCTCGAGCTACCTCCGAGACGCAGACACGGAACCTAGGACCACAAGTGATCCCAAGCTAACCCTGCTAGCATGATCATGAGCATACTAAATATAATAAACTGATATGAAAGCTAAATCATAAATAAGATGAAAAGATGGGGAATACCCATATACTATAACTGAGATGAATTAAAACTGATGAGTTTAATACAAAGAAAATATTAACTCAATACCAAGCTGAATCTAACTATGTCTGAAAATAAGCCTCTAAACTGACTAGAAATGTTGGGACATGCCCCAACTAGATCTAGCAAAACTGAAACTAAAGACTAAAAGCAGTAAGGATATCATGTCTCTGGTCCTCGAGGGATGAGGACTCACCACTACTAATCTGCTGAACTGAAGATCAGGAACCGATCTAAGCGTGATCTGGATGCTCAGAACCTGGACCTACATCACGAGAAGATGTAGCGCACGTATGCATCAGTACTTGAAAGGTACTGAGCATGCAAGATAGAGTAAAGTTGAAATAACATATAACTAAACAAAGCAATAAAACAATGAAATAATCTGAACATGATATAGATACTGAATACTGAGCTAACTGAATGTAATGACCAAATTTATAACATGTTGAGACTGAATATTGACTGTACTGAAATATGGTCAATGTAATAGAGTCTGACTGAACTGTGGGAGCTACTAATAACCGACATAAAACCAATTGAGCTAAATATGGAGTCCGATGTATACGCCACATCGAGAGGACCCAATATACCCTGCCAGAGGTATAGAGGCATGCTGGCGTGATCACTAAACTGATGTTGCCCACAGAGGGAACTTACACCTACGTGGCTCGTAGTACTGGGACTATATGGGTACACTGAATCGTAGTCCAACTCGGTATTATGCTACTCCCAATAGATTAAGTGATTAACCTATTATGATTGAATTTTTGTAAGTTACTGGATAGCTCGAACTGAACATGCAAACTGAGAATGCAACAATTAATCTGATAATGATGCATTAATAACTGAGGCATGTATAACTGAATAACTGAGATATCTGACCTAGTATGTGTAATTCAAGAACTAAAGAAATACATAGCTAGGGTTCTGAAATTTATGCAATGAACTCAGAAAAATATGATAATCTGATTTGGAACATGTTAGTAACTAATTGATGATGATCTGTTGTAATTCTAGAAACCCTAGGTCTATTCATAATAAGGGAATCAAGAATCTCACTGAATTTTAGGGAACTAATGAACGAAAGGAACCCACTAGTGAAATCCCACATACTTGGTGACGAATTCCACGGAGAAATCTTTCGATTTCAGGGCTGAAACTGATGGAACCTTGTTGTGTTCTTGAACTAGGGTTCTTGACCTTTTTCTCTTCTCTTGCTTCTAATTTTCTAAGTTTTGATTAATGATTTGACTTGGATAAGTTCTAGTTATGTTTATAGGCTTAAACTGACTAAAACCTCATGATTTAGGGGTCTAAATGACGTATCTTAGGGGTCCAACGAAATAGGAAAAGGCAAAAAGACCCCTGACTTAATTGTTGTCGGAGTGATCGACGGACTGGACCTATGGGCCGTAGGTCAATCGACGGTCCGTCGATTGGAGTCGTCGATCGAGTCTGCCCGACAGGGTTTCACTAAAACGAGCATAACTTTTTACTCGGAGGTCAGATTTTAGCAAACTCTGTAGGTTGAAAAGAGGATTCACTTATCTATCATATCATAGGTCATGGGACACAGAATTCCTTTTGTGGTAAGAGTTATGACTATCTGAAGTTTACCCATCAACAATTTTTAGCTAACTGGCTGTTGACCCTCATCTACGGTCAGACCTAGGGACCGTGGATCGAATGACGGTTCATGCTGGTCGACCGTAGTTTGTGTCAGAGGCTGGGTAAAGGAAGTCTCGATCCACTGACATAGACCACGGTCCGTGACCCGACCCACGGACCGTAGATCTGGTCGTGGGTCAACACTTGGCCGAATTTCTGGCTAAGTTCTGGGGGAGGTTGCAGTGGTGAACCATGGACCACCAGCACGGGCCGTGGTCTGACCTACGGTCCGTGGATGGCAACCGTGGGTTGCACCTGCAACTTCTCAAAATCTACATTTTTGGTCTATTTTGGATACGGGGTGTTATATTTAATGACTCAAAGATGAAGCACGAGCAAAGCAAGGGAGAAGGAGACCATAAACATGGGAGCAACAGAGTACCGGAGAAGGAGAGTAGTATAGCTTTCTTTAGGAAACCCTATTTTTAGGGAAATTGCAATATTGGTCTTTCCAAGTCAAAATTGTCCTTTATTTCCTTTTTTGGACTATCTGGCATTTGTTTAAATTGGGCTAATTATTAGCCTAGATGTGTATGATAATACTTATGAGAAGTAACGGACCTTTGGTCCAATTTTTTTTTAAAAAAATAATAACGGTAGGAAAAGAAGGAAAAAATGAAAACAATCTACAAATCTTACCAACCAGGGGCGTAGCTATGTTATAGTCAGGGTGTCCAACCCATCGTCGAAAAATAATACCATATATATAAATAAAATAATATACGAAGTGATTAAATAACATATTCTGGACATCTTTGACAAAACAAGATGTTGTAGCCTAGTGATTTTGGACGCCTTGAAAGAGCTAGTGCTTAGGGTACTCACATGTTTGAATCCCACTAGCAATATTTTTTATTTTATTCACTTTTTTAGACACCCTTCATGAAATTCCTACCCCCACCATTGTTACCAACCAGGTGGATTTAGAGGGTCTGTTGTATAGGCAAACTTAGTAATTTTTGTGCAAGGTTTATATAATGTACCTATTAATATTTACTTGTTAAGTTGCTTAATATTATTTTGAAAATATTATAGGTCTTCATATACTTTAAATTATGGATTTTATGGCACATTTAGGAGATAGCCCACCTTAACGAGAAAAATAGGTACATTATATGCCACAAAATACATTCAATCAAATAAATTTGCAAGTAATCTGTTGTGATTCAAAAATCGAGGTTTTAATGACATTTATTTTAACCCATCGATAGATGATCCGGTGTATATTTACACATTCAAACATCATATTTTATCTTAATGTAACTAAATCTCAAGTATAAACTCACATATATGCATGTGTGTTGTGTTTGATTATTGTGATGAACTAATATATATATATATATCCAAAAAATGAATTGAAACTCAAAGTAAAGTATCCCAGACTAAAATGAAGACAAGTCTGCATGAAGAAGGTGATCCTCGGTGTGATATCTCATGTTGGCCCATGTGATTCATCTACTGAAAAACTTATTTTTGCGACTAAAGTGCAAACCTCTTGCTATGCAATGGAATCTGCGCTACACGCTAGTGTTCTATAGAATTGGAGTTGACAAAGTCAAAACATAGTCCAACTAGGATTATTTCTTTTCACTATTATTATAAATATACTACATGGACAACGTTTTTAGGGTTACAAACTGTCAATAGAAAATAAGTTTCATTGTTCATTGCTACAAATGACTCCCTAATAATTCTTAGGAATAGTTTATTATTTTCATAGATTATTGTGGTACAAACAAGAGATTCTTGCAAGAATTGCATTAATTCAAAAAAATGTATCTTAATGTTCTTTAGTTGTTATAATTACTTTCATCTCTCACAACTAGTTATGACTAGGGTTATGGAACCTAAAATAGGGATAAGGATAATGGATTCTACACATTATAATCTATGCATGAAGATTTGTTTTTTGTGCATTAAGAATTTTTCATAAGGAATATTGTCCTTTTAATGGTTGCAAATATTAAGTACTAGCTAGCCCATATTTTGACTTGCTTGACAAAAGAAGTTAAGATTAGGAAAAATGATCATTTGGGATTTCGGGCTACCAATCCATATCTAATAGTTTGTGCTAGAGATAGGATAGTTAACTTGAAACATATTATGAACAAAATAAATGAACATCTAAGTATGGACTCAGTGGTCAGTCGAGGGGCGAAGCTACTCTATATCATGGTTGGTCAGCTTAGGAATGAAGCTACACTATATCATGATTGGTCAACTGAATACCCTTCGTTGTCAACACCCTTTATTACTTTCTATTTTTTTTCTCTAAATATTAGTCTTTAATATATTATTAAAGAAGTAAATTAGAAATATTTTACTCAAATTTTTGAAATTTCAAATTGCAAGCTCAATGTCACATTTGAATGAGATATATGGTATATCTTTCTTTGTGAAATTCAAAATTTTAGTTATTATGATTACACAAATTGAAGTCAGAAAGAAAAAATAACAAAATTAAATACATAACTAATTAAATATTACCATGATTCAAATTGTTGTGATTGACACCCACACTAATCTCCGGGTAGGTGAATAAATACTCAATGACCTAAATCATGCATTCATCTAACATATGTAGTCAAAAAGCGGACGTACATCATTAATAAGCCTAAGTCTGAAAATAGAAAACAACAATGCGGAAGTTTAAACTATTACAACTTCAGAATTTGAAAGCCATCGTACTAAAACATCTAACTAACAAGTCCAAGTTATACTAGTAATAATATATAAGGAGCATCAATGCCTGGGAGGAAAGACATCAAAAGATAAGAAGATCAGCGGTAGCTCTAACGAATGTACCTTATCCTTTGATATGGAAATTGCTCTTCTAAATGCGGGGTCTGGTAGATACTTTTGAATCACGATCTTCACTCAAAGGAAAGTACAAAAAAAGCATCAGTACAAATATTTTTTATCGATAGAAATCAAGACCAATTATGACTAAAAACAAATATATAATCATAGTTATATAACACATAGTCAGGCATTGCATATAGTCAAACTCCTAACCACATTCATGAACACATAACTAACTCCATTGTCAATCTAACTCATCAGGTAATTCAAAATATGCTTGTCAAATATACAACAAGTCAATTTAACACATCAATTATATCTATCTTTATTTTGCAGTTGCATAATCACTGCACCAATCAAGAATCAATACACATGTCTCTCGAATCATCAGTCTCACTCTCATCTATACAGAGGTGGATCTAGGATTTGGAGGTCGTGGGTGCAACATCGTTCAAGTAAGATAAAAGGATCGGTTGCTTTAATTTTGGGTTACAATTCGGGTTATTAATCTTTTTTTATTTTTATAAACAAATCGATCAAATATGCATTTTAATAATATATATATATATATTAGATATTTTGAGATTAGAGATAACTGAACAAATCAATTTTTATTTACTTTTTGGAATTAGATGTCTTATTCGCTAAAACTTTGACAAAAAAAAAAGATTTTTCACATTAAAATTTGAGTTTGTATAATCTAATAGTATGAACTTAATATATTCATATTCCATTGACTTTATGTGTTGTTGGAGATATATAGTAGGGAAAAAATAAAAATTATAGTTTCAGCCTAGTCATCTTACTTAGCAAGAACATTAGTGAAGATCGAAAGAACCTTTAAATTAAAAAAAAAAAAATCTAATAATAATATTCATCATTTTTAAAACTTATATTTTTTTTAAAACTACCATTTAAATATATTCTTAATAATATTTATTTGACGTTCATAATTCAGTAGTCATTAATTGATAAAGAATAAACACGTAACACTCATATCAATAGATTAATAATTAATGAAAGAGAAAGTTGAAAAAAAAAAATTAATTGTGAAAATGAGTCAATTTGAATTAATAAAGAATAGTAAATAAATAAGAATGAATGGAGAAAAAAAAAATTAAAGCCCTTTACACATTAATGAAAAAGACAAAAAAAAAAAAAGGGAGCAAACAAAAAATCCTTTACACATTAATGAAACAAAAAAGAAAAGAAAAGAAAAAAGGAGCAAACAAAAAAGTAGATGCTTTCAGCGGGGATTGAACCCGCGTTGGCTGTGTGGTAGACGGCCCCCTAAACCAATTGAACTGTTCAGCAATTCAATTACTAGGTGGCAAAGTTAATATATATTTAACTATTATATATATATACATATATATACAACGTTTTTTCCGAGATCACTGGGTGCCGTGGCACCCCACCTGTCCTGTCCACTTATATCCGCCCCTGCATCTACACACACATGCTAAAGGGTCTTATGTTTTGGTCATCTAGTTATGACATGCATGGTACCCTAGGTGTTCATGTATTGTATCAATATAGTACTCGATCCTACTCAATCGCTTGTCCGCAGGCTCACATCATCCACACAACTACTCATTTGTAGTCTCACACCGGACTCGAGTCACTCATCATTTGAATAGTAGTAATATAATCACTACCTTTACACATCTCATTATTCCATCCTTTTCAATTTTCTCTCGAGATAATATATAAATCATACATAGCCATAATGTCCTCATTTAATGCATCATCACATCACAGAGTATTTACAAGTTTATAAACTATAACATTAATGATTACACCAATTCAACAATTTGCATGTTAACTATAACTGGCAACACTCAGGTTCATCAAACAATCAATAACTACGTTCAAAGACCAAGTCAACATGCAATACAACTGATCATTACATATTTGCAACTAAGCAAAATTTAACTCCAAGTAAATCGTAATCTACCTCAATCAACAAATTAGAAGCGAACAAGCGAAATTGTCGAAGTCTTTCCTTTTCTCAGTGCCTAAGAATTCTCAGAATCTAAAAAAACAAAGTATAAGGTCACTTTAATAACCTACTTTATTCAAACTAAGGTCTGGGGTATTCAAACTTTTCTAGTTCCATCTTTATAGAAGGTCTAACGTATAATTAACGGGGTATTTTTATCAAATCGGAGGTTTTCATGATCAATTTAATCTCACTCATGAAGTTTTTTTTAATCCCATTAACCTCTCTTGAACAAATTGCATGTTCAAGAACCCATTTTTATGGAGTTTCAAGATTCCCCAATACTAAAAATATAGCCTAGATTCACAATTTCATACTAGAAGATCAAGTTCAATGTAGAAGAATGAAAAACATACAAAATTACGATAATTAGACATTCTGTCTCGGCAATATTAATGTTGAAGCATGCAATGTAAATGATGAAATGATAGAATTAGTTAAGCATGTTAATTAGAGTTGCTGAGCTGGCCTTAGTTTGTTAGAAGCAGTTATCAACTACACAATGTATAAATAGGGCCCTTGGTGCAGAATAAACAATGTAACAAATTATCCTTTTCTTCAATTAATGCAGTTCACATTCTTTCTCTCTATGATTTGAATTGTTAACATGGTATTAGAGCATGTGCTTTGCACCAGAGAATTTTGAAAAATCATCCGCAAAATAGCTAGATCCAGATCAGAATTATGATCGAGGAAACTTGTAACATCTCGCAATTTGAAATAACTAAGAAGAGATAATAATTGGAAATAGTCATTTTTGGAAAGAAAGAAAATCTGGAATTCTTTTTGTTTAAGTTAGGAAAAGTTGAGTTTTGGTCAACTTCAAACTGCCATAACTCCTAGCTCAGAATGAGTTTGGTGTACTTAACAGATATTTTTGGAATGATCTTTCCAACGCCTCCGAGTTTGCGCAATTCCGAGTTCGTATGAGTAAGCTATGCCCTTTGGAAATTGGATTGTTGGATTAAGGAAAGTCTAATCCGGGTTTTGGAAGGGTAATTTAGTCTTTTCCTTACCTAATTATTCTAATTCGTTTTTAGAGTTTAATTGGGGTAAAGTCAGATTTTAGTCAGTTTTAGAAAAGTGAAATTCATGCTAGGGCTTGGAGAAGAGGAGAAAGGAGAAGAACGTTCAAGATTCGTCGATTCGTCGAGGTTAGCTTGTGGATTTCGTCGGGGGTTATCCCTACAAGGTATATGAGATCACATAGCATTGGGTTAGTTCTCCCATGGGCCAATCATGATTCAATTCAGTGAATTTAAGTCTTTGAAAGTTTAGAAATTGAGTTCTTGATGAACATTGTTGAAAGTTTCATTGAATTCTTGTGGGTTGTGTTGTTGAAGTTTCTTGCTGATTTGATTCATGTTTCCGGGTGAAATTTCGAGTTGAATCTATTTTATATTGAGGGTAGTAATGATTCTAACTGTTTGGGGAAAGAACCAAGTGAAATTAGAGGGTTAAGAGTTGAAAAACGAAGAAGAAAGTTCGGAGTTTTCTAGGGAGGGAGCTGGGGCGTTGCGCCTCCCAGAGTGCCACAAAGGCTCCTCTAAACTTTGGGCTCTGATATGCCGCGCCAGCCAGAGCACCACAACAAGCTCTTTGAACTTTGAGGGCTGGCGCCCCGTGCCTCTCAGAGCTCCAGGGACGCTAGTTCTCCCCATTTCTTCCCCACCTTTTCGTACTTGTTCCTTAGCAATGTACCTATGTTTTCTAACTGATTCCAACACTTTAAGGTACATCTAAACATCATGAAATCATCCATAAATATGAGATCATGAACCTTGAATCCATAATCCAATTCAAGGAAAGTTAGGATCAAAGTCAAGAGAAGTTAAGAGTCAAGTCTAGGAGTTAAGAAACAAGTCAAAGCAAATTTTGTAACGTTTTCAAAAGTCTTTAAGCATTCTATATGATGACAAAGTATTGGACAGTTCTGGCCGCGTGGGTAAGACGATGTATCACCACTTAAGATCATAGTGGTGGTTGTCGGTTAAAGAATCTCCCACATAAACTATAGTACTTTATTATATAAATAAAGTTGATTTTGCTATTGCATTTCTTTAACGAACTAAGTTATTTTCCACTGTTTTATAAAGCTTTTCATATATATTGATTTCTTTATTTTGAGTTAAGTATTCATGAGTTAAGAAGAGTCAAGGTAAGTGTTTCTTTCAAATTCCTTTCAAGTTTAAGTTGTGTTTAGCATTCCAACTCGCATACTCGTACATTCAATGTACTGATTCCAGTTGGCCTGCATCGTCTTATGATGCAGACGCAGGTAACCAGGATCCGCATCCAACGCCTCGTTTATCAGGTTCAGCACTCAGAGTTAGTTGGTGGGCCTTCTTGCTTCCAGAGGGCTCTTTTTTCACATTGCTTTTCTAGATATCAGTTATTAGGATGATTGGGGGTCCTGTCCCGACATCCCTTCGTGTTTTAGAGGCTTCATAGACAATTAGTAGTTCAGTTGTCTTTACTTTATCATTCAGATGTTGTTTAAAGACTTTAGTTGTCGTTTTGGCTAAGTTTTATATCTCTTTAAAGTTATGTTTTGAGATTATCTTGTTAAGTTAAGTTTTCCGCTGAGTTAAGTAAGTCAGGCCAAGGGTTCGCTTGGGGCCATCAATGGCTTTCGAGTACCAGCCACGTCCGGGGTGTAGGCTCGGGGCTTGACAAACTTGGTATCAGAGCTCAGAGTTCAAGAGTCCTATGGAGTCTAGGAAGCCGTGTTTGTAGAGTCCTAGTTATTGATGCGAAGCGCGCCACATCTATAAGTAGGAGGCTGCAGCTTTTAGGAAATATTCTCACTTGTTTCATACTCATTTCGTGCGTTAGAGTTTAATATTTAAAAAGTTTCCTTCTAATTCATGCTTGCGCATGTTTTTAGATAATCATGCCTCCACGAAGAGCTGTCAGATGTTACCCTGCTAGGCATAGTGTTAAGGAGCAAGAGTTACCGAATGCACCTGAAGTGCAACCCCAAGGGAAGTTACTAATGTTGAGTTCAGAGAAGCCATAAGGATGTTAAGTCAAGCGGTGACTAACCAGGTTGGGAAACGAAGAGGAGATCGACAAGAAGAGGCTGACACTTCAAGGATTCGTGAGTACTTGAGGATAAATCCTCCAAGTTTCACTGGTTCAAGCACTTCTGAGGATCCAGAGAACTTTGTTGATGAACTGAAAAAAGTGTTTGATATGATGCATGTTGCTGATACTGAAAGAGTTGAGCTAGTTTCATATCAACTGAAGAATGTCGCTAGGACTTGGTTCGACTAGTGGAAAGGGGGGTAGAGCTGAGGATGCACCACCTGCGAGTTGGGCTTATTTTGAGGAGGCTTTCTTGGGGCATTTCTTTCCCCGAGAATTGAAAGAGGCCAAAGTGTGTGAGTTCCTCACACTTAAGCATGATTCTCTAAGTGTTCATGAATATGGGTTGAAATTCACTCAACTGTCCCATTATGCTCCGGAAATGGTTGCGAATATGAGGAGTATGATGAGTCTATTTGTTGCTGGGTTGTCCCGTCTATCAAGAAAAGAGGGCAGGGCAGCTATGTTAATTGGGTACATGGACATATCAAGGTTGATGGTCTATGTACAGCAGGTTGAGGAAGAGAAGTTGAGGGATAAGGAAGAATTCAGAAACAAGAAGGCTAATACAAGGAATGAGTCCGGGCAGCAGAAAGGTAATGTGAATTGTTCGTCCTTTGAGTAGAAGCAAAAGGGACCAACTCCATCATCTACTAGTGTACCTGCACCCAGAAACAAAGGCGAGTATAATGGCCATAATTCGCAGAACTTCAGAGCTAGACCTGCACAGTCTCAGAGTAGTGTGGCACAAGGAGGAAAATGGGCTCCTGCATGTGCTAGGTGTGGTAGAACCTACCCAGGTAAGCGTCGTGATGGCTAGACAGGTTGTTTCAAGTGTGGACAAGAGGGTCAATTCATGAAAGAGTGCCCAAATAACAGGCAAAGTAGTGGAAACCAGGGCAATAGGGCCCAATCTTCATCAGTTGCTCCACTAGACAGGGCTGCACCTAGAGGAGCTACTTCCGGTACCGGCGGAGGAGCAAACCGCCTTTATGCGATCACTAATCGCCAAGAGCAAGAGAACTCCCCAGATGTTGTCACTGGTATGATTCAAGTCTTTGACTTCACTGTTTATGCTTTGTTAGACCTAGGAGCGATTTTATATTTTGTAACTCCATATGTTGCTATTAATTTTGATATTATTCCTGAGCAACTTAGTGAATCATTCAGTGTTTCTACACTGGTTGGTGAGTTTATTCTAACAGAGAGAGTCTATCGTGATTGTCCTGTTTCTGTCAATCACAAGAGTACCATGGTTGATTTAATTGAGTTAGACATGGTAGATTTCAATGTCATTCTTGGTATGGACTGGCTCCATGCCTGTTATGCCTCAGTTGATTGTAGAACTCGAGTTGTCAAGTTCCAGTTTCCAAATGAACGAGTCTTAGAGTGGAAAAGTAGTTCAGCAACTCCTAAGGGTCATTTAATTCCGTACCTTAAGGTAAGGAAGTTAGTTTCTAAGGGGCGTGTCTATCACTTAGTCCGAGTTAATGATTCTAGTGTTGAGATACCTCTTATCCAGTCAGTTTCTATAGTAAAAGAGTTTCCAGAAGTCTTTCCAGATGATCTACCCGGAGTCCCTCCTGAGAGAGATAGACTTTGGTATAGATGTTCTTCCAGATACCCGTTCTATCTCTATTCGGCCATATAGGATGGCACCAGCAGAGTTGAAAGAGTTAAAAGTGCAGTTGAAAGACCTTTTAGAAAAAGGGTTTATTCGACCAAGTGTGTCACCTTGGGGCGCTCCGGTCTTATTTGTGAGAAAGAAAAATGGTTCCCTTAGGATGTGTATAGATTACCGCTAATTGAACAAGGTTACCATTAAGAACAAGTATCCTCTTTCGAGAATTGATGATCTTTTCCATCAACTTCAGGGTGCCTTTTGTTTTTCGAAAATAGACCTCAGATCTGGCTACCATCAGTTGAAAGTAATGTGATATTCCCAAGACAGCATTCAGGACCCGTTATGGTCATTATGAGTTTCTGGTCATGTCGTTTGGTTAAAATAATGCACCTACATCGTTCATGGACCTTATGAATAGAGTTTTCAAACCTTATTTAGATATTTTGTCATCGTCTTCATTGATGACATACTAATCTATTTAAGGAATGAAGAAGATCATGCTGCCATCTCAGAATAGTTCTTCAGACTTTGAAAGATAAGGAGTTGTATGCTAAGTTCTCGAAATGTGAGTTTTGGCTTGAGTCTGTGGCATTCTTGGGCCACATAGTTTCCGTTGATGGAATTAGAGTTGATACTCAGAAGATAGAGGCAGTGCAGAGTTGGCCTAGACCCACATATTCAATTGATATTAGGAGTTTCTTAGGTTTGGCTGGATATTATAGAAGGTTCGTAGATGGGTTCTCGTCTATTTCATCCCCTTTGACCAAATTGACTTAGAAAACAGTTAAGTTTCAATGGTCTGAAGCTTGTGAGAAAAGCTTTTAGGAATTGAAAACGAGGTTAACTACTACCCCAGTATTGACCTTACCAGAAGGTACGCAAGGCTTTATGGTGTATTGTGATGCATCTAGAGTTAGTTTGGGTTGTGTATTAATGAAGAATGGCAAGGTTATAACTTATGCCTCCAGACAGTTGAAAGTTCATGAGAAGAATTACCCAACCCATGACTTAGAGTTGGTTGTCGTAGTATTTTCTTTGAAGATATGGCGTCATTATTTGTATGGTGTTCATGTTGATGTATTCACTGATCACAAGAGTCTTCAATATGTGTTCACTCAGAAAGAGCTTAATCTCAGACAGATGAGGTGGTAAGAATTACTCAAAGATTATGACATGAGTATTCTTTACCACCCAGGTAAGGCTAACGTTGTTGTTGATGCCTTAAGCAAGTTGTCTATGGGTAGTACCGCCCTTGTTGAGGAAGAAAATAGAGAGTTAGCAAAAGATGTGCATAGAATTGCACGTCTGGGAGTCAGACTTATGGATTCAACAGAAGGAGGAGTAGTGGTGATGAATGGGGCTGAATCATCATTAGTGTCAGAAGTAAAAGGCAAGCAATAAAAAGACCCTATTTTTCTTGAATTGAAGGCAAATGTTCATAAGCAAAAAGTATTAGCTTTTGAAAAAGGGAGAGATGATGTACTGAGATATCAAGGTAGATTGTGTGTACCAATGGTGGATGGACTCCAAGAGAGGATCATGGAGGAGACTCATAGCTCCAGATATTTCATTCATTCGGGTTCCACAAAGATGTGTCATGATTTGAAAGAGGTGTATTGGTGGAATAGTATGAAGAAGGGCATTGTAGAATTTGTTGTTAAGTGTCCAAATTGCCAACAAGTTAAAATAGAGCACCAAAGGCCCGGTGGGTTGGCTCAAAATATAGAACTTCCGGAATGGAAACGGGAGATGATTAATATGGACTTCATCACAGGTTTACCAAGGTCTCGCAGGCAGCATGATTCTATTTTGGTGATTGTCGATAGAATGACAAAATCAGCCCATTTTTTACCGGTAAAGACTACCCACTCAGCAAAAGATTATGCTAAGATTTATATTCAAGAGGTGGTAAGACTTCATGGGGTTTCGGTCTCTATTATTTCAGATAGGGGTGCACAATTTACTGCACAGTTCTGGAAATCTTTTCAGAAAGGTTTGGGTTCAAAGGTGAATTGAGTACCGCTTCTCATCCTCAGACTGATGGGCAAGCAGAGCGCACTATTCAGACCTTAGAGGATATGTTAAGGGCTTGTGTGATTGATTTCAAGGGTAATTAGGATGATCACCTACCTCTTATTGAGTTAACTTATAACAATAGTTACCACTCTAACATACAAATGGCTCCATATAAAGCTCTTTATGGGAGAAGATGCACATCTCATATTGGATGGTTTGAAGTTGGTGAAGCAGGGTTGATAGGACCAGATTTAGTTCATCAAGTTATGGAGAAGGTGAAAGTGATTCAAAAGATGTTGAAAACGGCACAGAGTCGTCAGAAATCCTACACTGATGTTAGGAGAAGGGAGTTAGAGTTTGAAGTAGATGATTGGGTATATCTAAAAGTCTCACCCATGAAGGGTGTTATAAGGTTTGGTAAGAAAGGGAAACTTAGTCCCCGATATATTGGACCTTATCGAATATCCAAAGAGGATTGGCAATGTAGCTTATAAGTTGGAGCTACCACGAGAGTTAGCCGCGGTTCATCCGGTGTTTCACATCTCCATGTTGAAGAAATGCATGGGTGATCCTTCATTGATCATACCAACTGAAAATATTGGGAACAAAGATAGCTTATCTTATGAGGAGATTCTTGTTCAGATTCTAGATCGCTAAGTTCGCAAGCTGAGAACAAAAAAGGTAGTATCAGTCAAAGTCCTTTAAAGGAACCAATTTGTTGAAGAAGCTACTTGGGAAGCTGAAGAGGATATGAAGAAGACATATCCAAATCTCTTTGAGTCCAGAGAAAATGCAGACCAAGGTACTAATTCTCTTCTCAGTACTCTATAAATTATGAGTGACCATGTTGTTTGTTTGAATTTGCTTGTTGGGTGTTTGAACTTGATATTACACCCTTAGCCTAGTAAGAGTAATCTCATTCGAGGATGAATGTTCCCAAGGGGGAGATATTGTAACATCTCGAAATTTGAAATAACTAGGAAGAAGATAATAATTGAAAATAGTCATTTTTGGAAAGAATGAAAATCTGGAAAAAGATTTGTTTAAGTTAGGAAAAGTTGAGTTTTGGTCAACTTCAAACGGCCATAACTCCTAGCTCAGGATGAGTTTAGTGTACTTCCAGATATGGTTGGAAAGCTCTTGGAATGATCTTTCCAACGCCTCTGAGTTTACGCGATTCCGAGTTTGTATGAGTAAGTTATTCCCTTTGGAACTTGGGTTGTTGGATTAAGAAAAGTCTAATCCGGGTTTTGGAAGGGTAATTTAGTCTTTTCCATACCTAATTATTCTAATTCTTATTTAGAGTTTAATTGGGGTAAAGTCAGATTTTAGTCGTTTTAAAAAAGTGAATTTCACGCTAGGGCTTGGAGAAGAGGAGAAAAGAGGAGAAAGGAGAAGAAAGTTCAAGATTCGTTGATTTCGTCGAGGTTGGCATGTGGATTTCATCGGGGGTGATCCCTACAAGGTATGTGAGATCACATAGCATTGGGTTAGTTCGCCCATGCGCCAACCATGATTCAATTCAGCGAATTAAAGTCTTTGAAAGTTTAGAAATTGAGTTCTTGATGAACATTGTTGAAAGTTTCGTTGTATTCTTGTGGGTTGTGTTGTTAAAGTTTCTTGATGATTTGATTCATGTTTCTGGGAGAAATTTTGAGTTGAATATATTGTATATTGAGGGTAGTAATGATTCTAAGTGTTTGGGGAAAGAACCAAGTGAAATTAGAAGGTTTAGAGTTGAAAAACGGAGAAGAAAGTTCAGAGTTTTCTGGGGAGGGAGCTGGGGCGTTGCGCCTCCCAGAGTGCCACAAAAGTTCCTCTGAACTTTGGGCTCTGGCGCGCCGCGCCAGCCAGGGTGCCACAATAAGCTCTCTGAACTTTGAGGGCTGGCTCCCCGCGCCTCTCAGAGCGCCAGGGACGCCAGTTCTCCCCATTTCTTCCCAACCTTTTCGTACTTGTTCCTTAGCAATGTACCTATGTTTTCTAGTTGATTCTAGTAAAGGATCATACTTTTTAGATGACTCCTTCAGATGCTTTTTGCATAGACTAGTGGATCCACTAAGTTAAGCGTTCTATATGACGACAAAGTATAGGACAATTCTGGTAGCATGAGCAAGATGATGTATCACCACTTAGGCTCATAGTGGTGGTTGTCGGCTAGAGAATCTCCCACATAAACTATATTACTTTATTATATAAATAAAGTTGATTTTGTTATTGCATTTCTTTTAACGAACAAAGTTGTTTTCCACTGTTTTATAAAGCTTTTCATATATATTGCATGTGTTTTATTGCTTTATTTTAAGTTAAGTATTCATGAGTTGAGCAGAGCCAAGGCAAGTGTTTATTTCAGATTCCTTCCAAGCTTAAGTTGTGTTTAGCATTTCAACTCGCATACTCATATATTCAATGTACTGATGTCAGTTGACCTGCATCGTCTTATGATGTAGACGCGGGTAACCAGGATCAGCATCCAGCGTCTCGTTGATCAGGTTCAGCACTCAGAGTCAGTTGGTGAGCCTCCTTGCTTTCAGAGGGCTCTTTTTTTTTACATTGCTTTTCTAGTTATCACTTGTTAGGATGATCGGGGGTCCTGTCTCGACATCCCTCCTTGTTTTAGAGGCTTTATAGACAGTTAGTAGTTCATTTGTCTTTAATTTATCATTCAGATGTTGTTTAAAGACTTTAGTTGTTGTTTTGGCTAAGTTTTATATCTCTTTAAAGTTATGTGTTGAGATTATCTTGTTAAGTTAAGTCTTCCACTGAGTTAAGTAAGTCAGGCCAAGGGTTCGCTTGGGTCAACAATGGTTCTCGAGTGACAGCCACGTCCAGGGCATAGGCTCGAGGCGTGACAAAACTGTGAATACACAGCCACAGGCAATGACAGGGATTGATCACAATCATGTTCTGTATTTGCAGGTGTCAGATACTTTGGGATCTATTCTAGTTCCAACTCACTTGACTGGAGCTGAAAATTGTAGATTGTGGAGCAAATCAATGAGGATTGCTCTGCTCAGAAAAGGAAAACTAGGTTTCGTGAATGGAGCCTGCAAAAGAGAAGCACAGAGGAATAATTTGAAGGATTTATGGGACAATTGTGATGCCATTGTACATTCATGGATCATGACCATCAGGAACAGAGGTTGTTGCAATTCTTAGCAGGTTTGAATGATTCGTATGATCACACTAGGAGGCAGATCTTACTGAAAAATGTTGCTCCTTTAGTAAATCAAGCATATGCAATGATCATCGAGGTAGAAGGTGACAAATCTATTGGTGTGAACTCTGTGAGTCAACTTGATCCTTTGGCGATGAACTTTGGCGGTGGAAGAAGTCATGCGTATCAAGGATCTACTGGTAGAGGATAGCCCTATCAAGGTACTTTTGGAAGAGGACAACCTTACAAAGGAAAAAAAGTTTTTCTAGTGTGTGATTGGTGCCAAAAGAAAGGACATGCTAAGGAACATTGCTGGAAAATAATTGGATATCCAAATGTTGGACAAGATAAAAGGAAAAAGCATATTGTGATGAACAATGTGGCTGGTGAGAATGCTTATAAACAGCTAGGAAGCAGCTAGGTGGCATGGAAGAAATGGCCGCTACTGAGCATGGAGGAAGAGGAATCATGTTTAATGATGAGCAGTACAAACAAATCATTGGCCTGCTAAGCAAGGATGCCAGCACCAGTTCTACTCAACATGCTCAACAATGCCATGACCATCAGGGGAACATGACAGGTATGACTGCATGTTTTATGTCACAAATAACAGTAGGTTAATGAATTGTGGATTCAGGAGCAACACACTATGGCACAACAGACATAAAAAGGTTAAAAGAAACCATCCAGACTGTAGGTAAAGCAGGAGATAAAGTACAACTTCCCACAGGGCATAAGGCAAATATTGCACATATTGGCAACTTAAAATTGTTTGGTGATGAAGTTGTGAATGATGTATTACATGTTCTAGACTTCAAATTCAAATTATTATCAGTAGCTAAACTAACTAAGGAGCTCCATTGTGTTGTTACCTTCCTTCCTGATCAAGGGAACTGGTAGAATGAAAGATGGTCTATACATTCTCAATGATGCTATTAAGAGTTGGAGTACTAGTGATAAAAGCATATATATTGCTAAAACAACAAAGAGGAAGGATGAATTTGATCTATGACATCGGAGGTTAGGGAACACTTCATCAACTACCATGAAGAAAATAGATTTCTTTCTAATGTAGATACTAGTTTTTTACAAACTAAGTGTTGTGTTTGTCCATTAGCTAAACAGGTTAGACTAATGTTTCCACATAGTATGTGAAGGTATGATTCTACATTTTCTGTTGTACGCATTGATTTATGGGGACCTTATAAGACATCAACCTTTGATAACAAGAAATATTTTCTAGCTATTGTGGAAGACTATAGTATATATACATGGTTGTATTTGTTGCAACTCAAGTCTAAAGTAATTGTTGTCTTGAAAGTTTTCTTAGCTATGGTTAAAAATCAATTTGGTAAAGTGATTAGAACAGAGAATGGCACAAAGTTTTTTAACTCTCAATGTCACAACTTGTTCCAACAACTTGGTATTATTAATCAAAGTAGTTGTGTGCATACACCACAACAAAATGGTGTGATTGAAAGAAAACATACACATTTTAGATACAGCCAGAGCCTTAAGATTTTAGGCACATATTCCTATAAAATATTGGGGATTTTGTGTTAAGGCTGATATGTATATCATCAACAGATTGCCTTCAAGTGTTCTAGGAGGCAAAATTCCATGTGAAGTGCTTTTTGGTAAGAAAATGTCCATCCAACACTTCAAAGTTATAGGTTGTTTATGATATGCCACTAATGTTGCCAGGGGAGACAAGTTTAGTGAAAGGGCCAGAGCTGTAGTCTTAATGGGGTTTTCTAAAACACAAAAGGGATACATATTATTTGACATTATTATAAGCAATTTTTTGTGAGCAGGGATGTATCTATTAGAGAGGATGTTTTTCCATTCTTGGATGTTCACAAATCCTTGTTTCATGGATGAGTACACCAGTTTGAGGACCTGCAATTGCAGATGGTTTAGGAAGAAAGTTTTCCTTTGACAGAAGTAGTTGATCCTCTTTTGGTTGATTCACTTGAGATCAGTGGTGATGGCCTTGCTACTCCTGATGATGCATATGCAGGTGGGGATGAAACTGAAGGTGCACATGCAGGAAATTCAGAAGATACAAGTAATTCAATTGGGAGTGCTGATCCTAATAGCACTTTGCCATCCAAGGAACCAACCAGAAGGTCTACAAGAACTATAAAACAGCCCATCTAGATGCAAGTTTATGTTTCAACCAAACCCAAGAGTTCTACAACTCATCCTTTATCAAGTTACTTATCCTATGATGTTGTTTCAAAACCTTATAAGAGTTTTTTTTTTTTGCAAAATTCTCTACACTAGTGGGACCTGGTACCTTCAAGGAAGCTGTTCAAGATCCCAAATGGATAAATGCAATGCAGAAAGAAATTCAGGCCCTGGAAGCAATTAGTACTTGGGAAGTTGTACCCTTTCCTGATGGTAAGCATGTTGTGGGGTCAAAATGGGTTCACAAAATCAAGTATCTGGCTGATGGAAGTGTTGAAATATTTAAAGTCAGGCATGTAGCTAAGGGTTACATCCAAAGAGAAGGCTTGGACTATCATGATACTTTTTCCCTGGTTGCAAAAATGGTTACAGTAAGATCCATAATTGTTTTGGCTGCTTCAAAAGGATGGCACATGTTTCAAATGGATGTCTATAATGCTTTCTTACAAGGGGATCTTGATGAAGAAGTGTACATGCAACTACCACAAGGTTTTGATAAGCAGGGGGAGCACAAAAATGAAATTTGCAAACTCAAAAAATCTCTTTATGGGCTTAAACAAGCCTCAAGGCAATGGAACCTTAAACTTACTAAGGCACTCATATCATCTGGTTTTTTCCAAAGTAACCATGATTATTCTTTGTCCAAAGGGGTTAGACATAGTGCTAATATTGGTGTATGCAGATGATTTGCTAATTACTGGCAGTAGTATGACTTTAATTGATAAAGCAAAGGCCATAATGCATCAGAAGTTTAAAGTTAAGGACTTAGGCTCCTTAAAATACTTTTTGGAAATCGAGGTATTCAGATCCACTAAAGGTGTACTGTTGAACCAAAGAAAATACTATTAGAGCTCATATCAGAGATGGGACTAGGAGGTGCCGACCAGCTCTCACTCCTCTTAAAGTAAATCAGAAATTGACAACGTATGAGTATGATGTTACAATGGGGGTTACAAATGATGAGTTATTTGCATACGTGACTGCATACCAAAGACTTGTTGGGAAGTTGTTGTATGTGACATTCACTAGACCAAATCTTAGCTTTGTTGTGCAGAATTTGGGTCAGTTTATGCAGCAACCAAAAACATCACACTGGGATGTTGTTGTAAGGGTGGTAAGATATTTAAAATTAGCTCCTGGTCAAGGAATCCTCCTAAAGGGAAATTCAGCCCAAACTATCACATGCTGGTGTGATTCATATTGGGCATCTTGTCCTAATACCAGGAAATCAGTGAGTGGCTTTGTCATCAAATTTGGTGATTCATTGGTTTCGTGGAAGTCCAAAAAACAAGCCACAATTTTCAGAAGTTCAGCTGAAGCCGAGTACCGGAGTATGGCAGCAGCAGTGGCAGAAATAACTTGGCTACTAGGCCTGTTTAAGGAGTTGGGAACTATGATTAAACAGCCAGTATGCATTTTTAATGACAACAACTTTGCAATGTTGATTGCTCAAAATCTTATATTTCATGAGTGCACGAAGCACATCGAGATAGATTGTCATTTCATTCGTGAAAAGATCAAAGAAGGAACAGTGGAAGCTGTTTATGTTGGCACAAAAGAACATCAAGTTGATCTCCTTACCAAGGGCCTTAGTCGACCTCAACATGTTAATTTGTTAGGCAAGCTGGGAGTATTTGATCTCTTCACATCCTCCAGCATGAGGGGCAGTGTTGAAGCATGCAATGTAAATGATGAATGATAGAATTAGTTAAGCATGTTAATAGAGTTGTTGAGCTGGCATTAGTTTGTTAGAAGCAGTTATCACCTACACGATGTATAAATAGGGCCCTTAGTGTAGAATTCTATTCGATCAATGCAATTCACATTCTTTCTCTCTATGATCTGAATTGTTAACAATTATCCTAAGTTTTTAGCTCACAAAGTTCTACCAAGAACTAACTCTTCGATTCTATGAAGAAAACAGAAATTAATTGGAAGGAAAAATGGATAAAATTTACTTACCTTAAGAATAAAATAGTCCTAAGCCTTGAAAAAGGCACCCTATATATTCTTTGATCGAGTATGAAAAGTTATGAGCAAGATTTGGGCGAAAAACTAACTTAAACACGAAATAATAAAACTCAACCTTCACTATAGTGAAGATATCCACTATAGTGAAGAGTGCTATAACGGACCACCCCTTTACTATAGTGAAGCCTTGCAATTTCGTTGTCTTCGCTATAGAGAGTCTCCATTCGCTAAAGCGAATGAGGCCTTCACTATAATGAAGGTTGACAATTTTTTCTCACTCTTTCATTTTTCGATTTTGTCAATACTCAACCCATGGGGACTTATGCAAGGACATTATAGTCTTAAACAACAATATGACCAAACAGATCGTTACAATTATTTATATAGTTAAACTTATGTAATTATGAATTAAATTTACCAGAAATATATTTATAAATGAATTTCAAATTTAGTGTTTGAATATGCTCTAAGGATAAATTATGAAGAAAAATTGTAAAACTAAATATTATGTAGTTTGATTTAATTGGTGCAGGCGTTCATTGAGTTGTTTTTTAATTACATAAGTTTGAACACCCTTAATTGAATTCCTGACTCCATTACCGCCCTACCCTAAGCAAGGAATATAAATACATTTTGTGTCACGTAATACATTCAAACAAATGTAACCTGGTTGGGGGAGCATGTTGTCTAACTTTTGGTTGTTTGTCTTTTAATTAAATGTTTTTGAGTTGTAACCTATTTTGCTAATCACTAGCATTTGAGTAGGTAAAGAATGTGGTGAGTTATTTTACTTTTTTGACTAGAGTAGTCAATCTCGAAAGTGTTAGCTATATAAGCTGAGTTGATGCTAAAGGTTGAGATACTAGAGTGAATTCTTTTTGTAATTGATTATAACATAAAATTGCTTTGTTGTTTAGTGAAGTTTTGAGACAAATCCTACACATAGTTTTTACTTAATTTAGCAAGAATATTGTCCATATAAAATTGTTGTGTTATTTACTTTGTTATTTGTGGAATCTCTAATTGAAAATTTTGATTTTTTGAATAAGTCAAAAAATCGACCATACACAATTCATCCCCTCTTGTGTATAGTGATTCCTGAAATACATAAATGGTGTCAACTCTTTAGCCTCACTAGATAGAAGAAAGAATTTGGCGTACACATCAACTAAAAATCTTCAAATCCCACTTGCGGAATTATACTATACACCGCATATATTGATGTTTTTGTTAGTATCAAATCACATATAGTGGCACCAACAATTGCACAAGGAAATTCAAACTTGCACACCACCAATGAAGGGCTTGATATACATATCCTTCTCTACAAATATGGCTCACATATACCCTCAATTGTTCTACGAATGACTCACATATACTCTTTTTCTATAATGAAAGTGAAAAAAAATTAATCTTATTTTTGAATTTTTTATAAAAAATAATAATTCATATAGAGGTATATTTTGATCCTTCTCACACGTACCCCACCCTAGGTTAGGCGGACAAGTACCATATGAACACATGCTTTAAAAGTGACCTATGAAGAGAAAGTGAATTACTATGCATATAGATTTGCTACTGTGAAGCTACATATACAACACATGTCGACTAGCTGAACCAATACATGTGAATGGTAAAATTATAAATATAGATGATAGTTTTCAAACGTCTACAAAGCCTCTACTAGAATCCATGACTGTATAACTATCAAAATACGCATAGTAAAGACTCAGCAAAGCCCCAAATCAACCTGGAGCTCACCAACAACCGTTGAGTATCATGTGCTTCTATGGGGGAGATCTACTAGTTGAGTACATTCACCTGCAGCATGAAATGTAGCGTCCCCAATAAGGGACGTCAGTATAAAAGAATGTACTGAATATGTAAGGCATAATACAACCATATGTAAAATGAGAGCTCAAGTGAAACCGAATACAAATAGGTAAGGATTAGAGACCACATTTGCTTATACTTTTGGAATCGTGTATGTTACATTGTTTTCTTTACTTTTCTGTGCGTTCTAATCTTTATAAGGCATATGATACAAATGACTAGTTGATTAGTGGTAGAAGAGGATGACTCATGCTAGGCATTTAACCCATGGGATGTTGTCCTCATAATTTCACAAATTGGGATCGGCCTATGCTAGGTTTTCGCCCCTGAGCTGCCACCCTTCTATACTAATTGGGATCGGCCCATGCTAGGCTTTCGCCCCTGAGCTGCCACCCTTCCATACCAATTGGGATCGACCCATGCTAGACATTTGCCCCTGGGATGCCACCCATAATTATACAGATTACTTCACTTAGATTCTTTAATCTTTGAAATTGTTGTTTTGATGTTCATAACTCTTTTGAGATTGTTCTTTTGATGATCATAACTCTTTTGAGATTGTTCTTTTGATGATCATAACTCTTTTGAGATTGTTCTTTTGGTGGTCATAGTCATTGTTGAGATTTGGAACTATGGACCAGTAGTAGAAGACATATGAATATGGACTTACGATAATGGCAATGACATGGGAAGCAAATGTGACACCAACGTAATACTTAGGAGCTTATATGACTCAGTAAGCATTTTGACATCTCAAATTGAAGTTATATCAAGTGAAGACATTTAACATTCAGCCAAGAGATTTGAATTCTATATGATAGCCAAATACTCACTAATTAATATCAAATACAAGGTATACATGAACGTGGAACCAAGGGAGATCGTGAGCAGATTCAACTTAAGGACAGATACATATTCCAAGTAAGTACATATAAAATGTATAATAGAGCAAGTAGGGATCTTGTGAGGTAACATTATAGTCTAACACACTGGGAGTAATAATCAATAAAGATAACATATGAACATGTGAAAAGATGACATATGTGATGGAATAGATAATTGAAGCAAGTTGGCAAGATATGGGCAAATTGTATATCCAACATATAAACATATGTATCATGTGTAATCTAGGATCATTTTGATTTATACAAGGGGAATACGTGCCAAGGGTACTTTGACGATGAAACAAGTTTAAACCTTGCATACTAATACTTGGTAGAGTAAGCACGTACATTTAGTAATAAACTCATATTAGAGTACTCACTTTAATGCTCTAAGGAGTAGGAACTGCAGCTATGGATCAGTCACTACCAAGGGCACTTAGAAAGCTTACTTTGTAATACAAGTGTTGGATTCATGCCAAAGAAATAGGAAATCGAATAGTCTTACATACCTTGCTGCACAACTTTGGATATTATAATGAGCTAATTGTCTTCCTTTTAGATTATTTATCTACAATGGAGTAAATAATAAAACTAGCATTAGTATCTAATAAACAAGTTTGGGCTACTTGATCAGACCAAATGTAATTGGCAGTAAATTTGTAATTGATCCCATCAAGGGTGTTCTTCCCACCCATTTTCCTCTAATTTTTTCATATACTATACAGTCTTCTTATATGGTCCTCCGAAACTCTTCGGGCTTCATAACGTTTGGAAAACAATATACAAAGGGATGGCAAAAAGTAAGCTCATGCTACACTCAATTAAGTGGTGTATCACTACACTTTCAATGTTCTATCCTATAACCAGTTCACATGACTTCTCTGCACATATCCAGCCACACCCCCTTATTTTACGATACACAAAACAGTCCCTAAGCATCACAATGTGGAAATAGCAATATGAACATACGCCTTTCGATCAACATCCTGTGAGTTCCAACTAACATTGCATTTAAGATGCTCAAAACGAGCTCACAATCAAAATTTAAGGGGACTCCACTCGGCTTTCCCAACCAACACATCCTTCCTCCAAACTCACACCATATAGAAACAACACTCATTATTTCATTAACGCATAAAAACTTTCACACACAATGCAAGAACAAGAGAGGGATGAAAATTTCCATAGCTTACCTTGCTGGACAGAAACCTCACTTGCTAAGACTTGGATTCTTTAAGGTTTAGGTTGTCCTCTCCCCCATAACTTGATGTTAAATCAGATTATTCACTTGAATTCCTTAAGATGGGATATATTCTACTAACTTGTACTTTAAAAAGAAGGGGTTTGCTTCAGATTTTAATGGTGAAGCTACAGACCAGAACTCTTGGAGCTTATATGGCTTTCCTTGGGAGCAATTTTCTGAAGAATAAGTGATGAAAGAGATGTGATAATCTTGAGTGTTTTAGAGGTCCCTTTTGGACGTTTTCACTTAACAAATTGGAGAAATAATATGGTCCTTTACTTTTAAGCAAGCAGGTGCATCACCTCCTTAATTTCTGCCACAAGTTTCTAAGTAGGTGTATCACCTACTTGCCCTTTTCACTTAGAATGCAGTCCACTAATTCTAAGTAGGTGCATCACCTACTTGCCCTTTTCACTTAGAATGCAGTCCACTAATTTTAAGTAGGTGCATCACCTACTTGCCCTTTTCACTTAGAATGCAGTCCGCTAATTCTAAGTAGGTGCATCACCTACTTGTCACCTACTAGCATAGTTTAGTCAAGCAAACACCTCACTTATTTTACACCATTTTCCCAATTTTAGTTTCTTTACAAGACCGTAACACTAATACGCACTTGACCACTTTGACTCTTACATTAAATACCACCTTTTACTATCTCACTTTAAACCTATTCTATTGTCACTAGTCGCATAGGAAACCGAGTCCATAACTATACCACAAGGCAACGTAGAATACGGGGTGTTATATATATATATATATATATATATATATATATTTTAACTTCTTTAATTCAACAGCTAATTTGGATCTATTATTTTCTATGGGAAATTTATTTATTCTTCACTAATTTTTTTTGTATAATTTATCATAGATACCATGCCACCAAAAAAATCTACTGATACAAAATAAATTGCAATACGATTGCAAAAAAAAAAATTGTTTTAAATTTTTTTCTTATTTTTTTCTTCCATTCACACTTCTTTCTTTTTATTTCTCATTTTTTTACACTATAGAAAAAATGACTCAAAAAATGAAATAACAATAAGAAACTCAAATAATGATAATTATAGAAGTTAAAAAATAATATGTTGTAAGAAAAGATCAAATGTACCCATAAACTCTGCTAGAAGAAACATATATACCCCTACATGAATTTTTTTTTAAATTAAAAAACAATTATTTAAAATTAACTTTTTCACTTTCTTTAAATGAAAATGGTATATGTGAATCATTTTTGTTATGGTAAGAGTATGTATGAATCACTTTTGTAAGGAGGATATATCAACTCTAAATGACAAAGTTAAAACATATATCAAACCCTTTTCCCTATATGGCATGGGAATTGACAACCTCTATCCTTTGAGTTGCACACTTTTAAACTCGATCCTACACAATAACTCATAAAGACATAAACTACACAAAAAGAGATAACCCGCACCAGACAAGCCCCATGCAATGACTCAACCCATAAGGCCACCCCCTACTATCACTAACAAGGGATTTCAAACGCGAGATCTCCATTACGAAAGTCCCAAGCCAAACCATTTGATCTGCCCTGAAGGGTTTAATGTTTTTCTTTTTGTTATTCCCTATTGATCCTTCATGAGTAGCATCGAATGACCAAAATATATGGCTCATTTCTTTTAACATTTTCTTATGGTGTCAAAGTAAACTGAATCATCAGAATAGGACGGTAATCCTACCTCAGTTTTCCTTGTAGTACAACTTGCAAACTATTGATGCATCAGAAACTTAAAAACTCCAGTTTCACTTTCTTACGCCTGGCAACCAACAAATTTTTATTGTTCTTCTAAGTCCAAATGAGAAGAACATTTATTTACACATAATTGGTAGTACAAATACCCACACCAATACAGAATTGTACAAAAATTGGACTTTTAACCTCAGCCTCAAGGCTTTAACTTCGACCTTTATAACCAGTCAAACTCGTATTTAGTACAAACACAATGGATTCAAACAACCATGATAACAATCAATCACCCAGTACAAATAAAATCACATGAAAGCTAGTAGTTTACAATAGATGAGAGGAACAAATTAAGTAAGATCATCTTCCTCAAGCTCCTTCGCCTTCAATGTTTCCTTGACTCTTAGAAGAAGTGTTGTCCTCCAAGCATCCTGTGGAGTGAGATTTATGCCAATGCAAACATCATAAGTAGATTGTAAACTAAAACAGCAATATGTGCCCAGTCAATTAAGCATCCAAGTGTAGATTCACAAAGCATTGATGACAAAAATGAATCCACCATATAGATTTGTCAAGATTGAATATAATGTCAAGAACCAGATAAACAAATGGATTACATTGTTGTGTTAAGTCAGCTGCCTCAGGAAGGACTATTACTATTTGGAACACTTGCATTAGCCATGTCCAAGTCAAATCTGCTTTCAAGTTCAAATGCCAACGCATTTTTGGCATTTGACGTAGTTTCAAGGTTATTAAAGCTTTTCCATACCCAATTTTGTCTACTGCACGATAACTTATAAAATCTGCAGATTCTCATACAAGTTTAACGTAATATACCCTCTCTATCCTTCATACGAAGTGAAATCAGGTTAACTGCACCATCAGTGGTCCTCAATTTCAAGCACTTCTCTATAAAGCTTGCAAGGTAATCTATGTCTCCTTCAGAAAATTATGCCCCTTCATGTACTCAAATAGCGAGGATAATGGTGGTCAACACAAAGAGATCTTGTTGGTACAAAAAACCGCTACAGACCTCTAGTATCCAAAGCTAGGAAATGTCTAGATAATTGCCGTAAAACCAAAAGTATTGAGTTAAACATGCATGGTTATCAGTGGCAGACGCATGATTTTCTTTAAGGGGTGTCAATGGTTATAGTAAAAAAATTATAATGAGGCTAGTAGGGCTTGAACACATGACCTCATGGAGTGTTTGCAAGCCCCTAACCAATAGACTAAACCTTCAACTTGTTTCAAGAGGTGTCAATTTATGTATTTATATTTATTAAACTAAAATTTGACCACTATATACAACGTAATTTTCCGACGAAGGGGTGTCGCTCGACACCCCTTGACCAAGTGTAGGTCCGCCACTGATAGTTGTTATGCTACAGTTAAAACACAAAATAAAATTAAGCACCCTAGAGAACAAACAGAGTTGATGCCAAATATTCAACCTTCAGTTCCAGACAAAAAGAACCTGAGGTCAGATAGTGCTTCACAAGAATCGGAAAAGATGCTACCAGCTTATGCATTGAATGACAGCCAATTAGGTTTGCTATTGTCGACTTCAGTGGTGTTTATACTTAATTAGGTCTTCTGAACCGCAGGAAGTCTACAAAGTGGGTCAATAATCCAAGGAGACGGGATTGACCATGATATCGCGCGTACACCGTACTGGAGCGGGGTGGGTGAAATGGAGGCTGGCATTGGGGATACTATGCGATGAGAATGTCGTCGAAGCTTAAAGGTAAGTTCTACAGAGTGGTGGTGGTTAGACCAACATTGTTATACGGGAAAGAGCTAGCCAGTCAATAATGTCCATGTTAAGAAGATAAAGGTAGGGAGAAGAGAGATGATCAGAAATGAAGTTATATGGGGATAAGGTGGGAGTGGCCTCTGTGGTGGAATCGACGAGGGTAGTGAAGTTGGGATGGTTCGGACATGTGAAGAGAAGGTGTGTGAACTAGCCAATAAGGTGTGAGAGGTTGGCTCTTGGTTGTAGCAAGAGCTAGGAGGTAGGCCAGAAAAGAACTGGGGAGGTGATTAAACATTTACTGAGCATATGACCATAGATAGGAAGGTTTGGAGGTCGAGGATTAGGGTAGAAAGTTAGTAGGTAGCCAAGTGCTATCACACTTCATGTGGGAGAGGTAGGGGAGTAGCTCCCTCCTTTTCTTTTCTCCATGTTAAGTGGTATGTAGTCTCTTATTCTTCAATGCGTATTACTATAAGTTGCTTCATTTGCTTTGTATCTTGCTTTTTGTTGTCATATTTTTCTTGCAATCTTGCATCGAAACATCTCTTTTGAGTTGAAGGCATATCGGAAACCTCTCTATCCCAAAAAATAGGGATAGGGTGTGAGTACATCCTACCCTTCCCAGACTCCACTTATGGGATCACAAGGGAATGTTGTTGTTAAACCGCATGAAGTCCAAGTGAATGAAGTATGCCCAGTGTTTTTAGAAGCACAAAGAACTACGAAGTTCCCGGAGCTTAAAACAAAAAGCAAGAAGTGAAGGGTGCACTTATTTGAAGTCGAGAACACAACTTGCAGAAGATTAAAAATACCATATGAATTTAGTACTATAATAAGCAAATTGTCAATTAAAATAACTAATTTCAGCATCCAATATACAATAATGATGATATAAGTGAACTTCTTGAAGTTGAGATTTAAGGGATCAACGCTTCTCCTGGGGAACACCTTGTGTGTTTGTTTGAACACTAAAGCACATTTCCCATAAAGCGATAATCTCACGGTTTGCATCCTTGCAATGAAGAATGGCTTTTAATAACACTGGGTATGCCTAGTATGAAGCATGGTAAGTTAACCTTAATGCATTAACAATAGCATTCAGGAGAGAAGCTGCATATCTTTTAAGGGAGTTGAAAAACCACATGGAATGTCCAAGGACTTGTTTGATTTGGTCCGCAACAGAACAAGGACATAACCATGTATATAGATGACCTGTTGAGCTTTTCACGTAGCACACTATATACTTGAAGAATTATTTGGATTATTTTTCTCATACGCTCAGCAGATTGGGTTCCTCCTGTATTGCTCTAACTAAAAAAAAATGCTTATCAAAGGAATTTTCTTTTGCATGATATAAAGAAATTTTCCAGCAAGAAGAAAGCACTTGAAAAGGGGAAGAACATGATGATTGTTTTTAACACAGAAAGTAAAGAGGAAATGGCAAGACCAGAAGAATTGTGTGAAATACAGATCATGGAAAAAACTGTGGTCGTCATATCAAACATTAGCCCTTCGCTCACTCTTATGTTTTTAAACTCCGCGCTCATTCTCACTGCCTGTTTGAGGACTATAAAGCATTGGCAGGAATTTATCACCTTCGTCCATAATTTGAAGAGCTTATGACCTCCTAAAATGCTAGAGATGAGAGAAATATTGCAAGTAACTTTTGGCAGTATGGGGTACAAAGGTATGATGTTCCAGCATAGTTCTTTCTAAATTAAAACACAATAAGGAACGCCACAGATACAAACATACATACCCGCAGCACAGGCGTGTGGTATGTGTGTGTATCCAATACAAGAAAGATATTACTCCAAAGTGTAAAATCTATTGTAGGCCATGTCACTGCAATACATGTATTTCTTTTAATTGGTAAAAAAGTGTTCGAGTTCAACATTACCAGTTGTGTCATGCTATCGTACTCTTTGACAGCATCAGTGAACTTTGCAACATCTTCCTCATCAATTGCAGCTGCCAAATCCTGTCATTAGGAAATATCCTCCCAAATTAGTTTTAATGTCATGTCAGAAAACACATGTATGATAACTGTGACTCAGCAAGAATAAGCACTTGAGTGAAATCTTATATTGGCTTTGGTCCTTGGGTGAATGCATCTCTATATGATCATTTGGAATACTAGGAGATACTTACCCATAGATGCATTGGATCGTGTGAAATATCATTGCAATTTGTAGATTCGATAAGATGAAACCATTTTCACAAAGACCAGACTCAGTAACTGTCTAAAAGAAAAGGGCCAGGAAGCAGGAGAGAAAACAACATTCACAAATAGGAATACACAAGCTATGACATACCACTAGCAGTTTGCATTCGCGTGTCCCTGAAAATGTTGGATCCAGCTCCTGCAGATAAAGATGTAATATTTAACTACTGATATCATATTTATGGAAAGAATTTGGTGGCTGAAAACGTAACCCTGGTACCTGATATCGCTCCAACGCATTGTTGATTGCAACAACATCACCTTTACAAAGTTGGCAAATACCAGCGTTAAGAAGATGCCCTCTAACTCCATACTTCAACAAGTTGTTATTGACTGAGTGACGTGCAATCTCCTCAAAGATCTCGATCGCTCTCGGATATCTGAGAGTAATGTCAGAATTTGTAAGAAAATATTCCATTTCTTAAAAAAACATGAGAACAATAAGAAGGTAAAACAAAAGCTTACAACTTTATTAATAGTTCAAAAGGCATTTATTCACTGTTCTCCTCTTAATTTGGAAGTGATAACCTTTTCCTAACTACTTATATTGACCTCTTTCTTATCTTTCTTGTTTCATCCATAACAAGAGACTGATTACACCAGCGTATACGAAGACCAGATCAACCACAATGATGTTGACAGAGAAATGTGCAATATCTTCCAGTTCTAAGCAAGAACTTTTTCATGACATGAATCGACATTCTTTCTTTTTTTGGAAACTATATCACTACCTAAATACAATGAATCTTACTTCTCGATTTGAGCAGAGAATTGTGCAACTTTCTGTTTG
This sequence comes from Solanum stenotomum, assembly GCF_019186545.1. Classification (NCBI taxonomy): domain Eukaryota; kingdom Viridiplantae; phylum Streptophyta; class Magnoliopsida; order Solanales; family Solanaceae; genus Solanum; species Solanum stenotomum. Next base: position 27,694,766 of record NC_064289.1, on the reverse strand, counting down.
CATTGATTTGCAGTTGTTGTTACATCTTCACTCTGGAAAAGATCAGCTGCCTTCTCATAGTAATTAATAGCCTGATCCAAATTTTGCTCTTGCTCATATAATTCAGCAATTTCCTGCACACAGTACACATTACATCTCTTTCAGGCAGTGAAACCAAACTTACTAGGATACTTCAACTAAAATAGCTACATTCTACAATCACTGGCGCGAGGGTAACAAACTGATACAACACAAGACCAGTCACTTATCACCTTTCTTGGTAATATAAAATGTCCAATCAGTTAAGTACATAAACGAAAGTAAGCATTGAGCTAACTAGAACCAAGAATTAGACCATGTGCTTACATGAAGAGACTCATTGAACACTGAGAACATCAAAGACCACATCCAGATTCTAGCAGATAACATAGTTATACCTTGTAATATCTTGCAGACATATTTAGCCTCCCAATGTCCAGAAAAAAGTTCACTGCCTGCTCTAAACATGATACTGCCTCTGCAGGACACACAATACAAAATTCAGTTTGTAAGCCAATGCTAAAGATAACTAAATAGAAAGATAATTACAATGTGGTGATTTTCAGAAAATATTCTCAGAAATGATATCGCATTAGAATTGTATTTTATATGATTTTAGGAGCAAAATGGGCATGAATAGAGTAGAATGGATAGGCTGGATGCATACAACTGAGCCCAAATAACACATTTTCCTTAACAATTACATTTGCTATTTCCACCTTAGAAACTTGGCAGATAATGAGCCCTCCACTTCTACCCTTCTCCACTTGAATACCAAACCTGGTGCCCCAGTCATTATGTGTGTGATCACACATCCCACACTGTACTACCTATACCATTGAACCAAAGCCCTAGAGGCAATATACTTGTGATTCTACATCAGTTAAACAAGTGTGTGTATGTAGTGCGTGTCTGTGTGAATGATAGCCAAGCAGGCACCAAGAGGTCTACTTAATCTCCCTCCCTCCTTCCCCCCTACTCTCTCTCCCACTTATCAGCACTTTGATTTTTGGTTCTTAGCAATATCTATTGTTTAAATTTCCAAATATTACCATCAAACCTCCAATAAATTTGTTCAGTTCCAAAAATAAAATTACAGCTACAAAAATAAAAGTACATATTTAGACGAGAAGAATGAAATTAAACTGTACTTCAAATTACTTGTTACAAGCAACACTCTTGGAATTTATCAAAAGATTTTTTTTTGAAGTAGTAACAATCAAAGCAATAATACTATCTTTCAATGCTTCAGTAACCACTTGTATATAACTCATCATATTTATCTTACGAAATAACAAAAGTTAGAACATTAACATAAAGTCTCAAATAAATGGGAGTTATATTATAAATGAGGCTATGCATAAATTTCTGTGTACAGTATTTTATAGATACTTTTGATGTTATGTATTAATGCATGAAGTTTCTTGCTGCATAAGTGCAATAACTTCGCCTTCTTTGTAACCATGTAAATCATTGCGCATCTTACATACTAATCTAGTAAAGTTACGTGTTTAAAATATTTAACATTAACTCAATAATTTCCAAATGTTTCAGCACTCTCTCTGTTTTTAATTAATCTGAAACTTATCTCTGAAAGAAAGTTTAAATCATTCCTATATCCCAGAATAGTTGGCAGTACAACACTTCAGTCCTTCTACCATCCTTATTATAAATTAACAAATTGCAACTGTCATTCTAATAGAAAGAAAACCAATCTCACCCATAAAGGAGTGCATTTAGCAGCTTATGATGGTAGAGAAACTACTTTGGGACAAGGTCTAATCAAGTATGACGCCAGCAAACAATCAAATAATTGGTCCTGGGACAAGATAATATTACTAAATACAAAACCTCTAAGAAGCTCCTAAAAGAGGCTTATATGGAGATCCGAACGGACTTACATCCAAAGAAGTTGCTTCTATGTTTTTCGGAAGCATGCAAAATAAAAATGCTGGTTTGAAGCAAATAATTATTCCTTGACTTACAAACCTTTAATATTTGACTTCTTGTAGCAATGAGCAGCATCTGCATAAGCATTTGCAGCCTCATGTTTGCTATCCAACTGTGAACATAAAGTAAATTGACTTTCAAGAACTGAAAATATCTATGAGTAAGAATGAAAGTAAAGAGCATCAATGAGAGACCATAACTTACTACAGATGAATTAACACTTACTTTAAGATGACAATTAGCCAATTTAACATATACTGCTCCAGCTTTATCCCCTGAAAGAACCAGGAAACAAAAAAATATTCTGCAATTTCTTAGCATGCAACTAGGGTGATTGAATTTATGAAACATTGAGCTTTATTTAAGAAATTTATTCACTTTTACACCATTAAAAAATTATGTTCATCTTATACAATTTAAAGTCTAAATTGGAGAAAATGGTATATTTCTGTCTACAAATTGAATCAATTATGTCTACAAAATTGGCCTATATACCAAGCTATAAGCAAGAGGAATAAGCAAGTTATAACCCATCCAATCCTCACTGCATGTCCAAAGTAAGGACTACTCGATAAATAACTCTTCTTAGATGATTAACGCTGCAGTTGATTAGAAGATTAAAAAATAATAGAAATAACAATCTCCTCAAACGCTCCAACAATTAATTTAATTAATCAAATCCAGCAAAATTTTACCCAAGTTTGCGGACTGTGCTAATTACTTGGACCAAACAAAATTAATATTTATATGGAAGATCATCTAATGAGAAAATGCATACAAAAATTTACAGATTCTCACGCAATAATTTGGAACCAGCATATCATACAATGATGTTTAGTGAAATGAGAAATGAAATCTAAAAACAGAACCTGAGTGGGATCACCAGAAAATGAATTTAGGGATTCAAAATCATACCGCTAGATCTTCGTAAAATGATAAACAACCGTGTAGAAAAATGGAAAAAAAAAGAACTAACATGATTTGGCGAGTTTAAAGCAATTGCCAGCTTTATCGAACAGATCAGCTGCGTCTTCGTATTTGGAACCGAAAAGGGCCCATCCGCCGAGTTTCTTCTCAGCCTTGTTCTCGAAATCTTCACCTCTTGCTATGTGATCCCCCATTTTTGGTCAGCACAAAGAGCGATATCTTTCGTTTGAAGTAATCTGAAAAACAAAGAAAGGAAGAAGAGAATTCGGTGGAGTGGGGTGGGTGGGTGGGGTGGGGATTTCGCCTGATGGGCTTTAATTTTTCTCGGCCTGCACCTTTTCTGTTGGGCTTTGGGACCAGCGTAGAAAAGTATTCACCGTCCAAACTCCCAATACACTTTTTCACTTAGCCCCACCAAATTTCAGTTGGGGCTGAGGTGCTCTCTAACTTTAGACATATATAGACTATAGAGTGTTCATTTTAAGGAAAATTACACAATTAAGCAAATATCTGATATGTATTTAATATACACCATATAATTTAAAAAAATTATAATTTGCAATTATAGTTATTCTCTCTCTTCTCTTCATCTCTTCATCTCTCCATCGCCTCTCTCCTCTCTCTTACTCACATCTCTCCTCTATCTGCCTCCTTTCTATCGCACCTCTCGGGCTAATGAATTAAGGGTGACAAAAGAGTTTCAAAATAAAAAAATGTGACAAGTTTTAATTATTGAATAGAGGTGACAATTTTAAGATTAGTGCTAATGACACTAATTTTAAAATCCACAAGTTTTATTATTTACATAAAAGCCCTATTTTCCCCCATTCCACATCCTCCCTTCTCTCCACCCTTCTGCCTCTGCCATCCCCTCCCCTTCTGTCATCATAACCGTCGCCGTCACCACTTTCTCCTCTACCACAACCATCAGTTCTTCCTCCATTACCACCACTCTCTTATTCTTCCTCTTTTACCACCATTGTTGCCACCTCCTTATTCTCTACCTTTGCCTCCACAACAACCATCACCTCCATCTTCGTTGTTATCACCAACATCTCATTTGACACGCTACCACCCTCTCTTTTACCTCACTTGCTATAACAATTATTGTAGTTGTTGCAGCAACTTCAGCAGTTGTTGAGCAAACTTGAGCAGTTGCTGAAAAAACTTCAACAGTTATTACAATAACTTCAACAATTGTTGAGCAAACTTGAGCAGTTGTTGAAAAAACTTCAACAGTTACTACAATAACTTCAACAGTTGCTGAGCAAACTTTAGCAGTTGCTGAAAAAACTTCAATAATTGCTACAATAACTTCAGCAGTTATTGTGACAACTTCAGCTGTTGCTTGATTTTCTACAAAAAAAACAATTCAATGACTCAACTTCAAAAATTTTAAAATTAAAGCAAATTAATTTGTGAAATAGGACCAACAAGAGAAAAAAAAAACGTGATAAAAATAATGAACGACAACGATAATAATAGCAACAACAAAGAAGAACAAGTGAATGGAAGAAGAGAAAAAGAAATGAAGAAGAAGAAGAAATTTGTAAAGAGAAAGAAAGAAGGAAGAAGAGGGAGAAATAAATCTTGAAAGAGATTTTAAATTTTGAATTTAAGAAGAGAGGGAAAACTTTTCAAACATTTTGAAATTAGAAATTGGGTTTATTTTGAATATTTTTAAAAGTTTAGAAGTTTTAAATATTACATTTTAGACCCTAATTATCTTAATCACTAATTAAAGAAAAATTAACTTGGTCAATCCTTTGTTGTCACCAATTTTAATTTCAACACTTTTTTGTCACCAATTTTAATTTCAACACTTTTTTTTGTCACATCCTCCTCAATTTACTCGCTCCTCTCTTTGCCCCCTTTTTCACTCACCTTCTTTTTTCTCTTTCAATACAATTAGTAACCTTCAATGATACAGATACAAATGTTAATAGGCAATATTCAAATACAAATGGTAACTTTCTCAAGGCAACAAATAGTAACAATATATAAATATATAGATCAAAATGGTATTCACTTATACAAATGTTAACCATCAATATACAAATATAAATGTTAACTCTCTCATTTCTTTGCCCCTCTCTCTCTTTCTCATCTCTCTCTGTCTTTTCATTTTTTACCTCCTACTTTCTCTCAATACAAAAACAAATAACAAATGTTAATAACACAGATATAAAATGTTAACAGTCAAAATGTAACTTTGTCAAAGCAACAAATGGTAGCAAATATAATACAAATCAAAGTGGTATTCATTGATACAATTGTATTCGTTGTATTAATTGATACATATCGTATTCAAATACAAATTGTATACACTAATACAATTATATTCATTGCATTGATGGACACAAATCATATTCGGATACAAATTTCTTCAGTGATACAAAATATAAACACAAGGCAATAAATATAAATACAAATACAAATGACAATAGATACATACAAATGCACATGAATACAAATGCATTTTTTTATGAAATATAGCATTGATACAATTGTATTCGTTGATACATATTTCGTTAATACACTTGAGTGTGATACAACATTGATACAATTGTATTCATTGATACACACACAAAGAAGGTATGAAGTACTTTTCCTTTTAAGTTTTCAGCATCCCAAAAATTTTCTTTGATTTTTTAAAATTGACATGCAAATCTTCAATTCACTTTTCAATTTCATTTTTTCTTCATTTTTTATTGTATTGATAATCAATACCAATAAAAATTGATCAATTTCTTCTGAATATAGTGTTTTTCTCAATTCTTTTGTAGTTTTGTAGCCTAACTAATATCTGCAAATATTAATTAACTCTTCTTTTTCATGTTTTCCCTCGATACGAACTGTATTGATAATTATAAATCTTTAAAAATTGTCAAATCTAATATAGGGGTTTTCCATCCAATTATTATATAATTGTGTAACCAATTATCAGTAGAGGGTGCATCTGATTATAACATAATTCGAGATATGTGGTGAGAATGAGAAGTATACGAAGATGAACGAGTTTGTGAAGTATTAAGAGAAAGAGAAAGCTACAGAGGAGATAGCAGAATAATGTTTAAGGTGATAGTATCTGGAAAGATCTTTGAGGGTATAATTGTCATTTTACGTAATAATAAATTGTTATATCTACAATAATAGTATTTGAAAAGATCTTTGAGGGTATAATTGTCCTTTTACGTAATAATAAATTGTTATATCTACAATAATATTATTTGAAAAGATCTTTGAGGGTATAATTATCCTTTTACATAATAATAATAATTAATTCTCATATTTTATTAAAGACACTTTGTACTTGTTCACAGTATACGTGGCCTTATATTTAACACAAATATCAAAATATCTCTCTCTAGATATTTCTAATAATGCTTTAAATAAACTTTTACATTTCATATTTTCTCTCACAAAGATTTCATCTTCTTGCTTACCAAGTTGTTGTTTCGAGGTTGTTCGTGTAAGTTTTTAGTAAATCATTCTAACTTCTTCTTTTTCATTTTTTCTAAATACTTTCTACCCTACAAAATAGATTAAATTTTTGATTTTTTTAATTATTATATCGTCCAAGATCTATTTTATCTTTAATTGATTTTTGGTAAGTCTTAATTTATTTTAATCAAGGTGTATATAAATATCTATTTATCTAATAATCTATGATGTTTTCATGGTTTTCATTGTTTCAACATGATAAGGAGATTGAACTAGCTTCACCCTGGAATGAAAGATTGGATGACAACAACTCAAATAATCAAACAAATGCTATAGAATTCTTTTTTTATGTTTATTTGATGTGGATTTTAAAGGATTTAAATTTGTAATGTTGAATTTATTCTACACAAGTTTTTATTACTTTAATTTAACATTAATTTAAACGAAGCTAATTAATATAAATTTATTTAATGAAATTTGATTTGTCTTAAATATGTTATTTAGTAGAATTATTTATTCATATTACTTTGAAGGCTTGATGTAATCCATATTTATTAATAAAATGATAATAATATTGTAAGACTCTACAAATTAAATTATGTAAAATATTAATTTCATATCCTGATATTTTGAATCCACAAATAATTATTTTTTAAGAGATTGAGATAATTTGTGAAGGTATGAGACCATCACAAATCAAAACTAAAAAACTTTCACAAACAAAAGACTCATTTTGTGGAGGACGTCATGGAGGTTTATTAAAACCGTCACAAATATGCTAGTGACAAGGGTAATTGTAGCGTATTTTTAAATCACCACAATTAAATTTGTGGAGTCCCTAAACGACCATAAATTGAAAAAAATAACCCTCATAAATTGAGTTTTTTCTTGTAGTAAAAATATGGGGCATCACAATTAACAACATTTATTTCTCCATCATTTTTCATTTCTTTAGTTACAATTTTGGCTCTAATACCTTGTTGTCACGCCCTTAATTTTTAACTAAGTGCACATGTGACACTTGACAATTCGTTAACGTTCTTACACCACTTTCTCATGATCTTGCGATGTTATAGCATTTTAAGACACCTGAAATTTCTAAGAAAATGATAGAAGAACACAAGAGATTTACAAAAAAAATTATATTGTAGAGAACTTGATTGATTTTTATTTGATGTCTTTACATATGAATGTACCTTTATTTATACTACTCATATAGGGTTAGTATGCAAATAATAGTTATTGTACACAAATTTCTATATATTTACAAATAAGTCTTATTTCTTGAATACTCTACAAGTCTAAAATATTTCAAATATCTTTCATGTAAATCTATGATATTTTAGAATCTATAATGAGATCGTCACATTTCTCTATAATCTTCCACAAGTGTTAATATTATTTCAGAAAATATACTTGGCAGGATAAAAATAATGGCACAATTGGCATGACCTTACTTTTTCGAGGTAAGGTCGTAATTTCAGAGGGATGGGAAGGGTATTAAGGTAAATTCATTTTTTTTGTTGTACCCAAAGTACCCTCTAAAGTAAGACCACTTTGAAATCTATTAAACCACTACTTTTTGAAATTAAAATCACTTTTGAAAAGTCTAAACCTATATTCTTTTCTTTTCAAATCACACTGCCCGAAAAAGTCTTATTTTTCCAATACTGTATTGAGATTTGAGAGCATTATATTTGTACCAATTTTTTTTCTTTCTCCATTCTTCTTCATTTTAAAAGGCCTTTATTTTCGTTCATAATTTTCATTTGAAAAATTAAATCAACTGCAATACTCTATTAAGAGCACTATATTTGTTCCAAATTTTTGGTCTTTCTCCATTTTTCTTCATTTTGCAACAACTCTCTATTTTCGTTGATAATTTTCATTTCACGGGTAAGTACGTCTATATTGTTTTTAAGGGTAAAAAACAAGGTATATATTCAAGTTCACAAGAATGTGCAAATTTGACCATTGGAGTTAGCGGTAGTTTATACCGAAAATACAAGAATTATGATGATGTTGTGAAAGCTTTAGAAGATTGAAATATTTGAACAGATGGAGTTAAATTAAGTTACGAAACTACTAGGGAATCATGTTGTAATTTTGTGTATGTGGATAAAAAGTAATTGTTAGCTAATGAACAATATGTACTTATGTTAGCAATGTTTTTTGTTGGAGTTGTTATTGGAAAATCAATGAAAGATTAATTTGTTATGGCAATTTTGTGGTGTTATTTTAATATAAGATTGTTTGTGTATTGGGATTGGGCCTTATTTTTTGAATTTGTCCTGATATTTTGGATTGGGCTTGTCAACATAAGTACTTTTATTTACTAATTTAGAATAATAAGTAATTTAAATAGAATAAATAAATTATATTTCCTGATTATAAGAATGTTATTGCAGCGCGAATGGTTAAAGCTTAAACGATTAATCCATAGGTCACGCATTCAAGTCTAGGTTAGGTCCTCCAGAGTCTTCTCTTTTTCTTTTCCTTGAAAAGGTCATTCTCTTTTAGTTTCAGCTATTATCTCCTAAAAATAATCACTCCATCTAGAGCTTCATCCCAACAAACATAGAGAAGGTATGAAGTACTTTTCCTTTTAAGTTTTCAGCATTCCAAAATTTTTCTTTGATTTTTTAAAATTGACATACAAATCTTCAATTCACTCTTTAATTTCATTTTTTCTTCATTTTGTATTGTATTGATAATCAATACCCATAAAAATTGACCAATTTCTTCCGAATATAGTGTTTTTCTCAATTCTTTTGTAGTTTTGTAGCCTAAATATCTGCAAATATTCAATTAACTCTTCTTTTTCATGTTTTCCCTCGATACGAACTGTATTGATAATTAAAAATCTTTTAAAATTGTCAAATCTAATATAGGGTTTTTCCCTCCGATTATTTTATAATTTTGTAACCAATTATCAGTAGATGGTGCATCTGATTATAATATAATTAGAAATATAGGGTAAGAATGAGAAGTATACGAAGATGAAGGATTTTGTGAATTATTAAGAGAAAGAGAGCTACAAAGGATATAACAGAAACATGTTTAAAGTGATAGTGTCTAGAAAGATCTTTGAGGGTATACTTGTTATTTTACATAATAATTAATTCTTATATCTACAATAATAGTATTTGAAAAGATCTTTGAGGGTATAATTATCCTTTTACATAATAATAATAATAATCAATTCTCATATTTTATTATAGATATTTTTGTACTTGTTCACAGTTTACGTGACCTTATATTTAGCACAAATATCAAAATATCTCTCTCTAGAAATTTCTACTAATGCTTTAAATAAACTTTTAGGTTTCACGTTTTCTCTCACAAAGATTTCATCTTCTTGCTTACCAAGTTGTTGTTTCGAGCTTGTTCGTATAAGTTTATAGTAAATCATTCTAACTTCTTCTCTTTTATTTTTTCTATATACTTTCTACCCTACAAAATAGATTAAATTTCTGGTTTTTTTATTCTTATATAGTCCAAGATCTATTTGTATTATCACTACATCATTAAGTCCGTCATATTTTATCTTTAATTGATTTTTGGTAAGTCTTAATTTATTTTAATCAAGGTGTATATAAATATATATTTATCTAATAATGTATGAGGTTTTCATGGTTTTCATTGTTTCAACCTGATACGGAGATTGAGCTTGCTTCACCCTTGAATGAAAGATTAGATGACAACAACTCAAATAATCAAACAAATGCTATAGAATTCTTTTTTTATGTTTATTTGATGTGGATTTTAAAGGATTTAAATTTGTAATGTTGAATTTATTCTACACAAGTTTGTATTATTTTGATTTGACATAAATTTAAACGAAACTAATTAATATAAATTTATTTAATGAAATTTGATTTGTCTTAAATATGTTATTTAGTAGAATAATTTATTCATATTACTTTGAAGGCTTGATGTAATCCATATTTATTATTAAAATGATAATAATGTTATAAGACTTTACAAATTAAATTATGTAAAATATTAATTTCATATCACGATATATATTATTTTTTAAGAGATTGAGATCATTTGTGAAGGTATGAGACCATCACAAATTGAAACTAAAAAACTTCCACAAACAAAACAATCATTTTGTGGAGGACGTCGTGGAGGTTTATTAAAATCGCCACAAATATGCTTGTGGCAAGGGTAATTGTAGCATATTTTTAATCACCACAATTAAATTTGTGAGGTCCCTAAACTATCATAAATTGAAAAAATAACCCTCATAAATTGAGATTTTTCTTGTAGTAAAAGTATGGGGCATCAGAATTAACAACATTTATTTCTCCATCATTTTTCATTTCCTTAGTTACAATTTTGGCTCTAATACCATGTTGTCACGTCCTTAATTTTTAACTAAGCACACATGTGACACTTGACAATTCGTTTACGTTCTTACACCACTTTCTATGATCTTGCGATGTCATATCATTTTAAGACACTAGAAATTTCTAAGAAAATGATAGAAGAACACAAGAGATTTACAAAAAATAAATTGTATTATAGAGAACTTGATTGATTTTTGTTTGATGTCTTTACATATGAATGTCTCTTTATTTATACTACTCATAGGGTTAGTATGCAAATAATAATTATTGCACACAAATTTCTATATATTTACAAATAAGTCTTATTTCTTGAATACTCTACAAGTCTAAAATATTTCAAAGATCTTCAATGTAAATCTAGGAATCTATCATGAGATCCTCACATTTCTCTAGAATCTTCCACAAGTGTTAATATTATTTAGGAAAATATATTTGGCAGGACAAAAAATGGCACGATGGCACGACCTTACTTTTTCGGGGTATTTGATTTAACTTTAATTTAGAACCACAAAATTGAAAAATCTTCTTTATTTTCTTAAATTCTATGCCAAGTTAAATTAGACCATTCTTTTTAAACGAAAAAAATATAATATAATTTCACGGGTCATCACTACACCATCACTATGGCCAGTCTCTTCTACCAACATCAATCACTCTGTCTACCAACTTATAATGGTCTTTGTTGTGAACACATAATTTTGACTGAATCTAAGTTTTACACATTTTAATATATTTAAATATTTATCGTGATCTATTTAAAATCTTTAAAAAAAACTATAAAAGAGTCACAATTTAGGATAAATTTTATTAATTCTTCAAAAAAAAAGAGAAAAGAAAATAACAATATATTTTTATTTTTAGAATTTAATAAAATAAGATAGTAACTTTATTATTATTATTTTATTACTATACATTTTTTAAATTTGATTATTTAACACTTTATATATTAATTGACTTAGAATTAGTTAGTTTAAATATTATATTGGTATATTATAATATTCAAAAAGCTGAAAAATGGGAAAAGAAAAGAAAGAGTCAACCTAAACTAAACTTCCACTTCTTCACGTTTCTTCTCATGCTTTCAACATGTAAAACCTCAACCAAAAAGATCTTCCACTCCCTGACGTCCCTTATCCCTCGCAACAAATTCATACATCCAATATTATATATACTCAATCAGAATCAGAAATAGAAAAGGAAAGATGGAAAAAAAGTGAAGCAGAAGAAGAACTAAAGAGAGGATGAGACGAGAGAAACAATAAAAAATGAGTTTTTTTTATAATTAAGTTAGAGTTCGAGGTTTTGTTCGCGGTTTTGAATTAATGGATTTGAAAGTTAGTCTTGTTATACGTGATTTTCCATTGTTAGCCGAAAATAATTTGAAGACGTCATTTTTGCCATAACCTATTTGTTTTTCTTCATTACTAAAAAAGTGCTAAGAAACGACGGACAAAAAAGCTATAGACGACATCGCTCCAAAAAACGCCGTCATTTATCATGTTGTTTGTCATTTTTAATTATTTTTTTTACAAAAATCGATAGACGGCATCTTTTAGTTCATCGTTTTTTTAATCAAAATGTCTGGTCAAAAATTTTAAGAAAGCGACGAACAGTGTCGCTTAGTCTATTGCTTTTTGGTCAAAATGTTGATCAAATATTTTTTTAAAAGCGACAGATAAAAAGACGATATCAGTCACCTAGTTAAATTATGTTTGTGCCGGATGAGAATTTTCTATATTTTTTTCAATCTCTCTCTTCTACTCTCTCCCTTCTCTCTTAAACCCTTACTTATCTGCCGCCAACCTCCGCCGCCCGCCTCTCTACAACAGTCGACCTGCCGCCCCACCTCCCAACAGTCTCCCTCCGAACAGTCTCTCTCTATCTCCTTTTTAAGGTTAGGATTTCAATTTTAGTCTTCTTTTTTTCAATTTGAGTAATTTTTTTTTGGTTAGTTAGTTTATTGTATTTAGTTTGTTGAATTTATGTTATTTGATTATTAGTTTATATGTTTGATTTTTAGTTAGTGAATGAATTTCTAATTTGATTTTAGAGCTTTAATTTAAATTGTTTTTTTTATTAGATTGTGAATTGGATTTTTTTGAGTTGATATTGAAATGTTTTGAAGTCAATTATCATTATAGTCAATTATCACCATTTCTTTGACCAGATTTTAAAATATGATTCATCAAAACATAATTAATTATATCATAATAATTTTTTTCTATTATTATAATATAAATATAAATTTGTTGGTTATTTTGCTTTTAAGAACAAAATAATATAAATCCAAATTTTAATAAAACAAATTGTCATCTTTAATTTGTATTCTGATCTATATACAGTATTTTTATTTAATCAAATTTGAATTCTGGTATTTTAATTTTCATAATAAAGGCGAACGGTCTTAAATTCCTAAGTTTTTCCTTTTATGAGACGTTCATCAAATATTTTTATTAATTTTCTCATAAAACATTTTTTTAAAAATGATTTTATTAGGAAAACAAACTCTTTAAAAATGAGAAGGTAAAGAAAACAAGTTGTACTAGTGACATGACAGTTTACATTGATTGTGTCCTCCTCACCATCTAACATATCTCAACCTTCATCTCCATCCCCATAGCCTTCATTTCCCATTAGGGGTGAACAAAATCAAACCGAAAATTTAGTCAAATCGAACAAAAAATCTGACTAGTGATTTGGTAATGAACTTTTTTTTTTTACTATATTTGGATTGATTTGGTTTAACTAAAAAAAGTCAACCCGAGGGCAAACCAACCCAACATTATATATATACTTTTTAAAATTTATTTTACATATAAAATATTTATTTTGATATAATTTATAAATATTCGTTATGATTTTCATAATTTTTATCTTTTAACATATATTTCATGTTTGAGACTTAGAATTTTGAATGGTCCAATAAAAATTACAATACATAGATATTAGTAACTCTAATAAAGCTCAATCAAAATCAAATCAATATTAATGCTAACAAAAATAATCAATTCAATACTAAGAATGACAATGATATTCGATATTTATTATTTAATTTTGCATTGGTTTAGATAATTAAAACACATAACCTAATTTTAGATTTTTTTCAATGTTAAGTCATGTAATTACTACTTATTAGACTTATTTTTGCATGATTCAGTACTTTTAAATTACGATAATTTTTCATGACCTATTAATTTCATATATTTTTGTTTTACACGATTTCATTATTATTTTTGTTAATTTTTTTGTGTCATCACTCATCTCATATTTTGTGTTATTTTCTTTTAAAAAAACCTTTAAATGATTGTATTTTGATAGAACTACAGATATATCTAAAGTACAAGTTAATTATATGTTTGTATTGATACTTTATCGAAAAAATTCAAAAAAATTAAAAAAATAATGAAAAAACTCAATGTTGAAAAATTCGAGTTTTATTAGTTTGATTTGGTTTATAGATTTTAAAATTTGACAATAATGATTTGGTTGGATATTTGGAAAACCTGACCCAACTCAGTCATGTATACCCCTAATTCCAATCATTCCACACCCCTACCTCTCCAGTCCCACCTGTAATAACAATATTGTCTTATACACAAAAAATGTTATAAGGGAAAATGGCCAAAAATGCCCTTAAACTATGTGAAATAAATAAAAATGTCATCCGTTTATAGTTTGGCTAAAAAATGTCCTTGTCAATACTTTGGTTCAAAAATACCCTTGCAATCAATACTTTGGTCCAGAAATGCCCCTATAGTTGCTAAATTGGTCAAAAATACCCTTTTCCGAATGAATATATTATTTCTTTTCTTTTTAAACACATCTTCTTTCTAATTAAAATATGAAAAAATTACTTAACTACACATTATTTATTATCATATTTTCTTATTTTCCCTACCATTTCAAAATATATCAAAAATCCCTTTTTTTGCTCATCATTCCTTTTTCCTGATACATTAATTTGAGTTCTCCTACCCATGATTTTCCTTACTTTTTTTCACTCCACAAATCTCTCCATAGTTACTTTCATTAATCTATTTTTGAATTTAAAATCTTTTCTCTTTTCAATTAATGATTTCAAGTTATTCAAGAGACAATTTTCTTTCAATTACTTCAGTATTCGATTTCTTTTATTTAATTTTAAAAAAATCATCTTAAAAAATTACTGAATATTTTACTCCCGATCTCTTTATGGAAGAGAGGTGGAAAAACCTTGCTAATGCACAAAGTTCATCTTGGAGTGCATTTGGAATGGTTCCATGGCGGTCTTGATACACTTCATTCTGTTGGTTCGATCTTTCAGTTTTTTGGGCTAACTTTCAATGTATTTCGCTTATTTTGATTCTTAAATTAGTCTTTTTTTTTTTAGTGTTATCACTGATCTGATACATCACTGTTACAATAGTGTTTGTTTTAATTCAATGTATCATATTCATATTCAAGGTATTGATACATAACTCTAATGTTGAATCTTCGATTAGTGTTTATCATGTTCAATATAAATGTACTTGATACATAAACTTTGTGTTATGTATCACACACCAAAAAATATGCTATTTGGAACAATTTTATGTATAATGTTTTTAAAAATAATATAAAATATAGTGTTTCTCAAACAAAATAAGATACATACCAACAAGGGTTGTGGTGGAGTGATAAATACTCCTCCATCCTTAACCAAGAGATCTCGGGTTCGAGCCCCCTTGGGTATATAGTCACCTTTGTTGGGGAGTGCTTTACCCCCAATATGGGATTTTCCGGCGCGAATCCGAATTTAGTCGGGCTCCAATGTGGGTACCGAACACCGGGTGGGAAACCAAAAAAATAAAAAATAAGATACATAAATAATAATGTATCATTCACACATTTTTTAGGCATGATATGTAAATTCGAATTCATACTAAATGTATCTGATACATAATTACCAAACAATAATGTAGCGATCTTAAACCTAAAATCTTATGGGCAACACTTTCTTATTTAATGTATCTAGTAGAAATACAATACTTATCAATTTAAATTGAAAGGATCTTCATGATGTATCTTCTAAAAAATTTTGATAATTTTGATTCAATATTGAAAGGATCTTCAATGAACTAGGAGAATAATTTTGAAACTCAAAATTTTCAACAATTTTGAATCAAAACGGAAAGGATCTTCAATGAACCGGGAGAAGAATTTTAAATCTCAAAATTTTCGACAATCTTGAATCAAAATTGAAAGGATCTTTGATGAATTTGAAGATTCACAAAAGAAATAGTTTGTCCAACAACAATTCCATCACTTTTGTATTCTTCATAACTCACCTCGCTTACCCAAATTTCGACAAAAGTTTTTGAATCAAATCTTAAAGGTTTCTTCGCTGAATAGGGGGCCAAGCAATTTGAAAATTTGAATTTCTTCATTCTGTTATGATTTATCTCTGTATGATTGAAAGTATAAGAAGAAACGTAAGAAGATCGAAATATTCATTATATATCGTATGAAATTTTCGGCTAATGGATGAAACAGAGAGAACGATGAACAAGAAGAAGAAATTTATTTTTTGAATTTTTTGGTTTATTACACTATATGATTAAATTCTTGACAATAATTTGGAATGGAATAGAGCAATTTATGAGATCTTAATTTGATTTTCAGTTTTTTTTTGCTTAATTAGTGCAACAGATGGATACTATGAGATCTTAATTTGATTTTTTAGCTTTTCTTTCCTTAATAAGTGCAACAAATTGATACATAATGTACAAACAATAATATATCCGGATCCTTAATTATGTATTCAAAATGTCTAAATAACATGGGATTTGTGTAATTAGAAAAAGAATAGGGATATAAGGTAATTTAGATTTTACACTATGAGATTTATGTAAGTTATAAAATATTATTAAAGAACCCTCTTTTTTTCTTTCTTTTAAAATCACTTTAACAAATAAAAATATAGGAAATAATTTTTTTCTTCTTAATCTCATTTTATCAATTAAAATACAATAACTTCATGCACGCTTTCGACGGATAATATATGTCATACATATAAAATCATAGAATATCCATCATTAATTTTTATTTATATCATGATAAATAATAATTATAATAAAATAAGATTTTTTTTTTTAATTGAAGTAGGATAAACATTTACTAATTTAAAAAGATGTTGCTAGAAAAATAATGTGTTAAAAAGAAAATAAAAAATATATTTATTTGGAAAATGAACATTTTTGCTATTAAATAACAATGAGGGCATTTTTGGACCAAAAGATTGACTGCAGTGACATTTTTTCATTTCGCATAATTTAAGAATATTTATAATTTTTTTTCCTTATTATTATAACAATATTTTGCTTAGCTAACGAACACAAAAAAAAAAACAGTTTTCTTTGTACCGAACGCGTACATTGATGGCTCTTTTCCAAAAGGAGCATAAGGGAATACTTGATCATGAAATAGTGGGTATATGAAAAAAAAAATAGTTTTTATTTTTAAAATAAAAAATAACATTGAAAAATTAAAATTATTTTGACCATAAATTTTAATTTGAATTGTTTTAAAATTTTTGAAAGTAATTTGATAGGAAAAAATGTTCTCTCTCCTCGCTACCTACCCCTCCGGGCTCCGGGTGTTTCATATATGGAACAGGTCATTTTGGGACCAGTACGTATTTAAGGCCCATCTTTGAACCCATACTTGAGGGAGTGTTTGAGAGATATCCATTCTGGGAAAGTAATAGTAGAACCACATACGTAATGTGTTGAAAAATGGATAAAAGTTAATACTCCCTCTATTATTCTATTATTTTAAATAATAAAAAATTTTCGTAGTGATACTATTCCTACGTGGATAAAGCAAGATCTGATTTTCAACATCTTTGTCAAAATTTTGACAGGAAGGAAACAGGGGCGGCTCAACATAATTTGTGGCCTAAAGCGAAATTTTTATTAGAGGTCTTAAATCTATATAAATTTTATCTATATCTATTTATTTTTCTAAATTTCTATATGTAAATTACTACTTAATATCTTTTATATAAATGATTTTTCAAACATTTTTTTTTAATTATTAGTTTTAAGTAAGATTTTATCAATTCAACATTGAAAAACATCCTTTTATTGAGACAATTATTATATGAATTATTAACACAATTTTATAAGTAATAAGTTGATAAACTTTAAAGATAAGAGTTAGAATCATAGAATTTGATTAAAAAAGTTGATAACTTGGTATACCTACTTTAATATGAAAATTAACAAATAAATTAAAAAAAAGAATTTGTAATGCACTCTGTTCAACACTTTTCGACTATTGATTCATATTTTTGAGAGTATATTACTCTAACTATCAAAGATTTGAAGAAATGGACTGCAAAAAGAGTTACAAAAGATAAATAATGTGAGTGTTAACGAAGAAAATATAAGAATCCAAAACAATGTTTTCTTAATTTCTTCTATTTGAATGGGGTTAAGATACATAATTTTTTATTTATAAAAATTTGAGGCCCCCAAAAATTGGGGGCCTAAGGCCGATGCCTAAAATTTTATAGGCAAGGGCCGGCCCTGGAAGGAAAATGGTGGCGCTGTCAACTTTCAACAATAAGATGGATGTTAGTCACATGCGCACATTTCCACTTTTGTCGTTTAAACCGTTCTTCACATTTTAGGGGTTTGGTTTTCCCTTATTATTATTAGAGTAAGAGATAACGAATCTACACCCCACCCCACCATTATTGTCCCCCAACATCTGTTTTGTCTATGTCTGTCAACAATTATCTGACTAATCTCAATAACAAGTTTTGATTTTTGATCCAAAGGTTCAGTTGGCGTTTGGGTTCTTGCAAAATATTCTAGAATTCTTGTCTTTTCCATCACCTTTGCTTAGAATGACAACGGAGAAGCAAGATTGTGGGTCTCTTGCTCCTCTTTTACCTGTGGAACAGGATGAAAGGTCAGGGGGAGGAGGATCAATTTCTGGTGCTATATTTAATATCTCAACGGGAATGGTTGGTGCTGGGATTATGTCTATCCCTGCTACTTTTAAGGTTCTTGGGGTGATTCCTAGCTTCTTTGTTATCCTACTTGTGGGATACTTTGTTGAGGTGACGGTTGATTTCCTGTTGAAATATACACATTCAGGAGAGTCGGATTCTTATGGTGGCCTTATGGCTGAGTCTTTTGGAAAGTTTGGTTCTGTTGCTCTACAGATTTGTGTTATGATCACTAATCTTGGTGCCTTGATTATCTACTTGATTATTATTGGTAAGTAACTTGTTTAACATTTATTAAACTCCTTCCTCTTTGTTAAACAAGGTTTTAACCTTCTAATGTTCCTATTTGGTTGATGAAGCAATATGCCACCTTTTAGTCCATCTGTAAACTCAAATAGAGATCCTTGAGTGTTTTAGCTACATATTGGATGGATTTGTTGAATTGAGTTTGATTGGTTTGCCATTTGGTTCCTTGTTTTTTTTTTTTTTTTTTTTTTAAACTAAACTGTCACTCAGTAGAGTCAAAATCTGGGTATAGATTGCTAATTTGTCTTTCCAAAGAAAGCAAACATAACTTTTTAGTTGGCAATCTTGCTTTGGATACAACATAGGAGTGTCACTAATTGATTTGCGGTATGTTTATTTGACAGGGGATGTCCTCTCAGGAAATAATTCTGATGGATCAGTGCACTTGGGTACTCTACAGGAATGGTTTGGCATCCACTGGTGGACCTCCCGGGCATTTTCAGTTCTCGTTGTTGTGGTTTTTGTCATGCTTCCATTGCTCTCTTTAAAGCGCATAGGTTGGTTCAGTCATAATCTCAGAACTTCTATCTCTCTTTTTCCCATAAGCTTCATAAAGTACACTTGTAAGTATTATTCAGCTTGTTTTTGTACCTTAGAAGGACCAAAACTCAAAGTAGGTATCGACATTCTACTTCATTAGAATGATATATAGAGCATTTTTCTTATCACTGGTAGGGATGGCAATAGGGCGTGTTAGAGAGGGGCAAGTCTTGACCTGCTAAGCCCTGCCCCGCCCTGTTTAAAACTGCTTTTGATATATATTTTCTAATCCTAATTCAATAATTTAGATGAATTCAAGCTCTGTTTTATCCTTAGAAAGTCAAAAGCAACCTCTTTGGAATAAATTATTATTTCTGGTTATTTCACTGCAAAAGTGAGATGTCAACTAACCAAATTGTTTTGCTTTTGAAATGTTCAGAGTGAATATCAGATCTTAATAATGTGTTGTCTTGAAAATAGTTTGCATATTGTTTGGTATTCATTTTACATCAGTAAATTAAAAAATGAATTAACAGTTAGCAGATGAGTTTCTTTTAACACATATGGTGTTATATGATAAAGTACTTAATAGTCACGCATGATGTGCTTTAACATGTAAATTATCCTTCCCTTCCCTACCCTGCTAAAAATTTTCAGAAAATAATTTCTTCCCCGCCCACTTCATTTAAGTGCTTCCCTGCCCTGCCCCGTTAGGAGTTTACCCCGCCCCGCCTCGCCCCAGTTGCCATCCCTAATCACTGGATGCATAAACAAATAACCTGCATGTTAAAAATAGATTGAGGATATTTGTCAAAGTGGAATAGAATATATTTCATTTAGTATATGTAAAGCACTGCATATAATGGATTATATTCTTTACATCCAGATTCACTGAGACATGCATCGGCAATATCAATCCTCCTAGCTGTGCTGTTTGTTGTCATATGCTCGATGATGGCAATACATGCAATGTGGGAGGGGAAAACACAAAAGTTACGACTGGTACCAGATTTCTCACATGGAGTTTCCTTTTCTGAACTGTTCACAACCATTCCAGTTTTTGCTACTGCCTTTGGATGTCATGTTAATGGTAAGACGTACTTTCGTGAATACAAGTATGTCATTCTCTTTTTATTTTGGGTGACATCTTTGCTTCTTTGTTACTTTTGTTCTATCCTCTTCTATTTATTTACTTTTGATGAGTTAATTCACTCTCAGAGGTTATATTCGTTTGCAGTTCATCCAATCAGAGCTGAGCTGGGAAGGCCATCTGACATGACATCCGCTGTTCGCATTTCCTTGATATTATGTGTTGTCATTTACTTTGCTGTTGGATTCTTTGGGTACCTATTGTTTGGGGACTCCATCATGGCTGACATGCTGGTCAACTTTGATCAAGCCTCTGACTCTTTAATTGGTACAGCACTTAACGATATTGTTCGATTGAGTTATGCCATTCATCTCATGCTGGTGTTTCCTGTGATGAATTATTCTCTGAGGGTAAACGTTGATGAACTATTCTTTCCTAAAAGACCTTTGTTGGCCACAGAAACATTACGATTCTTTTCCCTTACCTGTATTTTACTTGCATTCATTTACGGAGGTGCTGTAGCCTTTCCAAATATTTGGTACTTCTTTCAGTTCATGGGAACGACAACAGTCATGTGCATCATGTTCATATTCCCGAGCTCAATAGTTCTTAGGTATGAGCTACTTCAATCTTGATTTTATATAAAGAAACTTTATCCTTATTACGATATCTGCCTATTCTTCAACAGAAAACAGAGAGAATTGTTCTCTTTGAAATGACAGAAATCTCCATATAAGTTGCCAAGTTATTTTTATCAAACTTCCCACTCACTGCTGCTATAATGTTTTTTCTCAGGGATGCTCACAACATATCTACAACTCGGGAAAAGATATTGGCTGTACTGGTGATCATCTTTGCCATTGGGACTAGTTCAGTTGCCATATACTCTAATATTGCGACTTATATTGCCAACAAATGAACTACTTTGCTGGGTTGCACTCTCAAAATCAGTTGATCGATGCTATAAGGTGGTTTAATTATGTATAGAGATCAGAAGAAGTTCTAATGAGCATTGGAAAATCATCAGCTTGTTCGTAGCAACGCCTTCATGGTTGTCTCATCCGGGCAAAGGGGAAAGAACTCTTTGGTATCTTCATGGCTGTTCTTCTTTTATGCTAAAGCCATATGAAGCAATTGCTTTGCTCAAACTGTTGAGGATCTTACATGATTTTTTTTTTTCCTTCAGAATTTTATCTTCATTTAGGAAAATAGGGAAGTCATACTCTTGTCAAATAATGATAATTCAAGAAATAATTTGGTTATTTTTCTTTTTCAATTTGGAGACAATATTTTTCTTACACTAGTGGGATGGAGGACATGTACCATGGAGTTAAGATTAGGATGAGGACAGTGGGGGATACTCGAAGCACTTCCCCAATACTTATGGGATTGCACTAGGGGTGAGCTCTTAGCCCCTTTTTTTCCCACACTAGTTATAGATGAATGGACGTAGCACGTATAAGGTGAAGTTTCATGGTGTGTGTAATTCACAGATAATATAGTACTGATTGACAATGCTTACGGCATGATCGAAGATTGAATACTTAAGAGTGAACTGTGTAAGTTCAGTGGCCTTACGCATGAGGTCGGCGTGGAAGTGAAGTTTGATGCTCAGGTCATCCCAAAGAGAGGATGTTCCAAATATATGGAGTTCCTAATTCAAGGTAATGGTAGATTGAAATGATACCACACATTATATTGGTGTAGAATGGACAAAATGAAGGCTTGTCTCCAGAGTTTTGTGTGATAAGAAGGTACCGCCAAATTTTAAAAGTAAGTTTTATAGAATGATGGTTAGAAAGACAATGTTTTATGTACTGGTGTGTAAGCCAGTCAAGAACTCTCATGATCAGAAAATGAAAGTTGCTAAGATGAGGATGTTGAGGTGCATGTGTGGATGTACTAGAAGATATAAGATTAGGAATGGAGATATTTAGGACAAGGTATGAGTGACCTCCATAGTGGACAAGATAAACAAAGTGGACTGAGATGGTTTGGACATGTGACAAAGAAAAGTGTAGAAGCCAATGAAAGATGTAAGAGTTTGGCAATGGGGAGGGGGGGNGGGGGGGGGGGGGGGGGGGGGGGGGGGGGGGGGGTGTTAGGAGAGTTAGAAGCATGTCGAAGAAGTATAGGGGGAGGTGATTAGACAAGATATAATGCATCTTTAGGTTATTGAGCATGACATTACATAAGAGGATTTAGATGTGATGAATTGAGGTAGAAGGTTAGTTAGTAGTTGAGCGTTCTCTCGCTTTTATGCGAGAAAGGCTTGCGGTCGCACTTGAACCTTCTTTCTTCCAGTAGTTTAACACTATTCTTGTAGTTTCTTGTTCTTCGATTTCGGTTTATCACTTTTTCTTGTGCTTCGTTATCAAATTATTTTTGTTGTTATTGTTCTTTCTTTAACTTATTGTAAACTATTCTCCATTTCGTATTATTTCATTGTTGTAACTGCCTAATTTATGTTTTCCCTTTTTAAATTATTAAGAAAATGTTTTATTCAAGCTGAGGGTCTTTTAGAAACAACATTTTTATCTCTATGAGGTAGGGCTAAGGTTTGCATACACTTTTCCGGGTAGGCTAAGGTTTGCATACACTTTTTCCTTCCCAGATCTCAATTGTGAGATTATACTAAATACTTATATTCTTATACAGAAAATGAACTAAGGATACTATATATTCTATTTACAAAGTAGAAAACAAATACAAAATCAAATAGTACAAGGAAATCAATTAATTATAAGTACAGGTGTTCAGGAAAAATCGAAAAATAATCGTAACTAAAAGGGAATCTCAAATAGTAGAGACATGCAAAACAACGATCTGACAATAGTGTATCTATTTCATGCCAGAGACTCATTCATAAATATATCTCAATAATACTAAGTTTTTTTCTTGAATTAGAAAAAATAATCAGCTTATATCAAAATAATTTTTTCTGTAAACTTGGGAACAAAAGCCTTGCTTATCTGATAAAAATATAGCTGAATCTCAAATCCTTTCCCAGTCTGCCAATGAACATATAAAACAAGTGTAATTACTATAAATTAGGCAACATTAAATATTTAATTTTTATACAGTGACAAAGTCTAATGAGTTTGGTTCTTCAATTAGGTTTTATCAAATTTTAAATGAGAAATAAAATGAACATCAAATTATTGAAGTATAAGACCAATTATTCTTTACTTTAGACCAAACAAAAATTAAACATTTTTCATGGAGACATACATTTTTATAGACCAAAAACACAATAATTAGATGCAATTTCGATTCTTTATAGGATGCTTCACTATCAAAAAAGAAGGTTTACAGACCAAACATACATTAATTAGATGTAGCGATTCTCATATTATATGCAATTTCAATTCTTTCTTCGAAAATTATGAATCAATTTATGGCAACTAAAGAGCATCAAAAAGGAAATTACTTGCATAAATATACTATATAAAAAATGGGCCAAAAAGTTTTGGGTCAAAGTTAAATTTAATTTAGATTTTAAAATATTTTTTAAAAATCTGATTAATAAATTTGGGTTTGCCGAAGAACGGTGACCCTTAAATTGAACGCCGAATCAAAATTTCAGAAAAAAAAAAAATCCAAATTCGAACTTAAAAAATTGAAACTGAAGAACTAAATTAGTTTGATTTTTTAGTTTTTTCGATATTTAAATCCATCCAAAAATAAAAGCAAAACCTAGTGAAAAATTGCTTAACCTTGTGAACATGCTAAAGTCTGAACATCCCTAAAATGGAGTAAGAGATAACAACTTGATGTTTCTTAAGTTGATGGTGTTATGTAGGACAACATCTCATCTTCAATTCGAAAAATATTTATTCACATTTTGCTCAACAGTTTTTTGAAATATTTCTCTTTTTTTTCCAACTCAAGAACATGCCTATGGCTCTATGAATTGCATACACTATGCCACTGTGTAGATCTCTCACGCTACTCTAAATAACAAGTGTTGTACAATATATTTTTTGGCCTAACTCATAGACAATTTCTTAAAACTGTTCGTATAATTCATTTAGATACCTTAATTACATCTTATACCTATTGAATATCTAAATTGTTCAAAATATGTACCTATTAAACACAAAGCGCTGATGTAACAAAAAATGTATTTTACACTTCCTTGGAGCGTGTGAAGAAATTCAAAATAGTTAAAAGTGTTTAAAGGTACTAGTCTTAGTCGAGGTCTCAAAGTGAATTATGCGGACAACTTTAAGGGGCTATCGATGACTTAAGCCAAAAAAGTTATGATGGTTAAGGCATAGCATGTCATAGTTGTGTGAGAAATTATTTTAAGAGAAAAAACATAAATTTACCCCTGAACTTCTCTCGAAAGGTCAGTGACACACTTAAACTATCATGAGGACCTATTACACACCTTTACTATTCAAAATGAATTATTTTACTCCATAAAATTGACGTGGTAAAAAAAATTTAAAAAGAAAAAAAAGTGTGTTTGGTAAAAAAAAAAAGAGTAAAAACAAATAAATTAAAATCCTCTTTTTACCACCAAGTCCTCTGGAAACAACCTCTCTACCTCCATAAAATTGACGTGGTAAAAAAAAAGTGTGTTTGGTAAAAAAAAAAAGAGTAAAAACAAATAAATTAAAATCCTCTTTTTACCACCAAGTCCTCCGGAAACAGCCTCTCTACCTCCACGAGGTAGTGGTAAGGTCTGCGTACACTCTACCCTCCCCAAACCCCACTCAGTGGGATTTCACTGGGTATGTTGTTGTTGTTGTTCTTTTTACCACCATCCTACCCCCCACCTTCTTCTCCTTCTTCTTTTATTCCTCCTCCTTCTTTCTTGAGAAAATTGAAGGAAAGGTATCCTTCAAGTCTTGAATTAACTATTGGTGACAATGTTGACCAAAAAAAAGGTCAAAGACACTTAAATAGTTGATTAAATTAATTGGGGACTCAATTAATATTTTCAAAAACTTATACTCTTTTTATAAATACAAAACAATCCACACACTAAATAAATAAACTTTTCACTCCCTCTCACTTAAACACGTTCTCCTCTCTCTCGGCTGGAGAGACGACGATCTTCTTAGAAAATTGAAATTGCTTCGTTCTTCCAACCAGTTTCTCCGACAACTTTCAACTTCTGACGCCTAACATTTCAGCTTCCGATTCATCTATTCTAACCAGCCAAGGGAACATCGATTTGCGGGTAAGGCTTTATTTTTTTGAAAAAAAGTATGGGTTTTTAGTTCATTTTTTTTAAAGAAATACTGGAATGAACAAATCGTTGTAAATGTTTTCCATTAAAAAATTAGAGCTTTTTAGTTTAAGTTTTATTTATTGATTTCATTCTTTTTAGTTTATCAAAATGTTATCTTGGGCCTTTCTATTATCATTTTTGTATAGTATTTGCTGCTTGCTGTAGTTTTAGCAGATGCTTTAGTGCAATTTTGGTCAGTTTAGGTTGTTGGTTTAGTCTAGATATTGTTGTAGTTTTGGTAAGTTTTGGTTGTTGGTTTAGTGTAGATATTGCTGTAATTTTTTTTCCAGTTTTGATAGCTGATTTAGTGCAGTTTTTGCTGCTAATTTGTGCATTTTTTGCTGTCTTGATGTAGTTTTGGTTAAATTTTTGTGGTTGTTTTGATTTTAGTTTTGTGCGATTCATTTTGAGACAATGAAGCTTTTGCTTGTTTATGCTTTAGGAAGTGGACGAACTAATTGTTCTAAAAAGAACTAATCGACTAACCTTACCCTATGTTTTAAGACAGTTTTTGGCAAGATTTGATTTTTATTTGGTTTTTTGTTTTTTGGGGTACTTGGAGAGGATTAGTGGGGTTAGTTGATAATTTAGGTGAGATAGGGAAGAAAAAGGGTTTGCCCAGTTGGGTTCCTGAAGGGTGGAAGGTGGAGGTGGAGGTTAGAACACTCAAGAAAGGAAAGAAAGAAAAGGTGTCCCTGCTTTCTTGTTCATTCCTCTTTTCTTAATCTTACATTTGTTTTTGTTTTTGTTGTATTTTGCTTTTAGAATGATAAAGATTGATTCTTTTTGTTCTATTCATTTCTGATCTTCCATTGCAACTGTTATTTTTGACTTAATCTGTACTAATATGATACAAAGTCATAACTTTGCTTCCCATAACTATTTACCTGGTTGTGTAACTAAGGGCTACTACTTTGTGTCTTCTCCTTGTTGGATAAATTAGCAAGCTTGATGTCATGCTTCATTTGTATAGACAAACTATGCAAAGTAATTAAACTTAGTAATGGATACTTTGTTGAGATGCATGCAAGCTGATCTAAACATCACTATTAGAAAAAAAGAAAAAAAGGGCAAGTTTTGGGAGTTAGTCTTCTTGCTTTAATTGAAGAGGTGCTAGTTTGCTTTTATGGCTGAAGTAGGTAAAGAATTCAACATGCACTTTTTTGTTGAACCTTGTAATGCCTAGACAATATAAGTATATGAAATGTCCTAGTTCTAGTAAAAAGTTGATCTTATATTTATCTTTTGAAATTAACTACATTAGGGCCTCCCCTGTTGCAATAGATGCCCTATTTGTTACAACAAATGGGATATTTGTTGTAACAAGTGGAGTATCTGTAGAATATTGTATTATGTTGAATTTATTAAATTTATTGCTATCTTTTTTTTAATGATGCACAATTGATTGTAAGTTTTTTCATTTTTTCTATTTGTAGATAAAATGGTTTCCAAAAGAAAAATAAGTGAATCAGTCTCTGCTAAATCAAGTAAAGTAGCTAAAGTACAACCACCATTAGAAGAACTTGTTGTACAAAAACAGAATGAAAATATGGAAATTGTAGAGGAGGAAGATAAAAATAAAAATGAAGAAGGAAAGGAAATAAATAATGAACATGGAGATTGTTGACATCCAATTTTGACCCTCCTTTCTTCCAATTCATTGTTTTCGAGCTTCTAATTTAATAACTCATCAAATTATCCTTTTTCGCAACTATTTTTACTACTACGACTATTTATCTACTAAAATTATATATTTTATTATCGAAATGACTACACCTCTTTTCTTAAATAATCAATTGTCGTCATCTTATTTCTAATTTCCTATTTTATTAAATTAATTATAAGTCAATATTTTGTATACATATTTTATATTAGCGATATTTTATTATGTAAATTTTTTTTGTCATCATATCATAATATATATTGTATTAGTTATCGAGTTAGAAGCCAAAATATGATCTAAAAGAAGAAGGAAAAGGCTCATAATTCAAGCCACATCTCAGCCCATCTTGTTACATAAAATCCATCTGAAAATAGATCCAAAATCGGCCCAAACCCTCTAAAATCAAACTAAAACGTTGCAGCCCATTTAGTCCAAAAACCCAGCCCAAATCTACTCCAAATTTTCAACCCAATATTATACAATATGCTTTGCAGCCTTAAAATTCAGTTTTGTCGATCCAAGCACGTGGTTTACCCTACCCTTTTGTTTTCTTTCCCCCTTTCCTCTTCTGTAGAAAATTCCAGTGACTTTCAGCGAAGGACGAAGATCACCAGTTTCCGTTATGGTGCAATATTCATCTTCTCTACTAAAAAATCAGGCGCTTTTTCTTTTCTTTCACTCATCTCTCTTCTTTAATTTGGTCAAGAGAAAAGGCCAAAGACTTCTGAAATCTCTGATGGAGAATCACTCTTTTGGCAGATTTTCTCTTTGAATTTCAAACGGCTACCTCTTATAAAAATCCCGCCCAAGTTTGAACCCAAGCAAACCCTAATTCTTGTTCTATAAATACTTGTAACCAAAATCCATAAAAAAGAAAGAGTTTTTTAGCCGCACCATCTCTTATAGCTTACTTATATTATCTATCTAAAAAAATAAATAAATCAATTCTCTCATATTCCGTATTTGCATCTCTTCCTCTCTGCTTTGATTTGGAGTTGCAACAAGTTTTTTTTTTATTCTGACCGTTCGTGGACATCCGAGGTAGCGAGTAGTCGAGGCCGACGCCCTATTTCACTGCCCCGAAGAAGGTCAGTATACATCTCTCTTCGTTTTTCTATTGTAATATGTAATTTGTTTCGAGTATTTTCGTCATCCCTCTGTTCTAATGTTTAGTCTCTGTTTTTTTTCCATTTGATTTTTTTTTCTATTAGGAATCACTTAAAGCTAACATGCTATGGATACATTTTCTTATAAAAACTTTATCGATTTGTTTATTCACTGAACATGTTATTACCCCTGCATTTTTTTTTATTTTTTAGATTTCTTGATTTTAGAGTTCGTTAGAATCTGCTTTACTCGTTTTTAGTTTTAAATTTATATGCAAAGTTTTAAAATTTAATAAAGTTAGAGTACATGAAAATGCTAAAGCTATTTTTTATATCCCTATTTTTGCTCCTATTTTTGATGTCATGACTGCTGCATTTTAATACCTAACTCAAAATGGATTATTCCCAATAAATGGATGTTACGTGGTACATAGTGACTCTATTCTCTTTAATTGAAACAATGATAATAAAGAGGCATAAAAGATATATTTTTCTGCTTATAGATTAGAAGTTAGGAACACAACTGTAGGATGTTTTATAAGTAGGTTCAAGATTAGTTTGGCCTCAAATATTATACTTGGTGGCATATTTGTATTTGGAGACTACATGAGATATTTGGTTACTGTCCTAGCATGCTCATGAATCTATTAGTTAAAAGAATTCTCTATTCTTTCCATCAACATATAGTCATTAAATAATATTAGTCAAGTGTTATAATCTATTTCAATTTGTTTTGTGCTTATTGTTAAGGTGTTGATATTGGGTTTGAATAATTAAAAATGTATATTTGCCTCATCTAATAGTCATTTTTCTTTCTAATTCTTATGTTCTCCATTGTCGCATGTACACTTTGGAGCAAAATTGAGTCTTGATTCAAGACTCTAGCAAATTTCAAGTTTTATAGACTTGACGTTATCCTCATACTCGCACATGGAGTCTTCACTACATTTTTACTATTCCGAATGGCAAGCAAAACAAGCGAGCCTCGCTCGGAGTCACTCATGGCTATTTATATTTTAGCATTAATTTGTTTATTTATTTTTCTTTATATTTTATACTTGCTTATGTGACTTGAATATGTTTTATTTTTGAATTCTCAAATAGGTAGCATAATATAGATGTTTGGTTTTGGGTATCTTTAGCTAGAAATAAACATTTATTAGTCGCTTTACCTTTTATAAACATCATTTGGCAAACCCTTTTTAAGAAAAACACTTCTTTTTGCACCACTTTAAACTCACTAATTTATTAAGTTTTGTTCAAATTTGGCAATGTCTTTCAAAGAAAAAAATATTTTGTTCTAAACTCTTATTTTTCTAAAAGTTTTTCTAAAGGGAGCATCTTGTCGGTTAATGAGCAAATGTTTATTTTTTTTAATTACCTTTTTTTTAGCCATGGATTTTTCTAAATTGACCTAAAGAAATTATTCATTCTTAAATATTTTTCATTCTAATAAATTGTAAAAAGAGCTTTAAAATAAAAAGTGTTTTCCAACTTGGTTACTCAATTATTTAATCTTTGGCACTCATAACTTTCTTTTAAATTTAATTAACCTAAGTTTGATCGATTAACTGTTTTTCAACAGATCTTAAAGCATGCCTTACCCCTTCCCTTTAGGATGAATTAGAATCCTTACCTAGAATCATGCAAGTTAAGTAGACTATTTAATTGAAGTCATTTTAATATTACTTAGTTAAATATTTAGGTGTCCTAATTCACCATAATTAATTAGGTGACGACTTCTTAAGTTAGTTAATAATTTGGAAATCACCAAAATGTCGTACACCGTTTTGACCTCGAGTTAAAATGGAGGTATAATAGCTTGGCGACTCTGCTGGGGACTTTTAGGTTCTAAACCATAACAGACTTAGGTTAATAATTATATTTTTAACATTTGCTTGTTTCATTTTTTATGTTTGTTTTATTTTAAATGCCTAAATGATTTACATATCATGCTTATGTGATATTAACTGGCTATTTGTTACTATTTTATATAAATTATTTATTGTTATTTCTTTATATAAATTGTCATTCCATTCATACTTCTTCCGATTTTGGAAAATTCTCACTATCACACGTACACGCGAGGTGTTTTTTGCGTACCCGCAAATTTCTTTTAAAATCCCAAAATTTAGGAGAGTTGACATATGCGCGGGGTGTCCAGATCCTTTTTTGTGTGACCGCGTAGCCTTCTCACTCTAGTTGTCCACTCGGGAACCTTGTGTCTAGTAAACACACTCTTAATCAACTCAGGATAGAGCTAAATCAACACCTTTTACGGTACATGTATCATATAAACCTAAGAGGCTTAATACCTTTGGTGTATTAAGTTCATTAGTCAACTTTATCCAAATGTCCAAGTGGGTTCATGACCCCGAGTGACTTATCATTTATGTTGCATTATTTGAAAAATAGTTGTGCCAATATATGGACCGTTGGTCCTAAATTAATTAAACTTAGGAGGGAGGGCAGTAACCCTTTTGTGATGAAGAAAACTATGAAGATCGTAAGTTTTGGCCTATGGAGATTAGACCACGAGCATGCCATGAGAAGAAGATGCGTACATGCGATGAAGAACTTTATTTCTTTATTGTTTTTTTTAGATGTAATAAAGATTAAGGCTATTTTTGTATTTAATTTGGGGAATAGATTGGTTTAATTAATTAAAGAGCAATGGAATGACATATTTTGGCACATTTATTTTTCAAATACGCGTTAGGCCTATCTCTGGCATAAAGAGGTCCCTTATATATTAGGACGCATTGTTTGATATACTTGTGTAACGTGCTTTATAAATATCTGTTTGCTTACTTGCTACGTGACTTATAGTCATTTATTTGCAACATGATTTAATTGATTATTACTAACGTCATCTTTGTTTTTCCTATTTTTCAGAAAGAGAAATTATTTTGCCTTTATCATATTCTTAATTGATACATGTTGCATTTTTACAAATTCTTATGTCGTGTTCATAAATTATTTAATATTATATTAATATTTTTGCGTTTAGTGCATTTTTATAATTCTAAAGCATCGATTAGACTCATAATCATCCTAGGCTTGCGCAAATTTTAAATGACCTTGTTTAAAAATTTTCTTAGGTAATATTTTACAAAAACTCACTTTCTTCCTTCAAAATTTTAAAAATGTTGATTTCCTTCCTTTGATCTTCTCAATATTTGTATCCGCGATTTACTTTAAGAATTTTCCTCTTACTTTTTAAAATTGGCATAATTGTTCAAAATTAGGTGGGATATTTTTTGCCCGTCAACATTCCAAATTTTTCTAGACTCGTGCCAAAATTACTCTTATAAATCTTTACCTTCTCAAGCTTTTACGGGAATAATCCTATCTTTCTAGCGATAAAAGCCTTTTTCACTAGTTTCGCATTTCGTAGAATCTATTTGGCATTCGATCTACGTTATGGAGCTTTTACTTTTGCTTTCGATTTTCACATCATTTGTTGCTCCTTAAATTGGTAGATTCGTGCAATCTACCAAATAACACTTGTCGATATTTGTTCAATTTTTCTACATCAAATGCAATGCTTCTTCAATTCAAGATAGTCGCACCATTCTTTTTACGCACTATTTTCAAGTATCGGCATGCAAGTCGAGGGAATCTCATAGGTCTTTCAATTGTTTGACATCTTCTCCACCCTTGACAATTTTAAATCCGTCAAATACTAAAATAGAGCTTAAGGTCATTCAACCTTCCAATTTATCAATTTCAACTCTCGTGCGCTCGATTAACCTTAATTTTCTTAATCTAGAGCCTTTTCATCAAATTTGTTTTATTATTTATTTATTTATTTTCTTAAATGATATCCCTTATAGGATTAGATCCCCGTTGGTTTTTAAATGCTCTACTCTTGACCTTTCGCATACTTACTCCTCGCTTACCAAATATTTCATTTTTCTTTCAAAGGTTGACTTAAATTGAGCATCAAAGGGACAAACAAACTCAAGGACGACATGGCCGATCGAATTGTGATCGACTTAGTTGAAGATGAGTTGAACTGTGAAGAAGGCGAGTCATACCAGGATAAAATTGCTAAGCTTGAGGGAAAAGTGGCAAAAATGGAACAAGAAATTGATGGCATCAAGGAAATGATAGCCGATCTTAAGAACTCTTCCTATGAAAATTCATTGGATTACGACCTTAGGGACTCTTTCGATGAAGATCTAGAGGGATACTGTCCTATTCGTGCAACTGCATATTCCAACTTTGATTGTAATGCTCAATACTTTTCAAACATGCATCCACTTTCACAGAATGAGGCATTTGGGAATTTGAGTGAAACAAGCAAAAATGGAGAAAATAGTGGAAGATATTTTAATACCGAGACTAACCAAATTTCCTTCACAAATGAGCATGCTTCACAACTTGGGACAAATTTGGTTGAGATGGAAAGTGAAAACGAGACACCTTATAATCTCGTTGATATTCCAATGTATAATGGGATAGGTCTTCCCAGAACCACTTGAAGGCATATCTTGATTGGTTAGCAAGCATAGGGCAAGACAATGAATTTAATATGATACTTTTTATTAGGACGCTTATAGGGCCAACCTTGATGTGGTATGCAAACCAGGACACAAGGAAATGATTCTCTTGGGTCGTATGACCAAAGATTTTATTAAGAAATATGGGCCTCCTAATAGGGCATCTAAAGGGTGTGAGCTTTAAGTGATCATTTATTTGTATGTTTTAAATTTCTTTTTATGTAAGGCGAACTACGCTTGACCTGATTTTCTTGGTGGATACGTAGGCAGCCCACATAGGGACTCGGTCATATTTAATTAGAAATTTCAATATATCTTTTGCATGTAATTGGAACTACGTTCGACTTGATTTTCTTGGCAGATACATAGGCAGCCTATATAAGGCTCGGTCGATTTATTATAAAATTTTAATATTCCTCAGAAGAAGCTGGGGCATAATTTTGGCACATAACCGAGTTGGAAGCATGCACAAGTTTACAAAGGATAAGGATCAAGTTGAAGTCAAAATTTGATGCTCAACATGAGTCAACCTTTCTCCAAATTATTTTTTCTACTCCTAATCAATTTCCTTACCTTATATTTCCAACGTTAGAGCCCACTAGCTACTACCTTTCTCTCGTCCATTCATTTTAAAACTTAAATCGTTGTCTTAAGCCTAAAGTTCATATTTTACAAAAGCACATGCATAATCTATTTTATCTAATATTTATTATTTTTGCATTTATTTCATATATTCTCATGCACTAACAATTTTTTTTTAGTTTGTTTCTTCTTTAGAGGTTGCCTAGCATTGAACACTGTTTTGGCTGCGAATTTGTATAAAGGACGAAGCTACAATGGAAAACGAGTTGAAAGCATTCAACAATGGCATGGGATTTGTGCAAACACAAAATGATGATTGTAAGAAGAATGTGGTTCGAAGAAATAATTTGGTCAATTTGCAAACTACCTTTGGCCTTCTTCCTACCACCACCAAAGCTTCCAGCTCAACTCAGAATATTTGTCTAACCATATCTCCTCACCCAACTTCTACCTATGCAATCCCTCCACAAATGCCATCAATATATACTATCAATCCTAATAACTTTCAAGTCACCATGATGCCAAATATCCATCCTCCCGCAATTGTATTTCCTTTAAATGAAAACAAGCATGACCAATTAGCCACTCATCTATATTCTAGACGTGAGAGAGATATTCAGTCAACTTGCCATGAAGATTTGGGAAAAGAGCTCCTCAATCTGAGAGAAGCTTTTGATGAGGAGTTGCGCTCAAGAATTTGTCAGAGTTTGAAGTATGAGAATTTATGTGTGCATCCAAATGTGGAACTCCCGCCAGGGTATTCGGTACCTAAGTTCAATACTTTCTATGGGAAAGGAGATCCCGTCTCTCACTTAAAGGACTATTGCAGCAGATTAGTTGGTATTGGACATGTTGAAGCCATACAAATGAGATTATTCATTCAGAGTTTATCAAGATTGACGCTTTCTTGGTACACTAAGCAAGACTTTAGCAAATGGCATACATGGGAAGATATGGCCGTGACTTTGTAAAGCAATACAAGTTCAATAATGGAGATAAATTGTATATAGCCGATTTGCTCAAATTGAAGAAATTGTCGCATGAATTTTTTCAAGAATATGCAATACGATGGAGGTTAGAAGCTTCAAAAATACATCCTTCATTATCCGAAGAGGAATTGATCTCAACCTTCATCTATGTGCAAGAAGGGTTATATTATGAAAAGCTGCTTGGAACTTGTGCACACAACTTCTCTGATTTGATTAAGGTTGGCAAAGAGATTGAAAATGGTATTCTAGGAGGAAGAATTGTAAGCAACTCAGCAGCAAATGTTGTCCAACAAACCTTCCAAGCGAAAATACCAGTAAATCTACAAAGCAAAATGAGGGAAAACAACTCAATTTTCATGACTATGCAACAGCCGCAACACTATCCAAGTGATCAATTTTTGCAATCTCATGCTACTTCCAACTATTGCAATATGCGTCTCCAACATCCTTGCAAACAAGAGTTACATTATGCACAATCTAGCTCGCGATCACAGAAGAAGGTGAAATATTTCTCCTTCACTCATTTGGATGAGCCGTATGCCTTATTTTTGAGAGACTGAGAGCAAGTGGACTTCTGCAATCAAGAAAAAGATTCATTCCTGAGTATACGCCAAAGCACTTTGATCCATCTAAAAATTGTGCTTACCATTCAAACATTCAAGGACATGATACTGAAGATTGTCCTGCACTAAAATTCAAGATTCAAAGCACGATTGATAGTGGAAAGATAAAACTTCAATCAGAGCCATCAAGCAACAATGGCAATATCGCAAATACGAGCACATTTGTTGTTAAGGGTGATCCATCGAAATTGGCACCAAAGCATTTGAAAAGAAAGCGTGCAATTAGTCAAGACGACTAACAAAGGCATTATCTTTACAACTTTTTCTTTCTTAACAAATATCTACTCTTTTGCAATCCTTTCTAGCCTTCTGTAATGAACTACGTATGACCTGATTTCTACTGATAGTGGGATACGTAGGCGCCTACTCTAGGCTCAGTCTCAATATAATAAAAATTCCATTCTCCCCAAGATCAAAGACTGGGACAATTTTGCAGATGACCTATAATTATTCAAAAAGGGCAGAAGTTGAGATCACAAGCCATATTCGCCATCAAATTGCTTCAATGCCATAGCAACAAGAAATGCAGATTCATAGCCAAACTTTATGGTTCAATGCAAGGCAACCATTTTCTTTTATACTAATAAATTTTCTTTGAGTAATGCAGAGGTTGATTTTTAGTTATTCTTGAACGGTAGCTCCACAAAGCTCAACATCAAGTCAAACTTGCAAGATTCAAATGGTGCAATATCAACAAGAATCAAATTTTAAGTGAGGAAGGAGATGAAGATGTTGTCAAAACTTTTAATATTGACAAGTTTCAGGTAGAGATGCCTATAGATGACTGTACAAATTTGATAGGTGTAATGCAGAGGTTGATTTTTAGTTATTCTTGAACGGTAGCTCCACAAAGCTCAACATCAAGTCAAACTTGCAAGATTCAAATGGTGCAATATCAACATGAATCAAATTTTAAGTGAGGAAGGAGATGAAGATGTTGTCAAAACTTTTAATATTGACAAGTTTCAGGTAGAAATGCCTATAGATGACCGTACAAATTTGATAGGTGATTTTGTTGTAAAATCAGCCATGGGCGCCAAATTTGATGCTTTTAGAACGATATTGATGAATGAAAAGTTGGAGGATTTCTTTAAGTTTAGCTGTTTTGGATACTTTCTTGATCTGCCAGAGGCTAACAAATGCACGTTTTCAAATGAGCATGGTGTATGATCTTCTCAAGCGCATGATCAAGTATAATGGAGATGATGGTGATGCTTTGGAGGATAAGAACAAGAAAATGGATGAGATTTGGATAAACTACTGTGGCATGCCGGTTTGTTTTGGCATGAAAGAATTTGCCATAGTGACTGGACTGAGATGTCATCCATCTTCTGAACCTCTTCCTAAAGATGCACGCTTAAGAAGCCAAGAGAAAAAAAGATATCTAAATCAGTTGAGGTTGGCAAGAAAGGTAAAAAGCCAGTCAAGACAGTCAACACCAAAACCAACAAAGGCAAAAAAAAAAACTAAATAATGAAAATGAGTTGTTGGCTATTATTGGACCTAGTTATAAAGCCAAAGATTTGATTGAAGATCTTCAGAGAAAAAAGGTTTTGAAGAAGCACAAAGAGCGATTGTATTTAGTTTGGTTTGTGCATGCCATTTTATGGGCTAAAGACATCAACAATGTCATAGATCTTAGTTTGTTTGTGCTTGCTCAAGATTTGGATGCATTCAACAATTACCCATGGGGTAATGATAGTTATTTCTTGACTGTCGAGTATTTGGTGTCAAAGTTATCACCGACGAACAATTTATATGGCTTTCCTTGGAAATTCATGGTAAACTTCACCTCTAATTTTAGTATTTTATTTATTTGTGTTATTGAGTAATTATTTTAAATTTTTATTTTCATCATCTTTATATTTTTAGGCTTGGACATTGAAGCAATACCTTACCTCAGGAAGCAATTCATTGATTACTCGAAAGAAATTTCTCAACCAATGATTCTTAGGTGGTTGTCAGCCAAGAACAACCCAAAAATAAATTTCGTTGATCTATTCGATCCTCCTCATGATATAGTAAGTCTTCTATAGAATTT
The DNA here is from genome assembly GCF_019186545.1 of Solanum stenotomum. Lineage (NCBI taxonomy): Eukaryota > Viridiplantae > Streptophyta > Magnoliopsida > Solanales > Solanaceae > Solanum > Solanum stenotomum. Next base: position 27,657,470 of record NC_064289.1, on the reverse strand, counting down.
ATATTTATTTAAATTAATTGATTATCTGTTTTGCTTTTGTTTAGTTTTCTTCCAATAAATGACTCATCTATAGTCATCTATTGCAATAGATGGGTCATTTGTTGAAAGAAAACATAAGAGTTTGCTACTGTTTTGTTTTTGCCCAACAGATGACTGATCTGTTGCAATAGATGTGTCATTTGTTGGATGAAAACTTAATCATTTTCTGCTGTTTATTTAGGTTCAACAGATGACTTATTTGTTGCAACAGATATGTCATATATTGAACGAAATCTCAATCTTTTGTTGTTGTTTTGCTTTCGTCCAACAGTTTACCGATATGTTGCATTAGATGAGTCATCTATTGGACGAAATCTCAATAGCTTGTTGATGTTTTGCTTACTTCCCACATATGAACTATCTGCTGCAACATATGAGTCATCTATTCTAAGAAAATTTGATCATTTGCTATTGTTTTGCTTTCTTCCAATAGATGGCCCATCTGTTGCAATATACGGGTCATCTGCTAGAAATAAAATATATTGGTAAATATTACAATAAATATTTTATCTATTATAATTTATAGATTAGTTTTAATATAAACTATTTTTGTTTATAGATTGTACATCCATGGCTTGTCTCCACAAAGCAAGAGTTGCAAATGTCATTCTTTTTAACTCTAGGAATTATTGATACAAAATCAAACCCTACAATGGATCTGATAAAAAAAGAATTGGCTGGAGCAACCACGATCAAAAGGGAAGTACCTATTGTTTCTAGTGATGCTGATGATGTTGCAATAGATGTTGGTGTTGATGTTGATGTTAATATTGGTGATGCTGGTGCTAAAAGTGGTGGTGAGCATGTTGATGATGTTGGTGGTATATATGGTGGATTCACCCCTTTCAGTGGAATACCACATCTTTCGCTCCTTTTTCTAGCTCATGTTCTGCATGTAAATGTGAAGAATGCAAGAACAAAGAGGCTCAATTAATATCTACTGGTGAAGATGTGAAGAAGTCTCTTGATTCTCTTACTAGTGCTGTTAAGAAATTGATATCTAAGAGAGGTGTTATTCCATCAAGAAAAATTTCGAAGCCATTCACACCATTGAAGATTAAGGGGAGAAGAAAATCAATTTCCAAGATATTATCAAATATGAAAAAGAGACAACAAATTGCAATTACTCCTCTTCCTTGCAATGTTGAGTCATCATCAGGAGCCATAGAAGAGCAGTAGAAGTTGTAGAGGGTATGGGTTGCTGAAGTCATATTTTGTAAGGTGAAGAACCTGATATTTTGTAATTGCTGATGACAATATTTTATATTTAATAGATGTCCAATTATTTAATCATGAATTTTATTTTGTATGCTAGATAATTTTATATGAATTGTAATTTATGAACACTTAACATATTTAAGTTAATCATATTTTGTAATTGCCGATGACAATATTTTATATTATATAGATGTTCAGTTATTTTATCATAAATTCTATTTTATTCTTAGATTTGTAAAATGTTAAATTATACTATTGAAACAGATGTTGCAGTAGGTTATAATCTGTTGCAACTCATCTATTGCAACTGATGAATCATCCATTGCAACAGATGAGCATATATGCTTAATTATTTTCAACGGATGGGTTATCTATTGCAACAGATAATACATATTAGACATTTGTTGTAACAAAATTCTATATTTGTTGCAACAAATGATCATATTTATTTGATTATTTTCAACAAATGAGTTATTTATTGTAATTGAACTTATAATTGAACTTTATTTATCACTAATTATGGGTTAAAGAAGCATTTCATATCAAAATAATCAATTGATCACTTTATTTAAGACGAATACAGTTACTTGATCATATAATTACTCTACAATACATTGAAATGTAATTGAAATTATTAATTAAAAGGTAATTATAATTAAATAACTTTATTTATCATTAATTATAGGCTAATAAAGCATTTCATATCAAAATAATCAATTGATCACTTTATTTAAGATGAATACAATTACTTGATCATATAATTACTCTACAATACATTGAAAATGCAATTGAACTTATTAATTAAAAAGTAATTATAATTAAATAACTTTATTTATCACTAATTATGAATTAATGAAGCATTACATATCAAATATATATAGAATCGATTGAAAATGATCAAACATATATGCTCATATGTTGCAACAAATGAATCATCCATTGCAACAGATGAGGATATATGCTTGATTATTTCCATTGGATGAGTCATCTATTGTAACAGATTATACAAATTAGATATTTGTTGTAACATATTCCTATAATTGTTGCAACAAATGATCATATTTATTTGATTATTTTCAACAGATGAATTATCTATTGCAATAAATAATACAATAGATAATGCATCTAACGCAAAATATGCAAAGTTTGTTGCAACGGATGAACATAACTAATATATTTTATATAATAAATATGAACATACAAAATTAACCAAATGACTTAAAATTATTAGATTCATAACTAAGTACAAAATAACTATTTCACTATTACAATAATTATAGAGCATTTCGAACCGGGCATGTAACACTCTTGTGTCCAATATTTCTACATATTGAACACTTATTTTTTCTTGTTGGAAATGATTCCCCGACTCCACGCCTTCTCTTCGTTCGCCTTCTTCGCTGTTTGCTTGGGTCAACATATGGAGGGAGTATTTCTCTCTCCAAAATCTCCAAAGGAACAATCTAAGAATCTTCAGGAGGCACCGAATTAATTTCCTCACAATATGCCAATTATGTATTTTTCCACTGAATAATATGAAGACGAGTACTCATAGATCTGATTTCCAAAATGTGCACCATATTGGGATTGAAGCGCTGCCATAGCATGTGGACAAGGTATTTTGTCCAAGTCAAAAACTCTACATGTACACGCTCTTCTTTGAAGATCGACCGTGGCAACATCACCATGACCGTTGATACTAAACTTGTAATTGGCTATTTGATGGGCCAATAACTTATTTCCCAAATTGGTATTCTTTTATATTTGTTTTTCCATTGAAGGAACAAGTATGTTTGGTGAGTTGACCAACTCCATACGCCTCTCGTGAAATAATTTTGCAAATCTCATATTTATTTCATCAAATAAAGCGACGATAGGAAATTCTCTTTCAACTTCAAACACTGCATTCACGGATTCAGCAATGTTTGAGGTCATAATATTATACCTATAAAAAAAATAACTTAATAAAATATATAATTATATTAAACTTAAACAAGATACTCAATATATAATATTGTACCTATTTCTTGGGCAAAATGCCCTGCTATATTTATGAAATCCAACTGATTCGAGATGTTCGACTGCCTTGGGTACCACATCCCTTAATTATTTGATTGAAATGGTCATAAAATTCAACTTTATTGTACGCTTTCGCTGCATTATAAAAATGAGATACGACATTAGCATTGTGAAAATTGTTTCGAATATTTTCTCCAAGGTGCCTCATGCAACAACCATAATGAGCTGATGGATACACAATTGAAACCATCCTTCGAATACTTGAATGCCTATCAGAAATTATGCATAGCTCATTGGTATTATCTACATAACTTCTCATTTTTTCAAAAAAATATTGATATGAGGCATCACATTCTTTATGCACTACATAAAAAGCCACCAAAAAAATATGATTCTCTGCATCTTGCGCCACCGCTGATAGTAAAACTCCTTCATACTTGCTCTTCAAGAATGTCCCGTCAACAGCTATGACTTTTTTCAATTGTTGAAAACCTTGAATCCAAGCCACATAGGCTACAAAAAAGTACTTGAACTTTCCATTTTCATCAACCTGCAATGCCGTCTTACTTCCTCTATTTGCGGACTCAAGCATATAGTGGTATGCATTAAGCACTCCATACCCGTGCTCATGTGTTTCCCTAACCAAAGACTTTGCAATCTCCCTACCCTTATATATCTTTCAATAACTCACCTTACAACTCAATTCTGTACGGAGTTGATTGGTCATATCTCTTGTAGATGGATCTTTACCATTAGGAAAACTATTTTTGAAGTATTTACCAAGGACTTTTGTTGTGGCATGTGGATTATGACTCGTAATATACTCTGAACCACATGTGTGATACTTCTTATATATTTTATTACAAAATCTGTCAGAACTTATGAATTTCACAGCCCTCAACCACCACTTGCACTCTGGATGTGCACATTTAAAACAATACACACTACACAAATTAATCACCTTTACAACTCTGAAATCTTTTTTCAAGCAAGGAATATGCAATGAAGTGACTAGTTCTTCTTTGTTCTCGAATGTCATTCCAATGTAAAAACATGTCTCATCATCTTGAAGATTGTTCAACTGTTTTAACTGAGAACTGCCCCTATATTAGCAATAGGTGTAGGTGTTTGGTCTTCCTTCACATCATGTCCAATCTCATAATCTGGAATATTCATGTTCATCCCATTCAGTTCATCATTTAACAGATTTTGTTGGTCTTGTTCTACATTTTTATTCTCTATCGATTTTTCAACAACGTACACCCTTAAAACAGACCTATTTGCATCACTCAGATAAGCACCCAAACAAAGTTGATTGCTTATCTTAAAAGGCATGAACCTCTGATTTTCAAAAGACTTGTGCATGTAACTGATGACAAGATCATTTGGTTGACAATTTAGTCCACAATAGCTAATAATTGAGTTTACAAAATCATTATACAAAATATCCCTTTGGACGGTCATCAATACCAACACCAAATAAATCGATTGTTCTTCTCAATGCATTCACCATAACAATCAACAACTATTGTTATTGATTCTTCCATTAATGGTACCTAAAGGAATTTATTAAAAATATTTAATAATGATTGTATAGTAAAGTTGAGTGGCTATATACAGTTAAAAATCATATGCACAATCATTGTCCCAACAGGTCAATCATCTATTGCAACAAGTAGGTCATCCATTGCAACAGATGATTCACTTATTGCAACTGATGATTCACTTGTTGGATACATGTCCAGAATCAGAAGTTTATCCAACATGTAAGTCAATTGTTGTAACAGATGAGTCATTTGTTGCAACATGTAATTGATTTGTTGGAACAAGTAATTGATATGTTGCAATATATGACTTGTTTGGACAAATTTTTGGTTTTGTCCTAGTTTGTCCTGGTACTGTAACATGTATTCAACGGGTAAGCCATCTGTTCCAACAAATGAGTCATCTGGTGCAACAGATAACTCATATGTTGCAATAAATGACTCATCTGTTGTGACAAGCTTCTGGTTCTTTCCTAGCTTGGTCTGATATTATAATATGTATCCAACAGGTAAGCTCTCTGTTGCAACAAATGAGTCATCTCATCTGTTGCAGCAGATGATGCATCCGTTGCAATAAATGACTTATTTGTTGGGAGAAGCTTTTGGTTCAGTCCCAGCTTGACATGGTACTGTAATATGTATCCAACATGTAATCTATGTATTGCAATAGATGACTTACCTGTTGGGTACGCGGCTGTAAAATTTTGAAGAAACACTCAAACTATCAAAATGAAAAATTAGAGTAAAAATCATTAGTTTACTTATCAAAATCACCTATGATGTAAGTCCAATTATATATGAATGAAAATTGGTCTGAAAGCAGCAGTACAGTGTGAATATCAACTGAAGAAAAAAATGATGAACAACCAGAAGAAGATGGTGATGAAGAAGAAGAAGAATGATGATGGAGAAGAAGAATGAAGAAGAAGAGCAACAACAATGGTCCCCAACAATGAAAAAATAAGCAAGAGAGAAAAAGGGAAAAAGTGAGCCGTTGGTACCCTTTTTTCCCTCTATTTCTTATTATTTAGATGGACTAAAGTGTAAAATAAAAAAACTTAGAGATGAAAAATTCAGCCCCTTAATTCTTAATTTAAAAATTGTCACCCCTACTCAATAATTAAGACTTGAGTCACCAATCCCTAATTTTGAAACTTTTCTATAACCCTTAATTCATTGTCCCCTTCTTTCTTCTTTTTCTCCCTTCTCCCTCTTCTTCTCCTTCTTCTTATCCCTCTTCTTCTTCTTCATTTTACATATCCTATTTCCATCCACCCCACCCAACCTCCACCAGAATCCTACTCCCCCTCTCCTAAATCATATCATATTTCAATGCAAATCTGATTTCGCCATTTTCATTATACTCAATTTTTCTTTTCGATTTTGTAGGTGGTTGATATTAAATTGATTATTGAGTTTTAAAAATAAAATATAATGATGAATTTATTGGTGATAAGTGGCAACTAAGTGAGATTTCAAGATGTTAAAAGAAGAAAAAAACGATATTGACAATGGTGGTGATGATATTTGGTGGTGGATTTGTATGGTGGTGATGAGTTTGTTTATGAGTGTTGAATTTTGTGGTGGATCTTTATAATTTTTGTGGGGATGATGATGATTTTGACGATGGGTTTGATCGTCGGTGGTGAAATTATTGACGACTATTTGGATTTTTATGGTGAAATATATAGACTTGGTACTAATATGGTGAAAATGGTAGTAGTTTTATGATAGTGCTCATTGAAGAAAAACAATTGGATGACGCGGATAATTTTATTCAAAATTTGACATGACATCTGATGTGGCAGTGAGATAACATTGATGTGGCCAAGTGTGATATACCTTCTATTGTGAGAGTGGTGGTGTACGTCTCGGGGGTAAATAAATTTACTTTTTAGTAGTACAGATGTGTAATAGGTTTCTATGATAGTTTAAGCATCTAACTGACTTTTCGAGATAAGTTCAGGGTGTGAATTTATGTCTTTTCCTTATTTTAATAAATAAAAGAAAAAATGCATAAGTACCCCCAACCTATGCCCGAAATCTCAGAGACACACTTATACTATACTAAGGTCCTATTACCCCCCGAAATTATTTTATAAATAATTATCTACCCTTTTTGGCCTACGTGACATTATCTTCTGGGCCCAGTGCGTGTTGACAATTTTTTAAGCTATCTGGTTGATAGTGCCACGTAGGCTGAAAATGGGTAGAAAATTATTTATGATATAAGTTCGGGGGGGGGGGGTAATAGGACCTTAGTATAGTATAAGTGTGTCTCTGAAATTTCGGGAATAGGTTGGGGGTACTTATGCATTTGCATAAGTACCCCCTAGACTATGACCGAAATTTCAGAGACACACCTAAACTTAATTAGAGTCCTATTACCCTCCTAAAATAATTTAAAATGGAATAAATAAACCACAAACACTGACATATCATAGAGAGTGTGCACACTCTCTTGAAGGCAAGTAATGAATTCACAAATTGGACACATGTCATTTTTTTATTAATAACTTTATAATTAGTTAGTACACATATATATTGATAATAAAACTTATATATATTTAATTATTTTCCCGTTCATAGTTTTGCTACAAATGATACACGAGGAATCTTTTTATGGCGGATCTTCCTTCTAATGACCGGCATATCTATGATTCTTTTCTCCCAGATGAAGCAACAGACATTGGTCCGTAGAACCTATAAAAAGGAGATGGTTGTGGTGCGAAGTACCCTTGTGCACCTAAGTCATTCGGCTCGCGCGCAGAAGGTGGGGCTCATAGTCTTCTAGGCCTGCTAAGGGGGCTTCTAGTACCAATATGAGTAGCGCGCGTTTTTTTGAATAAAATATAACCTAAAACGTTATTGAGAACTACTTTTATATTAGTTTTGTAAAATTTCAAAAAAAACGTATTATTTTGGTGAATTGATTTTAATAATGACTTACTTTGGTCAAAAGTTTCAAATTGTATCTCGTTAATATTATTTTATTCTTTGATATATATATAAAATATACATACACATTCAAATATACAAATACAATCATTGATACATATGTATACAGTTACATATATACAATATCTTACAAATATATAAATACAATCCGCCTCTCTGCCCTCTCTCGCTCGTCTCTCCTCCCTCTCCCAATCTCGCTCGCCAGATAGACAAATTACATATGTATAGTAGTTACATATATACAATTATATGACGGATACACAAATACAATTCGCCTCTCTCTGCCCTCTCTCGCTCGCCTCTCTCCTCCCTCCTCCCTCTAACATGCAACTTGTTTTATTTAAAAATATATATAAATTCGAAAAACCGATTAAACTTATGATTTAAGCAAATCGTATTCTCAAAAGAACAGAGTCGCCACTTAATTTTTTAGTAAAAATCAAGAAAAAACTATAAGGTTTTCAAAATATTTAAACAAACAAGATCAATTGAAAACGGGTTCGAGTTCAAATGTACATTCCGAGAAGGTATTAGGCCCTCGGAATGTCCACTAACTTGCGGTTGACCGGCGATTTGACTAAAAACGACTTTGACTAAATTTTATTTTTTTTAAAAAAAATTTAACCAAGTAAAGAACTCATTTTTTATGACTTATTTTGAAATTCTAACTAAATAAGATAACTTACTTATTTTAACTAACTTTGAAATTTTGACTAAATAAAAGGACTCATTTATTTTAACTTATTTTGGAAATTTTAACTAAGTAAAAACTCATTTTATTTTAAGCTACTTATTTATTACTATTACTATTTTTTATCATTTTATTTATCTAAAGGGAAATGAACTAGAGGGGAATTTTCTAAAGGGAAATAATTTAAGTGTTGATAAGACTAATATTAAAATAAAAACTAAGTAATAAAATATGTATTCCTCAGTTTGAAAAAGAAAATGAAATGACCATTATTGAGAATTTAATTAAATTAAACCGTAACAACAAAACAGGAAAGGTTAGTCAACACAATGCTAAATAAATACAAGTGAGAAGAAAATGTCAAATTTGGGCCCTTTGCCCAAATTCAAATTCTTGGTCCAAACCTGTCCTAAATTCTAAGAGTGGGCCTGCTGATGGGTTTTCAACCCATTTTCGCCCCTTTTTACACTTCAAATTATATGTATACATCTGGCGTATACCGCTGTACACGGGCTATATTTAGGCTCGTTTTCATGTATATCGAGTCGTATTCCAAATGTATACACTCGTTTTCGACCCCTGCAACCTGTATTTCTGGTTTTTAATATTTTAGATATGTATTCCAGTGTATACATTGTGTATACAACTCGTTTTCTGGACTTTTGGACTTATATTTCCACATTCCACCTGCATTTTGCCTCCAAAGACCTATTCACCAGCTTCTCTATGATCCAAATGAAAGAGAGGTTGACTCAATGGGAAAGACTTGAGCCTATGGCTCAATTTAAAAATGCAAAAGAGAGGAGAAAGAGTCCACCATGAACTCAAAGGAGTTTCCATATGCAAACGAAGCAAAGGAAAAGAATTAATATATAAACCAACTTGAGATAAAAATAGAGAGAGTAACACGATTTATTTAAGAATTGTGAACGAGCTTAAGAGAGTATAAATCGACATACAATCCTACTAAAGTATATTACACATAGACACATTGAAAGCTAACGAACTTTAAAAGAGTAACTAAGAGAGCATGTTAATCATTCCAAGTCGAATGAATCAATACAGTAGCTAGCAATACATGCATATGGGCAACAAACATATAAAAAAAAAGAGTAAGGTTGATCTTTACCACACATTCAAGTTAGCAAACTAAAATAAAATAAAAATGATAGTAATAATAAACTAACATATATATATATATATATATATATATATATATATATATATATATATACATATAAACAACGTGTACACAGTCATGTGAACATTGAGCCTATATCTTGGAATATTATGCCCAAAGAAAATCATTTTTCAGAAAAAGACATATATTCTGGGAAATGAACCAGATTACTATTTAAGACTAATGTAGAAAATAAAATCGGCTAATAATTAAAGCCGCACTAAAGAAGAGGTTTAACAACAAAACAAGGGGGCAAAATCTCCCGAAATGAATATAACTCAAACACATAGATGCTTGCTAACCTATAGTGGGTCAGAACTACTCAGGCTTTGATATATCATTTTTAACCGAATTAACTCTTCTAGTGAAGTATCACCAGCAGGCAAACTAACCATGAAATTGGCGTCAAACACATCATGTAAAAAGATCAAAACTAACTAAAGAAACTTATCACCACGTTTGCCACACATCTCCTTTAATCCAGTGAACGATATGACGCAACCATAGACAATGAATACTCCTTGACCAGATTTCAACATATGGGGATTAAAATAAAACTAACACATAAACATAATACACACAAAACGAAGAGCAGATCATTAACAAACACAGGGAATGATTGAAAATTAAACAAAGCCAATGGAAACATTACCTCTTTCTGGGCAAAGAACTGAGACGCGAACGGGCTTGGAGACACTAAGCTCCCACCAACAACTCCGGAAAACTCCGAGGATTCCGGCAAGTTTCCAACAGGCCACGGACAAGAGAAGAAAGTGTATGTTTTAGACGTATGTACTGTATAAGTGTTTTAGCTTAGTGAATCTTTCTCTGTAAATCCTCACCAGAAAATTTCAACCAAAAGAAAAAAAAATCCCCGCCCTTTTACAATGAACACCAAGCAAATGTATATAAAGGGAGAATCGGGTTTGGAATGGGGGAAACGAATCAAAAATCCGAATAGGAAAGGGCCCATCCTCAATTCAAATTTCAAAATTCTTTCGCAATTAAGGAGAGACACCTTTTCTTGCAATTTTTGCTCCATTCCGAAAGAGGAAATGGGAGAAAACGCGTTCCTCTGCCCACTGTTGCGACATTAAATGGATAGGAACGTTAGAGAAGAAAACAAAATTCGCAGTGTACGCTCTCTGTTTCTTGCTGCTTTTCGTCTGATCGCTGCTGCGTTAATGCCGTTTGGGGGATTGTTGTTAGTTGTTTGTCGCATCTGGGATGGTAACGTTGAAATGGTCTTGCTGTTTAACAGCAAGTTGGGCTGGGCAAAAGGGCAAAAGGGCAAAAGAGATGGGCTACAGAAGTGTTGTGTTAAAAGGGGAATTGGAATGGGAATTGAAGTGGGCCTTTGCAATTGGAATTTGGGACGTACATCTGTACATATTGATGTTGGTTTGAATTGAAAAAAAAAAGGGTGGGCCAGGGGTTAATTGAATTGGGTTTAAAGGTTAGGTGTAGATTGACTTAGGAAATTAGCCAAATCGAGTTGGTTAGCAAATTCGGCTAAGATTTAACTAAAAAATGAATCGATATGATTAATTAGTGAGCTTCTTAATCTCAACGAAATAAAACAATTAACTTAATTATAAACTAACTATTTCAAAAATATAAACTATCTTATAACTAAACTAGTTAACTAAATATTCAAGTAAAACTAGATATTTTTGAGACGATTTTCGAATAATCATAAAATATACCAATTATATACATAATTATGTAAAACAAATATATTATCTTATGAAACTAATTATTTTAAATCGTTTGGAGATTACGAAGATAAAAATTTAATTACTATCGGGGAGGGTCAAAATTAGGTGTCAACAACTGTTCCTCATTTTACTTGGATTGATGTAAGAAATTCGAGGAAAATGAAATTGATAAATCCAATTTTGGCCGACCACATCTTCATCATTTCAGAAAGTGATTTTGGTACAGACTTTAAGAGTTATGGCCGAGCCATAGAAATGGGTTTCCTACATATCTCTGACTATATTAGAATTCATGTCACTTGTAGTTCGATACGCTTGATTTAAAGCACAATTTCAAAAGAATTCAAAAGCAATTCGATATCGAATTATGAAGAAATCAAAATGCTCGAAAATAAGATTTAAGAGCGAATGTTGGAATGCAGCCGAGTTTTCAACATTGAGCCCGCCTACATATCCATCGACCTAGGAAATCAGATTGCTTGTAGTTCGACTCTATCGGTTAAAAAGGAAATCTATTATGCAAGATAACCTTTGGTTCAGGAAAAGTGACAAAATAAATCGAGTATGAAAATGAGGCTTGTATCCTCTTAGTCATGAATGTGGTGTGCTTCACACCCATAACTAAGAATTTACACGGATATAATTCCTGAAGCTCTTGGTGCATCGTCACTCAGATTGAAAAGCTGCTTTCGGTAGAGACCAAAAATTTTCGGATGCGAAACTGAAACCGACAAGCCTAAAGATAAACCCACACGCCTTCTGATAGGGGTGTGGTTTGATTGTGGTGGAAGTCGCTCCTCTGCTTGCGTCCTAAGAGTTTGACACTCCTCTTTGGACTATGTCCCAGTTCGCTGCTAAGAAAAAGTTCCACATTGTGTTGCATCCTAATTGATGTCGTTCGCACCTGTGGTTTGTTTTGAGAATGCATCCTCTTGGATGCTCTCGACAAAGACTGCGATAAAACTTATTAGCATAAAAAAATGTAACCCTAAATGGGAAAATAGTGTCTTTTACCGTGTTGACACTTAATTGTTCTACTTTAACATTTGACGTCAACTTCCTCCAGTTTGACGTAAAGCAAATAAAGCTCGTATTTTGTATTTGTAATATAATCTTCAATGCACTCTTCTTTTGATGACGAAGTAATAAGATAAGCAGATGTAATATGTTGATAGTTCTCCTGATGTCGTATTTGCAAGAAAAATGATGTAGTTGATGTTGATTTTCTTTTGATGGGCGAATCTTTCTCGGATGCGTGAATTTTTTCTCGCGATGCGTGAATTTTTTCTCACGATGCATGAATCTTCTCTTGCGATGTATGAATCTCTTTCTCTTGCAATGAATGACTTCTCTGTGATGCATGACTTCTTTCTCTTGCTATGCATGATCTTTTCTCGCGATGCATGATTTTTTTTTTCCGCGATGCATGACTTCTTTCTCTTGCTTTGCATGATCTTTTCCCGCGTTGCATGAATTTTTTTTTTGCGTGATTCATGACTTCTTTCTCTTGTTATGCATGATCTTTTCCCGCAATGCATGATTTCCTTCTCTCTTGTAATGCATGATCTTTCCTCGCGATGCATGTATCTTTTTCTCTTGCAATGCATGAACTTTTCTCCTGCTATGCATGACTATTCTTTCTCTCTTGCAATGCATGATCTTTCCCCGCGATGCATGAATCATTTTCTCTTGCTATGCATGATCTTTTCTGCGATGCATGAATCATTTTCTCTTGCAATGCATGATCTTTTTTGCGATGCATGAATCATTTTCTCTTGCAATGCATGATCTTTTCCCGCGATGCATAAATTCTTTCTCTTGCAATGCATGAATCTTTTTCCGCGATGCATGAATTTTTTTCCCGCGATGCATGAATCTTTTTCCTCTTGCAATGCATGAATCTCTTTTCTCGCGATGTATGACTTCTTTTGATAATGCCTCCCTGATACCAAATGAATATAATGCTTCACCGAGCAACATCTGGGTATCTTTTGGACGGTGGTATCGCCTCAATCGACAATATAAATAAAATGACCCTCGGAGTAGCGGTATCATCTTATTTGATAATACGTTATAAATGACTCTTCGAGTAGTGGTACCGTCTCATTCGACAATACAATACAAATAACCTTAAGGGTAAAAATATTATCATATCTGCAGATAAATGTCTTCCAGGTGTCTCTAGCTGCTGGAAAATAATAATATTGCTCTTTTCGTGGTTTTTGTTTGTACCATCTCCGAACATAGTCACAATGTTCATTATGATCCTCGCTTTGTTGGCAATTTGAATGAAATAATGTTATTCATATTCCCAAATATTTGATATAAGAAACATAAAATATTTCCTGTATCCACAGAAAAATTATTAGTTTAAGAGTGAACTAATCTGTGTCAATCTCTTCGGTTGTCTGCTCCTTGTTTTGCTATCTCCAGTTGATTTCTCTGATCTCCCGCTTCTTGATAGATAAGAAAAAATATTTTTATTCCAAATAATTGAAGCATGAAAGAAAAGTTTGTAAGGAAAATAGATTTTCAAAAGTAATGTTTGGAAAAGGTCACTGCCAAGTGTCATGTCACGTCAAGTTTAATGAACGTCATTCGGAGTTGGTGTTTTGAGATCTGTCTGATTACTTGCTAGGAAGTATTCAAAGTTGTTCCACATTGCCGATGAACCTGTTGGAATTTTGAGGTCATCCTCAAAATTTCTATTCCAATTAATTGTCTTGGCTTATCTAGAACTATTGGTGAGTAAATCATGGAATTTTTGAGACCTTCTCAAAAATTTTGTCCTAGTTGCAAATCTCAAAGTAATTTCAGTCTTGACTTTGTTGGAGAGATCTCATTCTTGAGAATTTTTTAGTCCCTCTCAAAAATTTTGTCTCAATTTCTATTGTAAAGGAAAAATAGAAATCTCACGGGAGGTATGACCGAGCCCTTATGGCGCCTACGTATCCCGTTGAGGCAGGAATCAGGTCAAACGTAGTTCCCCCTCAAGGATGAACAAAAATAGAAAAAATTACAAAGAAACCCGACCGAGGCCGACATTGGCCGCCTACGTATCTCATTCTTGAAAATTCAGGTCGAACGTAGTTCAAATACATAGAAATATTCAAAGGGGTAAAAGGGTGACCGAAGCCGACATAGGCCACCTACGTATCTCATTCTTTAGAATTCAGGTCAGACGTAGTTCATTTACAAAGAAATATTAAAAAGGGATAAATGAGTGACTGAGGCCGACATAGGCCGCCTACGTATCTCATTCTTGAGAATTCAGGTCAGACGTAGTTCATTAACATGAGTGATAATTTTTTTTTAACAAAACGATTACAAATAAATAGAATAATTACAAAGACATGAAAGAAATACAAAATGAAGTTTCACACATAGTATTTCTTGACGGCATCTGAGTTGATCGGTTTCGTCTATTCGGTGCCATCCATCTCCGACAGGACTAGGGCACCTCCAGATAACACTTTACGAACCATGTTGGGTCCTTGCCAATTTGGTGTAAATTTCCCTTTATATTCATCCTGGTGAGGGAAAATACGTTTGAGAACCAACTGACCAACCTCAAACATTCTGGCTCTTACTTTCTTGTGGAAAACACGAATCATTCTCTGTCGATAGAGCTGTCCATGACAAATAGCAACCATTCTCTTCTCATCAATCAATGTTAATTGATCAATTCGTTTGCGAACCCAATCAGCATCACCCAATTCAGCTTCTTGGATGATTCTTAATGAAGGTATTTCAACTTCTGCAGGTATAAATGCTTCCGTTCCATATACTAGCAAATATGGAGTGGCTCCAACTGATGTTCTGAGAGTCGTTCGGTAACCCAACAAAACATATGGCAACATCTCATGCCAACCTCTGCGATTATCAATCATTTTCCTCAAGATCTTCTTTATGTTTTTGTTGGCGGCTTCTACAGCTCCATTCGTTTGGGGACGATAGGCGGTTGAGTTTCGGTGAATAATCTTGAATTGTTCACATATCTCTCTCATCAAGTGACTGTTAAGATTCACTCCATTGTCAGTAATAATGGATTCTGGTACTCCAAACCTACATATCAGATTGTTGCGAACAAAATCAGCTACAACTTTCTTGGTTACCGACTTGTACGAAGCTGCTTCCACCCACTTGGTGAAGTAGTCAATGACAACCAAAATAAATCTATGTCCGTTAGAGACGGCTGGCTCTATCGGACCAATGACATCCATGCCCCAAGCTACGAACGACCAAGGTGAACTTATAACATTAAGTTCGTGAGGTGGCACTCGAATCAAATCTCCATGCACTTGACATTTATGACACTTCTGCACAAACTTGCAATAATCATGCTCCATAGTCATCCAAAAATAACCAGCTCGGAGGATCTTCCTTGCCAAAGTGAGCCCATTCATGTGAGTACCACAAACTCCGGCATGTATCTGTTCCAGAAGCTTCGCAGCTTCGCAGCTTCGCTAGCATCAACGCATCTGAGAAGACCTAAATCTGGAGTCCTCCTATAAAGGATTTCCCCACTTGCAAAGAAATTGAGGGCCATGCGGCGTATCGACTTCTTTTGGTTGAACGTTGCATTCTCAGGATAAGTCCCGTCCTCTAAATTCTTCTTGATGTCAAAATACCAAGGCAAACCATCTGGTTCTGCTTCAACATGTGAACAATGAACAGGCTGCTCTTTTACCTCTATATCCAAGGGATCAATATAACTTGTATCTGGATGTTTAATCATTGAGGCAATGGTGGCGAGAGCATCGGCCAACTCATTCTGTGTCCTGGGAGTGTGTCTGAACTCAATCTTGCGAAATCTCTTGCACAACTTCTGTATATACCCCACATACGGTGTGATCTTTGGATTTTTCACGGCACATTCCCCTTGAACCTGATGAATCATCAAATCTGAATCTCCAATAACCAGCAACTCGTGAACATTCATATCAATTGCAATCTTCAGACCGAGGATGCAAGCTTCATACTCAGTCATGTTGTTCGTGCATTCAAATCGGAGTTTAGCCGCCATAGGATAGTGCTGACCGGTTTCTGCTACTAAGACCACTCCGATTCCTTTTCCTTGATGATTTGCCGCTCCATCAAAAAATGCTCTCCATCCGAGGTACGCTTCAGAAATATCTTCACCCACGAATGAAACTTCCTCGTCAGGAAAATAAGTCTTGAGCGGTTCATACTCCTTATCAACTGGATTCTCTGCAAGATGATCGGCTAAGGCCTGTGCTTTTATCACCTTCTGAGTCACCTACACGATGTCAAATTCACTCAAAAGCATTTGCCATTTAGCCAACTTCCCAGTCGACATTGCTTTCTGGAAAATATACTTCAACGGGTCCATCCTGTAAAATAAGGTATGTGGTATAAGAAGACAAATAATGTCTCAACTTTTGAGCGATCCAAGTCAAAGCACAACATGTTCTCTCCAAAAGAGTGTAACGAGCCTCATATGGAGTGAACTTTTTGCTCAAGTAATAAATGGCTCGCTCTTTCTTCCCAGTTTTGTCATGTTGACCAAGCACGCATCCCAATGCATTATTTGAGACAGACAAATTTAGCAATAACGGACTCCCCTCTCGCGGAGGGACCAACACCGGCGGATTGGACAAATAGTTCTTGATGGCATCAAAAGCAGTTTGACATTCTCCTATCCACTTGGTCGAGACATATTTTTTCAATAACTTAAAGATGGGCTCACACACCACGGTGGATTGAGCCATAAACCGACTGATGTAGTTCAACCTTCCTAAAAAACTCATCACCTCTTTCTTGGTCTTCTGAGGGGGTAATTCTTGGATTGCCTTGATCTTGGAAGGGTCAAGCTCAGTGCCCCTCCTGCTGACTATAAATCCCAACAACTTGCCGGCTGACACTCCAAAAGCACACTTGGCGGGATTTAACTTCAAATTGTATCGGCGTAGACGATCAAAGAATTTCTTCAAATGAGTCAAGTGATCCGAACTCTCGTGGGATTTGATTATGACATCATCTACATACACCTTGATCTCCTTGTGAATCATATCGTGAAAGATGGTTGTCATGGCCCTCATATAAGTAGCACCGACATTCTTGAGACCAAAAGGCATCACCCGATAATGATATACACCCCAAGGCGTGATAAAAACTGTTTTTTCTGCATCTTCTTCGTCCATCAGGATCTGGTGGTAACCCGCATAACAATCCACAAATGACTGCATCTCATGCTTAGCACAATTATCAATGAGAATGTGAATATTTGGTAATGGAAAATTATCTTTTGGGCTAGCTTTATTAAAATCTCTGTAGTCAACACAAATTCTTATTTTTCCGTCTTTCTTGGCAACCGGAACAACATTAGCTAACCAAGTCGGATACTGCGTCACTTCCACTACTTGGGACTCGATCTGCTTTGTAATCTCCTCTTTGATCTTCAAACTCAACTCAGGCTTGAACTTCCGAATCTTTTGTTTTACTGGACTGAAATCTGGATTGATCGGCAACTTGTGGGACACCATATTTGTGCTCAGCCCCGACATGTCTTTATAAGACCAGGCAAACACATTAATGTACTCCCTGAGCAAACGAACCAGGTCTCTCTTTTGGGCTTCAGTCAGATGGACACTGATTCTGACTTCTTTGATATATTTCTCATTTCCGAGATTCACAGTTTCAGTTTCTTCAAGATTTGGCTTGTGTTGATTCTATAATTGTCGGAACTCTTCAAAAACATGTTCGGGAACCTCATTTTCTTCTCCGTATTCCTTGCACTCATCATCACCTACCTCATTTTGTTCACTCGGTTCGTGACATGACATGACATTGACAGGTTTTAAATTATTATTACTGAAATCATAAACAAACAAAGTTAAGAAAGTAAAATATAAACAGACAAGTAAACAAATTTTCGATAAAAGAGGCTTTCATTTAAATTGAAAGACAATCACAAACTTTGGCCATGGCCGAGGGCCATATTGCCTTTTTAAACATCACAAAGGAATTTAAAAGCTTCAAACAAATAATAATTGCACAAAGGATGGATCTCGAGCCTCTTCCGGACTACTACCGATTTTAAAACAAACAAAGATACATGTCTTTTCTACCCAGATGAGCGGGAAATCAGGAGTGGTGTGGAGGTCCAATTCTGCAATTGCTCCTCAGATTCTGCATCACGGATGCCTGATGTCCTAACTTCTTCTTCGATGACCGCATCAATCTCCTCAAAAAGGCCCAAGATTCCTTCCCCGAAACCATCATCATCGACATATCCTCACACCGGGAATGACTGGTACAGATGAGGAATTGGCCTGGCCAATGCTTGATCAACATTCTTGCTCTTCATCTCTGCTTCGTCATCTGTGGGGACATATCCCAAACCAAACTTTGCTCCTTTGGCCGAAATTTGGATAGGCTCGACGATTCCTTGAAACTTCTTCCCGAATCTGAAACCTGGTTCGAAACCATTCTGGAGCATGACAGTAGCAATCATCTTGTACACGACAGACATAGGAGGCTGTGCAGCCAAGTCATCACTGGTGGCATTTACCAGCTCCACCGTGTAGAAATCACAACCTCGAGAGACATCATCACTGATCGGTGCATACCCATTGGAATGACTCCCTTCACCATAAGTGACCAATTCCTTGTCCTTCCAAACAAACTTCATTAGTTGGTGAAGGGTAGAGGACACAGCCCCAGCCATATGAATAAACGGTCTTCCCAGAATCAAGTTGTAACTGGTGTTGATATCCAACACTTGGAACTCCACATTAAAATCCGTAGGACCCACCTGAATATCCAAGTTTACTGCACCCAATGTGTCTCTTTGCACTCCATCAAAGGCCCTCACATTGACTTGGTTTTGGTGAAGCTTTCCCAAGTCGAATTTCAACTGCCTCAGAGTCGAAAGTGGGCAAATATTAAGGCCGGATCCGTCATCAACCAAGACGTGATTAATTATCTTGTCTTGACACATACAGGTGACATGCAGAGCTTTGTTGTGCATCCTCCCTTCAAAAGGTAGCTCTTCGTCACAAAAACTGATTTGGTGCCCTAGGATGACCTGATTTATCATGGCTGCTAAATTGTCACTGTTAATACCTACAGACACATAAGTATCATCCAAAGCCCTCATCAGAGTCTGTCTATAAAACTGAGAACTCATCAATAAGGCCCACATAGAGATCTGAGCCGGCGTCTTCTCCAAATGCTTCACAATCGAATAATCTTTCGGCTGCATTTTTCTCCAGAACTCCTCGGCCTCGGCTTCACTGATCGGCATTTTTGTTTGGTCCTTCTTCTGCCCTCATTGAGATAACTCTTCCGGTGTGTAGCACCTGCCGGATCTGGTCATGCCTTGAGTAACAGCCGTTTTAATCACAAATTTTGGTCGGGTAAGAGTTTTTCTAGGCACCAAGGCAACAGCCTTCTCTGGTGTCAAAATCACAAACTCCTTATTCTCTTTAATGCTCAACGAAGCTATAGCCTTTTCTATTTCATCAGGAGCAATTGGAACTATTGCCTTTGTCACGCACCAATCATAATCTGTCTCTATTATATTGATAGCGACGCCTCCATGATTTGGCTAAGGGTTACTATTGATATTGGGCGCAACTGTCTGAAGAGAGACCACATTCTGGTCAATCAGGTCTTGGATCTTATGCTTCAGGTTGATGCAGTTCTCGGTATCATGTCCAACACTGTTGGAGTGATACGCTCACCTCTGATCAGGTTTGTAAAATTTTGAGCTAGTGTCAACCGGCTTGGGCCCCACTGGATGAATATATCCTGCCGCAGTTAATCGTTCGAACAGTTTTGTTCGGCTTTCAACAAGCGGAGTGAAAATTTTGGCAGGCTTCTTCTCAAATCTAGGATGGGGGGGATCGTAATTCCCTTGTTGAGGAGGAGGCATTTGACGATAATTTGGAGCGTTTAGAAGAGGGGCTTGATATCTGGGATATAAGTTGGTTTGGTAGTTTGGTTGTGGAGCTTGGTAGTTCGAGGGGGTATTTTGGTAAAGTGGAGCTGGGGTTTGGTACATTGGGGGAGGCGTTTGGTAATTTGTCTGAACGTTGGCACAGTTGGGGGCGGCATTTCGATAGTGATGAGATGGAGTCTGGTAAACTGGAGGGGGAGTTTGGTACATAGTAGGGGGAGTTTGGTAGTTAGGAGGGGGAGTATATTGATAGCTGGGAAGAAGGTTGTTTTGGTAACTGGTGGGAGGGGTATTTTGGTAATCAACCTGTGCATAACATGCCGGGTACGAACTCTGTGAAGGTCGAGAACGACCTTGGTATGATGATGATTTCCTTGGGGTCTTCTTCCCCTCAAAAGAGATAGAGGACACATCCTCTCTTTTCTTCTTCAACAAGCCCGAAGATCCGGGCGAGGCAGCAACACGGGCAATTTTCTCGGTTCTCAATCCATCCTCAATAGTCTCACCTACCTTGACTATCTCAGCAAATTTTTCTCCAACGAGCAACATAATTCTGTCATAATATTCGGGCTCCTGCACCCTCACAAACACTTCAACAATTTCCTTTTCTGACATAGGGGGTCTAACTCTAGCTGCCTCCTTTCGCCATCTATTTGCAAATTCTCTGTAACTCTCGGTCGGCTTCTGCTTCATCTTCTCCAAGGAGTAATGATCAGGAACGATCTCCACATTGTAAGCGAATCGTTCGATGAAGTCCTTAGCCAGAGCATTTCAGCTAGACCACTGTTTCGTTTCATGAGACGTAAACCATTCTAGAGCCTCTTTGCTCAAACTTCGGCTAAAAAGCCGCATTAACAAAGCTTCGTCTCTCCCAACTCCCACGAGTTGGTCACAGTAGGCCCTCAGGTGCGCTAAGGGGTTCCCCGTTCCTCTAAAAATGTCGAATTTTGGCACCTTGAACCCTTCTGGGAGGTCCAAATTCGGATGAATGCATAGGTCTTCATAACTCAACCTTGCAACCTCAGGAATGCAATTTAACTCCTTCATGGCTTTTCTAATTTCCTCTTTCATATCTATCTTGGCAGTCTCTTCCTTTGACCTCCAGTCTCTCTCCCTCTCCTCATAGTGGTCGAGCTCCGAACAATGGGCATCGTGCTCGTTGGGGATTGGTATTTGGAAAATGGCTTTTTGCGATAGTGGTGGAGCGATAGAGGGACTCTGGCCATTTAAAGGGGCGTGATAGATTTGGGGATAAGTCTGGGGGTTGGTGTATTGGTTTTGGTGAATGAGGGAAGTGCGTGGGTTATTAGTGTTTTGGTTGTGGGGGGTAGGCTAGTTTGGTGGTTTGCATTAGGGGGAAGAAGTGGTGCTTGGAGGTTGGATTTTTGAGGAGGGGGTGGTGTTGGATGAGAGGTTGAGGCGTAGTGGGGGGTTTTGGGTGGTAAGGTCAATGACGGAGGGATTACAAGCAGGACTTGAAGACGGGTTCTGAGCTTGTTCCACGTTAGGAAGGGGAGTTTGAGCTGGAGGTCTTTCGTCTGGTTAAGTGTTGACAACAAATATCGGAGGAGGCAAATCTTGTTTTTTCTGCATCTCGACCCTCATCTCAGCAATTTGTTGCATCAACTGCAGAATCAGTTCATTCTGGTCGGCAAGGACGGGCTGAGCCACCACGACATCAGTAAGGCCGATTTCTTCGTTGTTATCACCCATTGTTGCTTTTCCCTTTTGTGAACTTTGACTGGGAAAGGAATATTTAGGCCCTTTTGATCTGGTAAAATAGGGGTGTTCAGCCAGTGTATCAACACAGATCAGTTCTAACTACCTATAGAGAAAAACAACTCAAAGGAAAATCTGTCAGTATTAGTTCTGGATGAATAATGCAAGATATCGCATAGAGAGCAGATAAACATATAAAAGTTGCTTTGTCTGAGAGCACGTTAACCCACGAATGATGGGACTGATTTTTTATTTATTATTATTATTTTTTAACAAGCAGGAATTTGCTCGTTTTATTTTGGGGCTAGTGACTCAGAAAGGCTAAATTGCGTTGAGCTAAGGTCTTCTTGCTGTATCTTCTGGCATCTATTGATCTGGACTCAATGTTTCCTTGTAGAATGAAAGAAGGGGGGAAAGAAAATTTGAAAAAGATAGGGGCCGGGCCTTGAAAGGCTGCCTACGTATCTCCGAAAGAGAATTCAGGCCCTACGTAGTTCGAATACAAAGGAAAATTTCATTTTCATTCATTCATTTCTGGTGATTACAAGGAAAGTGAAAAACAGACAATAAAACTCCTAAAAGATAGATGGTGCCTTCACCGAAGCTTCTTTCTCTGAATGTCGTATTAGCCACGGGGGACAAACTCAACTTGAATCTTTCCCATGTTGACGAGGGATTCCACGTCATAGCGAAACCTGAGGCACCTTCCAATGTTGTGATCTATGGCATCATGGTAAGGGCAGGGTTTCCAGATCTCAATTCCAACGGGATCGATTGTTTCGTCATCCTTTCTGATAGAGGCCAATACTCCATTCTGAACTAACAGATTGTAGATATCTAACAACGTTCTCTTGAAAGGCGTGAAGTAGTGACAATAAAACAAAGTGCAGTGACCGGCATACTAGGCTCCTGTTGGTCACAGGTAAGGACGGTGTTCCTACCCCACATATACGGGATCTCCCCAATGTTGATCAGGTTGTGGATCGCTGCCTTAAGCTCCACACATTCCTCTGTAGTGTGTCCTCTTTGGTTCGGGTGGTAGGCATATGTCTTTTGAGAGCTTTCATGCCCAAACCCAAAATTGGTTCCTTCGAGAGGCTTCAACATACCTGACGCCTTAAGGTGCTCGTAAATGAGAGCACACGGCACGACTCTTGCCCCCACGCTATGTGTCCGCTCATAAGCCGGGAGAGTGCTCTTTTGGTCCCCTCCTTTCAGACGTCCTAGGAAGGGAGGCATATAGATGATTTCCTCATCGACATCTTCTTCAGTAGCTCCAGGGTGAGTGTCTTTTGGACCACTATTGGCTTCTTGATTGAAGAAAGAACATTTTCCACGTGGCTTCTGAAGCGTCATGGCTGCATCTTTAAAGGCATCGCGTTTCTTCCGCACAATAACTATATCTTCATTTATAACAACATGTTTTGTCATCTTAGCTGCCAACTCCGCGTCTAGTGCCGCATTTGCTACTCGTGCGACCACGGTGGCAAACTCCACTTCTATTCTCCTTTCTCTGGTTTCTTAGATCTCTCGCCTGAGCCACTGCAATTCCATCCTCAAATCCTCCTCGGTTAGCTCTATGTCGATACCCTTGCCTTTTTCCATCTTAGAGGCAATTTCACCTTTCCTGAGACGATAAAGTAGTATTTTAGGATTTGGGTGGTAGGATTTTATTTCTGGCTGAGAAACTCAAGACTCATGGAATTTTGGTCGGACATTTTGGTAGTGACTTGTATTTGGATATTGTAGGAATGTTTTGGAAATTTTTGAAAAAGAGTGGGTTAAGGGTGTCCTCATTCAAAGCAACGTACCACATAAACAGTTAAAGTACATAAGTAAACAAACAAATATCGCGTCCTAAACATGCATGTGACCCTTTTGTGCCAAGGGTAGGCCTAGCGAATTGAATGATGTATATGTCTTTTTAAGCCAATTCATTATCCCCAAAATATTTCATTAATAGCATTTAAAAATGTTTGATAAACATAAAATTGGGGAAAAGAGTTCGGACAATAAATTACGAAACAAAGTACAAATAAAGCAATCCCATGCAGGGGATGATAACAAACTCTAAGCTTATCCTGATCCTTCACCAAGTCTGGTCCTCTTGGCGATGCCGACCTCTTCCCACATAGCGTATATGTTCGCCCATAGGTGATCTCTAGCCAACCGAGCCCCTTCTTGATGTCTAAACCTTTCGACCGACTGAATCTGTTGCTCCATGATATCATCTAGTTCTGACATGCATTTCCTGGCTCTTCGTAACTCTTGCTTCAACTGAGCTATGACTTTGGCGTCTTCCGAATGTCGGCGTTGATGGTCCAACTCATTCTTGTCATACTTCTCTTGGAGTCGATGAAGTCGAATTTGATGTTTGGCCCCAACATCTGCAATAATATGGGGAACATTTGGACCAGGCTCAATAGTTCCGGCGAGGCTCTTCTTCAACCATTCTTTGTAATCCTTAGAACATTCTGGACGGAATCTGTTTGGTACCGACTCACCCAATACCCTTCGGGTCTTCATGTTCTATGTATGTCTTCAGCATAAGAGACTCGTCCATTTTCATGATCGGTTGCAAATTTCTTCATGTTCGCAATTTGGGGAATCTCCTGTTTCCCTCCCAGTTGTCCAAGGACTTGATCGGGAGCATATGGTCTAGTCCCTCTTAACCCGGCAAATATCAATTAAGGGCTCTTTTCCGCTCGAATCACCATTTGCTTTGTCACCACCAGACTTTCTATCGACCACTACACATTTTCCTCTCTTAGCCCTTGAAGTCTTGGATACCAGAATTTTAAACCTCCAGTTTTGTTACAATGATTATGTACATCCACCAATCATGACCTGCAAACTGGTCCGATCGTCTCAACAGATCTGGTTCTTTTGGATTATGTGCTTTGATCAAGTGCCTCATCATCCACCACTGAAGTATCAGGTTGCATCCCTGAAAGAAACGCTCTCCGCTTTGACACTTGTCCAAAGCCCTATAAATGTCGGCCAAAATCATGGGTGCCAAAGTGTAGTACTTAGTTGCGGACCCGTAGCCCACTCTATAAAAGATAGCATGAGTGACCATTACTACACTCGGATGGATAGTATAGTTTGGTCCCTGGGGAAATACCATCGTCCCAAGCAGGCATATCACAAAGGCAAGAGGACGTGTCTCCTTCCATTTCTCTTCTGAGACAAACTCTTCTTTGAACTTTTCATAGGCTCTTGCATGTCCGAATCGGTAATAAAGCTTTCGAAGCGGAATGTTTGGCTCGGGCAGCTTGTCCATCCAATCAGCTTTGACGAGTGACAATTTTTCTTTAATTTCAGCAAAATCCCATGTTTTTGGGAAAAGGAAATCTGTATCGGGTTGGAACCTCCTTTTGTTGCACATGCCAACACTTTCGTAACTTGCCAGGACTTCTTCAATAGTCGGCGTCATTTCCACTTCCCCGAACCGAAATACCATATTGTCGCTGTCCCAAAACTTTACCATTGTTCCAATTAAACCGGGCCAAGCCACCATTTCCATCAATGACGGGAGATTGCCTATGTGTCTTTAAACTTTTCTCTTGTCCCTGTTGTTCATGAACTTCCACCAAACTTGGAGATAAGGGTCAGGTATGGTCACCATTCGGGTTCTCAGAGGCTCATGTACTGGATTCATTCTACAAAAAAAAAAAACAAAGGTAAGTTTCCCCCGCCCCCATTAGATAATTGATTTGTTTTAAAAATACATATACATCCTTCAATTAACACATAAATATGATTGTCTCTTTATTGGCACGATGAGCCAAATAGACACAAGGTGGGCTTCTAATGGGCCAACACGCCTTGGATGTTGGGTCAACTTAGTTCAAAATGCGCTAAAAGTCGGGATTTGGTTTTGCTCTACGCTAGTTGACTAAGAGTGGCTTTTGAGAGACCAGGAACCCAAGTGGACAACTTAGGCTGGAATTCACGACAACCATTGGACGTATGACGAACCAATAAATTGCTGATCATTCCGAAAAAGGGTTGAGTATAAAAAAGTCCGGTTACGGTTCTGCAAAACCGTCCTTTAATATACTATACATACAAGAGAATATGCCATGAAATGCAATGACAGTTATATCAATTTAAACACGTTGAGAGCAGATAAACAATTTAGCAATTAATACAATTAGTCAAACAAGTCAAATCTTATGGTTAGAGCTTAATTAAATCCCCAGCGAAAGTCGCCATTCTGTTTTATTTAAAAATATATATAAAAGGAAAATGACTGAGTTTTCGAAAAACCGATTAAACTTATGATTTAAGCAAATCGTATTCTCAAAAGAACAGGGTCGCCACTTAATTTTTTAGTAAAAATCAAGAAAAAAACTATAAGGTTTTCAAAAGATTTAAACAGACAAAATCAATTGAAAATGGGTTCGAGTTCAAATGTACATTCCGAGAAGGTATTAGGCCCTCAAAATGTCCGCTAACTTGCGGTTGACCGGCGATTTGACTAAAAACGACTTTGACTAATCTTTTTTTTTTTTTAATTCAACTAAGTAAAGAACTCATTTTTTATGACTTATTTTGAAATTCTAACTAAATAAGAGAACTTACTTATTTTAACTAACTTTGAAATTTTGACTTAATAAAATGACTCATTTATTTTAACTTATTTTGGAAATTTTAACTAAGTAAAAACTCATTTTATTTTAAGCTACTTATTTATTACTATTATTATTTTTTATCATTTTATTTATCTAAAGGGAAATGAACTAGAGGGGAGTTTTCTAAAGGGGAATAATTTAAGTGTTGATAAGACTAATATTAAAATAAAAACTAAGTAAAAAAATATGTATACCTCAGTTTGAAAAATAAAATGAAATGACCATTCTTGGGAATTTAGTTAAATTAAACCGTAACAACAAAACAAGAAAGGTTAGTCAACACAATGTTGAATAAATACAAGTGAGAAGAAAATGTCAAATTTGGGCCCTTTGCCCAAATTCAAATTCTTGGTCCAAACCTGTCCTAAATTCTAAGAGTGGGCCTGCTGATGGGTTTTCAGCCCATTTTCGCCCCTTTTTACACTTGAAATTATGTGTATACATCTGGCGTATACCGTTGTACACGGGCTATATTTAGGCTCGTTTTCGTGTATATCGAGTCGTATTCCAAATGTATACATTCGTTTTCGACCCCTGCAACCTGTATTTCTGGTTTTTAATATTTTAGATATGTATTCCAGTGTATACATTGTGTATACAACTCGTTTTCTGGACTTTTGGACTTATATTTCCACATTCCACCTGCATTTTGCCTCCAAGGACCTGTTCACCAGCTTCTCTATGATCCAAATGAAAGAGAGGTTGACTCAATGGGGAAGACTTGAGCCATACAATTTAAAAATGCAAAAGAGATGAGAAAGAGTCCACCATGAACTCAAAGGAGTTTCCACATGCAAACGAAGCAAAGGAAAAGAATTAATATATAAACCAACTTGAGATAAAAATAGAAAGAGTAACACGATTTATTTAAGAACTGTGAACGAGCATAAGAGAGTATAAATCGACATACAATCCTACTAAAGTATATTACACATAGACACATTGAAAGCTAACAAACTTTAAAAGAGTAACTAAGAGAGCATGTTAATCATTCCAAGTCGAATGAGTCAATACAGTAGCTAGCAATACATGCATATGGGCAACAAACATATAAAAAAAAAGAGTAAGGTTGATCTTTACCACACATTCAAGTCAGCAAACTATAATAAAATAAAAATGATAGTAATAATAAACTAACATATATATATATATATATATATATATATATATATATAAACAACGTGTACACAGTCATGTGAACATTGAGCGTATATCTTGGAATATTATGCCCAAAGAAAATCATTTTTAAGAAAAAGACATATATTCTGGGAAATGAACCGGATTACTATTTAAGACTAATGTAGAAAATAAAATCGGCTAATAATTAAAGTCGCACTAAAGAAGAGGTTTAACAACAAAACAAGGGGGCAAAATCTCCCGAAATGAATATAACTCAAACACATAGATGCTTGCTGACCTATAGTCGGTCAGAACTACTCAGGCTGTGATATATCATTTTTAACCGAATTAACTCTTCTAGAGAAGTATCACCAGCAAGCAAACTAACCATGAAATTGGCGTCAAACATATCATGTAAAAAGATTAAAACTAATTAAAGAAACTTATCACCACGATTGCCACACATCTCCTTTAATCCAGTGAACGATATGACGCAACCAGAGACAATGAATACTCCTTGACCAGATTTCAACATATGGGGATTAAAATAAAACTCACACATAAACATAATACACACAAAACGAAGAGCAGATCATTAACAAACACAGGGAAGGATTGAAAATCAAACAAAGCCAATGGAGACATTACCTCTTTCTGGGAAACGAACTGAGACGCGAACGGGCTTGGAGACACTAAGCTCCCACCAACAGCTCCGGAAAACTCCGAGGATTCCGGCAAGTTTCCAACAGGCCACGAACAAGAGAAGAAAGTGTATGTTTTAGACGTATGTACTATATAAGTGTTTTAGCTTAGTGAATCTTTCTCTGTAAATGCTCACCAGAAAATTTCAGCCAAAAGAAAAAAAAAATCCCCCCACTCCTTTTACAATGAACACCAAGCAAATATATATAAAGGGAGAATCGGGTTTGGAATGGGGGAAACGAATCCAAAATCCGAATAGGAAAGGGCCCATCCTCAATTCAAATTTCAAAATTCTTTCCCAATTAAGGAGAGACACCTTTTCTTGCAATTTTTGCCCCATTCCGAAAGAGGAAATGGGAGAAAACGCGTGCCTCTGCCCACTGTTGCGACATTAAATGGATAGGAACGTTAGAGAAGAAAACAAAATTCGCAGTGTACGCTCTCTGTTTCTTGCTGCTTTCCGTCTGATCGCTGCTGCGTTAATGCCGCTTGGGGGATTGTTGTTAGTTGTTTGTCGCATCTGGGATGGTAACGTTGAAATGGTCTTGCTGTTTAACAGCAAGTTGGGCTGGGCAAAAGGGCAAAAGGGCAAAAGAGATGGGCTACAGAAGTGTTGTGTTAAAAGGGGAATTGGAATGGGAATTGAAGTGGGCCTTTGCAATTGGAATTTGGGACGTACATCTGTACATATTGATGTTGGTTTGAATTGAAAAAAAAAAGGGTGGGCCAGGGGTTAATTGAATTGGGTTTAAAGGTTAGGTGTAGATTGACTTAGGAAATTAGCCAAATCGAGTTGGTTAGCAAATTCGGCTAAGATTTAACTAAAAAATGAATCGATATGATTAATTAGTGAGCTTCTTAATCTCAACGAAATAAAACAATTAACTTAATTATAAACTAACTATTTCAAAAATATAAACTATCTTATAACTAAACTAGTTAACTAAATATTCAAGTAAAACTAGATATTTTTGAGACGATTTTCGAATAATCATAAAATATACCAATTATATACATAATTATGTAAAACAAATATATTATCTAAAAATTGTAAAAGTGACAAAACTAGTTAAAATAACCTGCAAACGATATATATATATATATATATTTAATTTTATGAAACTAATTATTTTAAATCGTTTGGAGATTACGAAGCTCAAAATCTAATTACTATCGGGGAGGGTCAAAATTGGGTGTCAACACAACTAATCATAATTAACAAACTATAGCTATGAAGCCTAATTAAATTTGTTTTAATTGCTATTTGCGAAATTTCCTCTTTTAAAAGCTTATGGGGCTCTTTTTAAAAATTTAAAAAATAACTTTTTCTCTTTCTTCCTCTCTCCATTCTTCTCCCAAATTTTATTCCTTTACCCACAAGTTCTCTTATCCTTCATCTTCTATGTGTCTAATCATTGTGGTCTGTGGAGGGTTAAACTTGAAATATGTACGTTTAATTACTGAAAAATGGGAAGAATGAGTTGGAAGCCATCGACAATCATTACCATAACTTCAAAACTCTACCTCAAAAGTTAGTAAAACTTAAAATATATACATTCTGGGTTATCAAAAAGCGCTCTATTTCGAGTGTGTGATATTTCAAAAGAATCGAAATATCGAGGAGAGTTCATATCTGCAATTTAAAGCAATTTGGTTGAGGTTTGACATGATTTTGAATTGATTACAACTCTCAAGGCTAAAAGAGAAGACGGTTTAAATTTTGGAATACCACATGCATATGAGCTCCATTTTGAGTGGGTAATATCTCAAAATAATTGAAACGTCGATGGAACTTCATATCTAAAATTTATCAACACAAGTTATTTTTATATCACTGATTCAAAGCAAAATAAGGTACACATATGCATAAAATAGTGTGAAAAAATATGTAAATACACCAAACTTCAGCGATATCGACACCCATTGCTATAACTTGTCCGACTGAACCAACAACATGGCCATTACGTGAGACATGTTTGGAAAAAGATGAATTTATTCATAACATGGCATAGCATTCGTATGTAAAATGGCATGGAATAAAACATAAGAATAATATAATAAATGAGAAGACAACCAAAGAACATATTAGTTAGTTAATTATAGGATTCTCTTAGTTTAATCGACATAATCCACCATATGAACACATGGAGTCTGATCTCATCCCGAACGACTAAGGCATCCATACTTTGTTGGCTATGATACATACATATAATAAGCTAGCATGTGAATCCATAACAAATCCACAAGGCATAGCATAAAGGAATTTTCAAAAAGTTCAGTACAACCCTTGTCCTACGTTGGCATATGTAGTTACGCGATTGACATAGGACTCACGTATAAGGCATAAGTACCCCCTAGACTATGATCGAAATTCCAGAGACACACCTAAACTTAACCAAGATCCTATTACCCCTGAACTCATTTTTTTCGTATTTTTGTGCTGATGTGGCACCTTCAACCACCCAAGTTGGTTGTGTTTGTACACACTCTCCCGCCATGTGTGTAAATATTATTTTTTTAAAAAAAAATTATATATATATATATATATATATATATATATATTTATTTTTTTTAAATAATTTTAAAAAATTCTTAAATTTTTTATTAAAAAAATATTCTTATTTTTTTTATCTTGTATTTAAATTAAGTTAATACACATTTTTTTACCTTGTATCGAAACTATTTTTTTTTACTTACATTCATTGTTTTTTCTCTTTTAATTTTCTGTTGAGTTTATTTTCTTTGTCTTTCATTTTGATTTGATTTCAAATGTCTTTTATTTAAAATAAGTTAATTTTGAACGGATATCAAAATAAGTGAAGAAAATCAAATAAAACATAAAAATATTAAAACATTAAAATTAAATGACACTTTTAAATTGTTTTTTTTTTAAATACACACAATTTATTAAAAATAATTAAAAGTGAAAAGATAATAAATTAATTTAAAAAATCAAAGTGAAAAGAAATTAAAATAAATATTTTACAAAGAAAGAAATAAAAATAATTAAATATATATAAGTTTTATTATCAATATATATGTGTACTAACTAATTATAAAGTTCACAATAAAAAATGACAATTTGTGCATATATTACTTGCCTTCAAGAGAGTGTGCACACTCTCTATGACATGTCAGCGTTTGTGGTGTATTTATTCCATTTTAAATTAGTTTAGGTGGGTAATAAAACTCTAATTAAGTTTAGGTGTGTCTCTGAAATTTCGGTCATAGTCTAGGGGGTTCTTATGCATTATCCCTTTTTTATAATCAAACTAGAAGTTACCAAGGAAGTATGCATAACACTGCATATGTTTATTAATTAACTAGAATATATTTACTTATCCGCGTAATTTCTCCCTTTTAAAAATAGGGATAAGGCATAAGTACCCCCCTAGATTATGATCGAAATCCCAGAGACACACCTAAACTTAACCAAAATCCTATTACCCTCCTGAACTCATTTTTTTCGTATTTTTGTGCACCTTTTGTGCTGATGCGGCATCTTCAACCACCCAAGTTGGTTGTGTTTGTACACACTCTCCCGCCATGTATGTAAATATTATTTTTTTATTGAAAATTATATATTTTTTTAAAAAAATAATTAAAAAAAATTCTTAAATTTTTTATTAAAAAAATATTCTTATTTTTTTTTATCTTGTATTTAAATTAAGTTAATACACATTTTTTTACCTTGTATCGAAACTACTTTTTTTACTTACATTCATTGTTTTTCTCATTTAATTTTCTGTTGAGTTTATTTTCTTTGTCTTTCGTTTTGATTTGATTTCAAATGTCTTTTATTTAAAATAAGTTAATTTTGAACGGATATCAAAATAAGTGAAGAAAATCAAATAAAACATAAAAATATTAAAACATTAAAATTAAATGACACTTTTAATTTTATTTTTTTTTAAATACACACAATTTATTAAAATAATTAAAAGTGAAAAGATAATAAATTAATTTTAAAAATCAAAGTAAAAAGAAATTAAAATAAATATTTTACAAAGAAAGAAATAAAAATAATTAAATATATATAAGTTTTATTATCGATAAATATGTGTACTAACTAATTATAAAGTTCACAATAAAAAATGACAATTTGTGCATATATTACTTGCCTTCAAGAGAGTGTGCACACTCTCTATGACATGTCAACGTTTGTGGTGTATTTATTCCATTTTAAATTAGTTTAGGTGGGTAATAGGACTCTAATTAAGTTTAGGTGTGTCTCTGAAATTTCGGTCATAGTCTAGGGGGTTCTTATGCATTATCCCTTTTTTATAATCAAACTAGAAGTTACCGAGGAAGTATGCATAACACTGAATAGGGAGCCGCCTTTTACACCAAGTATGTCTAAGATGTGAAATGAGTGCATAAGGATGTTGTGCTCAACCTAGAATACAATCATGAAATTAAGGTACCGAGCTCTACGTTTGAAACTTCAACACAATCATTCCTTAATAGTTCATTGCTACAACTTCTATTTAGCTCACTTCATACTTACTTCACTCGCTTTATGTATTCTAGTATCGGTTCTTCATTCTTGAGATAGTCATGCGAGAGCTCTAAAATTTCATTTATTTCAGGTCTAGCCATGAGAGAAAGCTTTGAAGTTTAAGTTCAAATTACGAATTCATGAAATTGTTACTAAAACTAATGAGTAATATTTTGAAAATTGGATATATTATGAGGAGTTCATATCTCAAATTTGAGGGATTTATGGTGCAAATTTGAAGACTTTTCAAAGAATCAAATGCACGCATATATGCATTTATTCATGTATTTGAGTGTATTTGTTCCACTATTATTGTATTAAATGTATTTGTTTGTATCTGATGTTGATTATACATTTGTATCAATGTATCAAAGTGTATCTATTCCTTGTTATTTATTTTGTATCAATGTATTGTGTATCTTGCAATGTCACGATCCGAGTCTACACCCTGGACGTAGCCGGCACTTGAGAACCATTGCTGGCCTCCAAGCGAACCCTCATCCTGACTGACTACAAGCGGAAGACTAAATCAAGCATACATAAGCATCAAAATGAAAGAAATGTTTTAAAAATAGTTTATTGAATCTCAAAACTTTGCTGAATATATTGAGTATGAAACATAAGTTTTAAATAAAACATCTGAAATTGAAAGACTCTCCAAGACTCTCTATCTATGAAGCCTCTACTGTATAAAGATGAGTATCGGGACAAGATCCACGACTCCTCAAAAGAACTACTACTAACAACTCATAAAACTAGAGTACTCCGAAAGCAAGGAGGTCTCACTCATAAGCAGGCGATCAGATGATGTGATCTCAACAGACTCTTGTTGAGGATCCTAATAACTTGTATCTTCATCTTTAAAAGATATAGGTCGAATGACATCAGTACATTGAATGTACGAGTACGTAATATAGTTGAATAACAAATAACTGAAAGAAAGGATTGCAATAGATAACAATGTACTCAAGCTGAATGTAAAGAAATAAATGAGTCAAATCATTTAAAGCTTTACAAAATACTTTCTCATCTCTGAACTCAACATAATAAGTGATATATAAAAATACACTTTAACTCTATTAGGAGATTCTCTAACCGACAACCATTACTATGAGCTAAGTGATGATACAACGTCTCGCCCACACTGTCAGAATTTTTCTATACCTTGGCGGGGTATAGAACACCTCAACTAAGTGGATCAACTAAGTTATGCTTAAAAGTAATAAGTAATCATCTAAAAAGTATGACCCTTTATCCATGTTGGCATACATGGTTTACGAGGATTTTGAGTTGTCTGAACTCAACCCCATATCAGTGCTCAATACTACTCCCAATAATATATATACTCATGCTTAATATTTTAAAACATACTTTCTCTGATTTGAGATAATTGCTCAAACTATCCTCTTAAAAGAGGTAACTGCCCTTGAATTATCTTTGAACTCATAACTCGTTTAGAAATCAAAGTTTATATTTTATCAATGTAAAAACTGATACCTTTGGGAATATTTAGTTCCCTCATACTCTTACTCAATTCATACATGAAAACTCTTTCTCAAAAATATATAAAAATCATATTGTGTTATGATCATTGATGACTCGGGAAGTCATACTGCATAAACATTGATGGCATACTCGATTGTCATACTAATCATGTTTTAGAAACTTTTTCTCAATACTCATAATTAATTTCTCAAAAACTCAGTTTAAAACTCAAGTCTTGATTTTAAAAAGCTTCCGAAGATTTATAACTCAATTCGCAGGATTCATGAGAAATTATGGATATGAATAACTCAACTCAGGGATCTTAATAGCAATATGGAAACTCAGTACTCAGAACTCAACGATACTACTCATCGCAAAGATACTCAATTTATAGGGTTCATGCTGAAATATAGACATGAGCGAATCAACTCAAGAATCTTAATTCATAACATATGACAATTCATTAATTAAGAATAGAATTTCAGAAAGAATTCGAAACTCAAGAACTCAAAATCAACTCATCTCAAGAATACTCAAATCTAGGGATAGAATCCTAGATTACTCTTTTACTCATTTGAAAGTAGATGTAGGGCGTGAGGACGAACTAGTCCAACACTATGATAACCTTACATACCTGGAAGAATAAGGTTCTTGAAGAATATTGAAGAAGAACTTGATTAGAAGCCTTGAAACCCTAGCTTGAAGGAGAAAAATCAAGAAAACCTTTCTTGAGATTTCATTAATTAGTTTCTTGAAACTCTATGGCCAATAATTATGATTTTCATTAGTGATTCATAATTGTATGGAGGAATTTGAGTTGGAAAGATTGGAATTCTTGGAGAAAGACTTACCTTGAAGAAGAATCTTGAAAACGATTGAAAGAATCTTGAATGGAGTCTTCTACTTTGATTTTTCCTTGGGGTTTTGCCTTAGGGTTTGAGAGTGAAGATAGTGATGGATTAGAGATGAAAATCTGATTGTTTTGGGTCTTTAATTAGTCAAAAGATTCATTTAGGATTTTCTTAGAGGTAAAAAGATGAAAACGACCCTTTTTAATGTCTTCCCGTCGGCTAATTCGTCACTGCACTATATCAGGTTACTAAAATGGTCATAACTTTTTACTCAAAACTCGTATTTTTGTGAAATTGGTGGCGTTGGAAAGTAGATTCAAATACCTTTAATTTGATAGGTTATGGACCACGTAGCTCTTTATATTCTAAGAGATATGATCGTTTAAATTTGACCCAAGTAAAATCTTACATCAAAACTTAATCGGTAAGAAAACTTTCAACTCAACTTTGTGCTAGGAGTTTTTAGTGACCTTAATTGATATCCAAAATCATTCCCACACTAAAGAATTTACCTTTACATATATGAGCAATTTAAGAATAACCCGATAAGACTTTATATGCAAATAAAGAATAGTTCGGACTTTAGCTTAGAAACTTTTGGGGTGTTACATGCAACTTGTTATAAATTTGTATCAATATATTCAAGTCTAATGGTTATTTTTTTTACACTTATATCAAGTATTTGAGTGTATTTTTGTTCAAAATTATATATTTTTATCAATGTATTTAAGTATTTCTAGTGTATTCATCATTAGAATGCATTTATTCCAATGTTGTACCAATGTATTCAAATGAAAAAATTCTATAACAACAGCAATGAAAAATTGTATCAATGTCGTACAAATAATAGTTAGTGATACAACAAATTCTGTAGTGCAATTCCCTTTTTAAAAAGATACTACTGCACAATTAATGCACTGCATTAAATATTATATTTATCTTCGAAGAAACTATCTAAACATAAAATATGTATACTAGAATACAATCACCAAACATGATGAATACATTTTGATACAGTTGGATAGTCAATTAAAAGTTAGTTACGAATAGTAATTATCTTAATTATAGTTATTGAACCTTATGAACCCCTAAATTATAATCATTTCTGTAAGTTCCTCATTAAAAAACAAGTAAGGTTGTGTAAATTAAATTCTACTTGAAACTTGTGGATAAAATATGTAGATATTTATGTATGTGTAAATTATCTTATTAAGGATAAAATGAAAATTTTCAAATAAAATTGTTATTAAATATAGAAATATGTTATTCTTTCTAAAATCAACTAAAAAATGTCATATAGAAACGAAGACAACAAGATGTTTGAAGTAAAAGTGCCAAATGGCTTAAATAAAATGTAAGCTAGCTGATACGTACGGAAAACCTAACGTATTAACTGTAAATTGATAATTGAAATTTCTTTTTTCTTGCAAAAATGTATTCCTTCCGTTTCAAAAAGAGTGATCTAGTTTGACTTGACACGGAGTTTAAAAAAGTAAAGAAGACTTTTGAATCTTGTGGTTCTAAATTAAAGTTATGTCAAATGTATAAAATTGTCTTTTAATTTTGTGGCCTTAAACATGCCATGTGAAAAGTTGAAATTAAAATATTACAAAAAAAAAGAGATAATTTTTTTTTAAACAGACTAAAAAGAAATAAGGACATTTTTTTTAAATAGAGAGAGTAATACGTTACACAATATTTTTTACGCTTGATAAATAGCTTAATGAAACGTACGGAAACTAAAATCTCCTAATCCCGTCAAGTCAGAAATAGGACACCTAGCTAGTATTGGATAATTCTGGAAGAAAATTGTGTATGAACTGTCCCAATGAAAATGAATTTTACATAAATCATGCTCTTTGTTATTCAACACAATAGCTAGTTCTAGAGATGTCTTTTGATTCCAAAGACATGTGCAAAAGCTAAAAAGAGAACCACATAAGCATATAAAATTAAGTTCTTATCATATCATGAATCAAATGGATAGAATAAGAGTCCCTTTCAATTGAGTTAAATTTTAATTAACAATTTTTGGCTTATTTTCATTATTTCAACTTAAAATTAAATTCTTAAATACACCTTTTATTTTATCAAAACACTATCCAAATGTTTAAAATTATTTTAAGAGAAAATACATAATTACCCCATTAAAGTAAAACCTCTTTTTAAAAAAGACACTTGAACTTTGTAGGAATCCTATTACCCATTGTTCTTATTTAAAATGAATTTATTGTCCATTACGTGCCTAGGTAACATGTAGAGTGTAGTTCACTCTTTGGTAGAGAGTGAGTTGAACCAAAAAGTAAATGAATATTTATTTAATGAATATTTATTTAAGCATTTATTTAATTAGAAATATTTTTTTCTTTTCTTTTATTTATTTTATTGTACTTTCTCAATTCTTTATTTTTGTTATCTTCTTCCCCAAATTTCAAAAGAACCAACTACCTCTTTTCTATTTTCTTCAACTTAAAAGACCCATTTACTTCACTCATTTTTTTCTTGTCTTCTTGCTTCTCTTTGTTCCTTTTTCTTTTTTTGCCCTTATTTTTTTTCAAAATAATAATAATTGTAAACCTCCTTGATAATATTGTTCCTTTTTAAAAAATAAAATAAAATAAATTGTTATGTAATTCTTTAGCATGTAAATAAAGAAATTTCTTCGATTTCAAAGTATTATAGAATTCCATTACCTTCATCGTAATGGAGCTGCATAATTGTTGTAATTTTGAAAAGGAGATGGTAGATTGGAGGTGATTATTAATTTTTCAATATATAATTTGTTAGTAATTTTATTTTTGATTTGACAATAATTTGATGATATTAATGGTGGAGATTATATTATTATATTGACGTGATAAAGACTACTCCGAAGGATTGATGAAGATGGCGACTACGTAGATTGGAGAAGACAGTTAGAAGGATTGAAGAAGAGCAGAGGAGGGTGATGAGGAAAGAAGAAGAAAGAGAAAAAGAAAAGAAAATGAAGAAAGAAGAAGAAAGAGAAAAAGAAAAAGAAGATGAAGTTAATAAAATAAGAAAAAAAAATGAAAAATAAAGATTAAAAATCAAATTAACAGATAATAATTGGTGCGTGATTGTACTTTTTTTCTTGCAATTGAGGGTAATTGAAAAAGGGGTATTTACAACACTTTAAAAATTGTTTAAGGGGGTATTAGGACCCCGCAAAGTTGAAATGTCTTTTTAAAAAACAGGTCTTGGAATAATTATATATTTTCTCTTATTTTAAATTTTAAAACACTTAAAATAAGTCAATTCAATAGGCTCTTAGGTTGTTTGAATTGACTTATTGAAGGTATTTAAATAAAAAAAGCTTTTAAATACTTTTGATAAAATTTAAAAATATTTTAAAATCAAAATATTTAACAAAAATAAAAGCAATAAGTCCGTCCAAACAGGTTGCAAGTGATATGAGCTAAGTCACATCATATGGAATCATGTTGTTTGTTGATTATTGGCCTAAACGAATTTTAAAAGCAGCCATACTCTTAGGAGGCGTACAGACCATGAAATTCCATTCAATCTCATAATACTATAAAGTTTAACAGTATTAAGTGAGGTCATTTGTCCCTTATTGTTTCCTTGTAACATTTAAATATCTCTCAACTGTCACTTTTGCCGCCTGCCTGATCTCCGGCCATAGACTAGGTTAATTATTTGTCAAATTGTAGCAGTTTTCGCGATTCAATCACCGGGGATGGATCCAGACAGGACTGGTACCAGCGCCGAGGTTCCACTGCTTTCGAACTCTCGGACGAGGGAGAACCGGTGGGTGATATGGAGGGCGGTGTTCAATGTGTCAACTACTATAATTGGTGCAGGAATTATGTCAATCCCAGCAACTTTAAAGGTCCTAGGTGTTGTTCCCGCATTCGTGTTGATTGTTCTGGTCGCTTTGTTAGTAGACATAACGGTAAATTTCATGTTGAGGGCCACCTATGCTGGTCAGTCCACGACGTACGCTGGATTGATGAAAGAGAACTTTGGAAAGATTGGTTCTTTGGCAGTACAAATTTGTGTAATGATCACTACTCTTGGTTGCTTGATCATGTACCTCATTATTATTGGTAACTTTCATTCTTTAATGCCTCTTACATGATCAAGGGATGAACAGTTGGTCTCGGACTTGGACAACCCTCACCTTATTAGCTAGCTTTTGGGGTTTAGTTAGTCCCAAGATCCATCTTCACATGGTATCACGACTTGGATGTATGACAACAGTACTAATTTTTCTTCTTTTTTTTTTTTTGTTAATTTCAATGATCAGGAGACGTTTTTTCTGGAAAAGGAGAACACCTTGGTGTCCTTCAAGAATGGTTTGGGATTCATTGGTGGAATTCTCGTTATCTATCAATCCTACTCACTGTCTTGCTTGTTATGCTTCCTCTAGTCCTATACCGGCGTGTAGGTCAGTTCATTCTGTCCTCTGTTGTTGGAGTTACTTCACAAGTTAAAATGTTCACTAATGGTTTGTGTTTATATATATGGCTTGTGATTGCAGAATCATTATGGCTCAGTTCAGCAATAGCAATTATCCTAGCAGTTGTATTTGTTGGTATATGTTCTGTAATGGCAATCATTGCAATCGTAAAAGGGGAAATAGTAAGGCCAAGAATGCTACCGGAGTTGAATAGTACTTCTTCCTTCTTTAATCTCTTCACCGCCATCCCAGTCATCGTAACAGCTTTTGCATTTCACTTCAATGGTAAAAGCTACATACTTGATCATTTCGTGGCCTTGATGTTAACTTTACTGACATGCAACATAAAAACTTGAATGCAGTCCATCCTATTGAAATTGAGCTGGGGATACCTGGAGCTATGACTAGTGCTGTCAAAATTTCACTAGTAGTTTGTTCAGTCATCTATTTTTCAATTGGAATTTTCGGCTACCTTCTATTTGGAGATTCAATCAATGCAGATATACTTGTAAATTTTGATACGTCGTCCTCTGGTGCTATAGCAATCAGTCCCATTCTAAATGATATCGTTCGTTTGAGCTATGCACTTCACCTAATGCTGGTATTTCCTCTCTTAAATTTTTCCCTGAGAGCCAACATCGACGAACTCATATTCCCTAAGAAGGAATTACTAGCAACTGACACCAAAAGATTCATGTTTCTTACACTGATCTTTTTAGCCTTATCATATATAGTAGCCATCACTATACCATCGGTATGGTACATTTACCAGTTCATGGGATCAACTTCAAATGTTTGTCTTGCCTTCATATTTCCAGGTGCAATTGCTCTAAGGTCTCTGTCTTTCTTCCCCTCAACTTTTTAACTAATTAATCTGAAAGATTTTCTTTCTTCTGTTTTTATGCTGAACGTTTTGTTTCTTATTTGGCAGAGATGTCCATGGTTTATCTTCAAGAAAAGACAAGATCATCGCGGTAGTCATGATTGTTCTAGCTGTTGTGACGAGTGTTATAACTATCGCTGCCAACATCTACAATATGATTATTGGAAAAAGTTCATAAATTTATGCCATGAATCTCAATTAGACCTTTTGGATTTTCAATTTGTGTTTTGTTGTGCAATATTTGCTAGTTCCAATAATATCGTTGTGAATACTGAATTTAGCCATATTCCTAAATCAATTGGACCAGAAAATTTACAATACTTCTTGAAGCAACCCGAGTGAGAACTACATATTCCGTGTTAATCCCACAAAAGGGCGTGGGGAAGGTAAAATGTATGCAGATCTTACCTCTAAGGTACAAAGGCTGTTTTCTATAGACTCTCAGCTCAAGATAAAACAACACAAAGTAGTATAGAAAAAGAAATAACGGAAACGAAGACAGTCATGACAAATATATACTATAGACAACTTGACAAATCATTCTAAATCGTAGTAGTCATAACAAGATACAATGATAATCGAAGTGTAAGAAACCCACAAATAATAACCAAACTCAAAGGACAAGAAACTTCAAGAATATACAACTAATAAGACGGCTAGCTAATAGTAAAGAATAATAAGCGAGACAGCACTAAACTATCAAACTTCCTACTTTAATATGTGTTCTCCGTGACCTCTTGTCTACGGTCATGTCATCAGCTAGTTGAAGCTGC
This sequence comes from Solanum stenotomum, assembly GCF_019186545.1. NCBI lineage: Eukaryota > Viridiplantae > Streptophyta > Magnoliopsida > Solanales > Solanaceae > Solanum > Solanum stenotomum. The sequence goes on along the minus strand of NC_064289.1, from coordinate 27,616,072 downwards.
ATCATGTCATATTTAATCACCTCTCTCATTTACTTCTTCGGCCTACCTGTACTTCTGTTGAAACAATCCATAGTCAGCCCTCACACACCTTTGCACAAGAGTATCCGTGCATATCCTCTGCACATGCTTAAACCATCTCAATCTCGTTTCCCGCATCTTGTCCTCTATCGAGACCACTCCTCTCTTGTCCTGGATATCTTAATTCTTAATATCTCTTAGTATACCAGAGCTTGAAGATGATCAATGACTGCCTAACTTATGATAAGGAAGAAAGAAGAACTCACAATTGGATGAACTCATCTTGTTCAACCAAATTAAGTAGAATCCCAATAAGAAAAGCCTGCCTATTTATTTATTAACATCATAAAAGGCTAAATTACTCCCTTTATAAGTATATGATGTGAGTTTTTACACACTTGTACATACATTAAAGTGAAAAGAGGCCAAGAAACCTGACAATTGACATAGTGTATCTATGATTCCCCGTATATTTCATTATATACTATCAATATTGAGACGATAAACGCATAATCCACACCAGGATAAACTCTTACTTCAAAATTTTCTCTTCCTTTGAAGAAACTTCCAAGTTTGAATCTCTCTTTGACCTGCATAATTGAAAGAATTATTTATTCGTATAGACACTCAAACAGGGATTTGAAGTTTAATAATTAGTTAAGTACCTCAGCAATCAAAGTATCCCCTTTATAAACTTTGAAAGATTGATTGGTGAAAGATCCCTTTACTTGGAAATCACATATCTCTCCATTGATATTGCTAGCCAAGAACACATCAAGTTGCATTTTCATTTGAAATGTGCTTGATCTTTTAATTGTGTATAGCAGATCATTTATGTCTGAACTCTCAGCACGATAAACTTTCCACGTATTACGCCATGAAAGTGTCTGCACTCAAATATTTAACAAACCACATCACTCTTAAGTTCATAATATATGCATTCTTTGAGTTACTTTGATGCTTCTAAATCATTTTACACAGAAGAATAAAACTCCGTGGTCGGCACTTAAAGTGTGGCCTAACAGTCAATAAAGAGGGTGAAAATCATAGGAACTGCTAAATCATCAACTAAATTAATTCGGTGGTGAATATACCACAAACTATAGTTCATAAATAATACGACAAAAAATGAATAAGTAATATACATGTTGAGACACAGATATCTCACAAGCACCAACAAATTCTTAATTGGTGAGCAGAGTAACTGGATACTTGTGCTGGTGAAGCATAGGTCGATCGAGATGAGCTCAAGCAGGGCGGAGTAGCTATGTTATAGTCAATTGGACAGGAAAATAATGTTAATGATAAACGAAGTGATTAAATAACATATTCTGGATAATCTTGACATAATAAGGTGTTATAGCCAAGTTTTTCTCCTATTTTTGTACATCGCCACTGTGCTCAAGTGAGCCCAAACCATATCAACTAAGAATGAAAACTAAAAAGAGAGAATATGTTCGATACCTTTTCGCGCAGAGTAAGGAGAGGTAAACCATCAGGATGAGCAATGATTCTTTTCTTCTTTCTGAGATGCCAAACTTTTCCATCACCTTGGAGAAGAGAGATTCCAGTATCATCCAAGACATCGATATTTAGTTGTGAGAGTCCAAGGATCTTCTTCTTCACAGTTAAGTTCACAAGATAAGGAAAACAGAAGCCATCCCCAACAATAGGAAGCAGGGGAACTTCAAAATTTATCTCTGGCTTAAACATATATGTAAACACTACTTACTCAACATTAATTGACAAAAACTAGCTATGACTTGCCTTATATTGGTTCATAAGAGATTGTCAAAAGGCAAAGTTAATTGTGTTGAAAAAGTAATACTAACAAAAGAAGATGAGATTGCTCTGTCACAGAAACTTCCCTTCGTTTTCCTATATAATTGACCGTTGAAATTTTCGTTTTAAAATACAAGGCCCCATTGATTGCTACTTTATTTTTAAAACAATTTATTTTATTAAATGTATAGAAACGCGAGAAGTATCAGTCGGACGGTGGATCTTGGTCAGCATGAATTTAGCTTTTAATTTGTACTTTCATTAAGCATCCTATCATAATTCATAGATATTCACTTACTTTTACGTAAAAAAAAGTCTAAGCATTCACATTTGATATAAATAGAGCATGAAAATAGCGACTCTACGTGGAAAATATGTAGCTTTACACTTTTAAAAAACATAAAAGAATACTCATTAAAAAAAAAGTTTTTACAAACATTTTTACAGAAGATATTCACCCGTGGTTAATAAACAAGGGATAAACTATGGAAACTAGGGTTCTAATTCATACAAAAAAAATTATGCTCATATATTTTGGATTTTGAGATTCAAATAAGTCTATTTTTATCGTAAATTTTTTATATATTTTTTATTCAATTATTGTGACTTATAGTATTTTTTACATAGTTTACAAATATATAAATTTTATTTCAAAAAAATTGAAGATTTCACAAATTCTCGGTCAAACTTAAACTTGACTCTCAAAAAATAAAATGTATTACATAAATTGGGACATAAAGAGTAATTAATTCTATTTATCTACTTAAGTCAGAAATTTTAATTGTTCATTGATTAATTGTTTATGTTATTAAGAAAGATTGTTTAATTTTCTGCCCATTTTCCTACTCCTTATCCACAATTTTTTTTTTTAAAAAAAGATCTTAATAGACAAAGTTACTTATACTTGATAGTATATTCTTTGTTAATGAAAAATATCACGTCCCAAGTCAAATAATTAAAATGCGGGAAAGTTGTCTAAACACCACTCTTATTAAAAAATGAATTACTCTCTCTAGTTCAGTAGTATAAAATGAATTACTATATGGTTCAAAATGGATGAATTTTTTTAAAGTTTAAGAATATATTAATTATTTTTTCAAGAATTATCTTTCTTTTTTATGGAGTTTTCAACTACTTCTAAATCTCAAATTATATCTTTACTTTTAAGAAAAGTTCAAATAAAAATTTAAAAATGAAAAATATTAGTAATAAATTATCTTTAAATTAATGATTTTAAATATTTTGGTGTGTCACACCTGACAAATCATTTATATTGAATTTGAGGGAGAAATTATTGTACTCATATGAATTCATATACTCCCTTAGTTCCTATTTAGTTGTTATTTTTTACTTGACACATCTATTAATAAAATAATAATTAGTATAGTAAATTTAATATTTTTTTCCTATTAATTGATAGAATTTCAAAATTAATTTACTCATTAAAGAGATTCTTACATTTTTCAAAAACATTAACTCTTTAAATAAATTATAAATATAATAGGTAAAAAATAATTTTTTTTTATTATCAAAAAATGACAAATAAAAATAAATAAATAAAAAATTAAATTTAGACAAGTAAAAAGGGATAGAGGGAGTAACAAGTTCACTTAACGTCAAAATGACCCATCTGCGTTGCAAATGAAAAGGAAAAGGGGAAGAAAATCAAGAAAAAATTCTCGAGACACGAAACAAGCCAACGGCTACAGATATCGCGGTACATGAATCATGAAAAAGCTCAATTGTTTTATTATATTCTTTCTGACTCATATTAGTTGATCATTTTATTAAAAATAATTATTTCATATTAATTATCTATTTTATTAAATTTAAGAAAATATCAATTAATTTCTATATTACCCTTTGTAATTAATTTTTTTTGGAAAATATTCACATTTATTTATAAAAAATTTTTATTTAAGAGATGAATTTGAAAAATTATCTTTTTATTTATAATTTCTTAATTTACGGTAAAAAGTACATTAACTATTGAAGTTGATTTTGATCATATTTGTTTGATGAGGAGAAGAAGGAGAAGGATCACAATAGATTTGAAAGTTTTCTATCATATGCTAGAAAATGAAATCAAATCAAGGAACAATATAGCCAAAAGTCCTTACATCAGTGGCTAGGTGGACAAAACCACCCCTATCAAAAAAAGAAGAAGATGGTTTATATTAAAGAGCTCCATTGAAAATTTAGGGGACCAGTTTTTTGAATTAAAGAGAGTATTGAAAAATAATGTAGATCCAACTACCCTATTTATTGCTAATGGTGGGGTGCATAAGCAAAACAATTTTTTTACCACCACCAACAGATGTGGTATGGTGAATAAGACTACTTTTTCCTTAATTAAAAGTTTAGTAAAAAAATCTTAATATAAAAAGCGTTTTTCCCTAAATGGAACCTTACCGTGAAAGAAAATTTGTACTCAGTTCTGTGACTATTGTCTAACGACTACTAGTTAGAGATGATTATTTTAAATTGATGCAATAAGAGTTCTGTCTCATGAAGGGTCATACTACGAAAAAAAGTTATAAAATTATAGAATATCCATTAGGTTTAATTAGTAACATATCTCAATCAGACGATCGTGTTCCACTTCAGCAAGGCAATAATTCTTAACATGACCTGATCAATATAATCAAATTTTATAAATGTTGAATCATACAACACATGAAGAAGCTAGCTAGTACTAAGTACTAACATGACAGGTAATGCTTTATATACTAATAAATACATTTTATAAATGGATCATTAATATATGAGCAATCCATCACACCATTGATAATGAAATTTGACAAATAAAAGTAGATAATGTTGGATTAGTATAAACGCAAATAGGAAATTCTACTAAGATATCACTAAGAGGAATTAGTCAATTGCTCAAAAGGAAATGAACTTATTAGAAATATTTCATGTGTACCAACATTCAAATTCAATGTCTCGTCTGTTTAGATAACACCTACCCAATCTACATCTCGTTTTTTTATGGGATTAAAGCAGTCAATGATAAAATACAGTAATCCAACTAGGTTGAGGTCGAATTTCACAAAGAGCATATTACAATTCTTTTATAATTAATTTGATGTTGAGATTTAAATCAATAACTATTATTGGAAAATTGAGGGATTTTATGAGAAACTACTAACTATTTTTAATTACTTGGATTTTATCAATAAGAAAGACGAACTAGGTTTACCGTTTTTAGATATCGAAACTCAATTAATAATATACTATCAATTCATTCAGGTATATTCAATATGCAAAACTGGCGGATTTATGTCTCGTAAAACCTCTTGACTCAATTAAGAGAATATTACTCTAAGTCCTTTCTCGACACTTGATTGTCAAATTAATTTTTCCATTTATCAAAATCTCAAGTAAATTATCCTCACTAGAGTCCAAGTTATTAGATGGTGGTTGGTAGCATCTAATCACTATTAGTGATCATTTTTCTAAATCATAACTTCTTTGATCAAACAAATCAGAATACATACAAGTTCTTTATTATTGTCCACCATTAAAGAAAACATTAAATGTGAAAGGAACATAATACACAATGACCACTCCTTCATGAAAAGATATTTATTGTAAAGAATCCATGATCATCATCCCTACTCTAAGTTTCATAACTTTAGTTATGAGTTTAGCTACTCATAACTACCGATAAATAATATTCCCTCCGTCCCATATTATAAGTCACCCCTTTTTAAAAATAGTTGAACCACAATCTATGTCATTTTATAAAATTTATGCATAAATTACCATATTTTGCCCAGTATACCCTTGATTAATTAATTAATTAATTTTGAAATGTATTTACTTTGACTAACCTAGAAAAATCTACAAGTAATTAATTTCATTGGGAGAGTACTTCATTCATTTATTAACTACTTTCTTTATTCACTACTTATTCTATAAAATCTGATTTTGAAAAAAAATATCAACAAACAAATTAAAAATAAAAGATGAAAAAAATTCAAAAATAATCTTGAAGGTTGAAGCTTCAACAAATTTTATCAAGGAAGATGGCATTTCAAAAAGTTCAAAGGATGTAAAAATAGAAGACTCAACCAAAACATGTGAAGGCCAAATTGAAAAAAATCAAGATCCAATTAAAGGAGTTATGCACAATTTAAATTTAAAAAAATGATTTGTCGAACTAGAACTAAAATTCATTTGTTGTTAAATTTCATTATCAATAACATCAGATTTAGCAAAAAAATTTAGATCAATTTGAAGTAATGAAATTTGAATATTTTGTGATGTTTTCATGTTTGCTTTAAGAATTTATATATAAAAATATAAAAAAATATTTTACACAAAATATATAGAAAAATTGAGGTGGGAAAAACTTGATTTTTAAAATTTTTTGTTTCAATTGATGAAAAAATTTGGCTCCAAAAAGTAAAATTTAAATAGTCATCCAAATGCATTTATATTTTTGAAATCTAACATTTCATCATTTATTACAAAGTTGTCATAAGCAAACATTAAATAAGGGCATAGGGTAAAATTACCTTATTTCTTAATGCAAGTGCAAATGGAAAAGGTGACTTATAATATGGACTCTCTCCGTTCATTTTTACTTGTCATTGTTTGACTTGACACATCCATTAAGGAAACAATTATTGATATATGTATTTTATCACACTATCCCTATTAAATGATGTTTAGTATTAGGTCTTGGAGAATAAGTACTTAATACTGATGGTAAAAAATAGAAATAAATAATTGTCCTTTCTTGATATGTCGAAAAAGAAAAGTAAGAATCAAATTCTATTTTAGGAATAAGTGACAATTAAAAGTGAACAGAGGGAGTAACTATAATAAATGAAACTACTAGAGAAAATGAATGTAGAAGAGAGTAATAAGAACCTCTGATTAATGCAAATTGCAGGTCTTGTAAACAGAATCTTGTTCGTTTCACAATAATGTACTAAAATTATAAAGAAAATCTTAAAAACTAAGAACAATATATTCTAATGACTAAATAGTAATCATCTACTAATGATTTGTTACGCTAAAAATGTCGTCAAAAGACATTTTTATAAATATATAATAATTGGGTCAAAATTCTAATTCCAATTGGACTATGTTTTTACTAGGTCAAACCCAGTCCAATAGACATAGAGGTCGCAGCGCGAGGCCTATTGTACATGTCACAATGCGGGGTCCATCTTGAACCCTGTCTCTTTTTTTAGTCTCTGAAGTTTAGTTCTTTAACAGATGCATTGTGAGGCTCATCTCAGGGTCCTACTTGTAGCTATTTTGCCTTAGTCTGAATTATTTTATTGTGCGTTTCAATTTATCGTATGAATCATTTCTTGTTGTTTTTTGCCTGAAAGCATCTTAATCATTTCCATTAGCTCATCACAACGTATAATCAATAAACACATGAATGCATAAATACTCCCCAAACTTAGAGATTTTGTTCCTCCTCGATCAAATAACTGATCCTATCATCTATAGACTCATATCACATCAATGCTAGTTAGACAAGGTTACTCACAAACTTTGGCTCACATGGAAAGTTTAATCATGATATGCAATTTACTCATTCGACAATAACTTCCAAACTCAAGACTTATAACGCGATTACTAGATTGACTCTTTATCACATATATAGGGTCAACTTGCTAAGATGCAACTACTGAGATCAATGGGTTTACTAGTTTTAATTATCAAGTGACCTTACGATCAAAGAATTGGCATTTTCCACATCATATTTATAATTTCAACAGAGCATGACTTAAATGGGTGGAAAATATACTTTAATAATACATTAACTATACATCATATAGAATTACAAAGATATGAGAATATATTTTCAATTCCAAATAATATGTTACACAATCCGCAAGATATTCTAATTAATTTACAATAATTAGGAAAAAATCTACCCATTAAAGAAGGTTAACTACTTTTCATGTAACATCCCGCCCTAGAAAGAACTATTTTGGAAAGAGTAAAAAAATTGGAAATTTTGGCAAGTTAATTATGCTAAACTCCAGCTTACTCCAAAAATACTCTGTTTTAGTTCTATTGTACTTTATTTTTAGCATGCAACAATAAAGAAGAGTAAATGAGTAAACAACACGCTCTCTACTAATAAAACCCTACCGCCGACCGGTGATCATGGCCGCCACGGCCACAGGCCAACCTCCTCCTGAGGTCGGTCTAATAACGTCAGCGTCTGTGCCTGGAGGTACTTATGCCGAGAAGTTGAAGCCAAAATCACGTCCTTATCAATCTATTCCTCTGAAGCCAATCACATATCTGCATGGAGAACCACAAGTAATATGGGAACACGAGGAGGTAAATCAAATGATAGTCAATGAAAACCTCGAATATGCAGTAATTGGTAAGTTTTCATATGGCTGGCCAGATTTACAAGAATTGAGAAAACTCATTCCCAAACAATATGATTTGAAGTGAGAATGCAACATTGGGTTATTGAGTAATCGACATATACTGATCAGGGCGACTTTATTAGAAGATTATGTTAATTTGTTATCGAAGCCTGCCTTTTACATTACTCAAAACAATTGGTCCTATCCTATGAGAATGTTAAAGTGGGATCCTATGTTTAATCCTGAAGAAGAGACATCGACATCTATAGATTGGATTTCCTTCCCTGCGCTGCCACCAAATTTTTTTGGTAAGGAAGCAGTGTTTTCTTTAGCAGCAGCAGTGGGGAAACCCTTACAAGTTGATATGGCCACAAACAATCAGACTAGGCCCAGTTGTGCCATAGTTAAGGTAGAAGTGGATTTGCTAAGGGAGTTCCCTAAACGAATTAAAATTGGAATGAGGATGCAGAATATGGAAGTAGTGGAGAAATGGATCAAAATCAAATATGATTATGTTCCGAAGAACTGTCAGACGTGCATGAATCAGGGGCATAATGAAGAACAGTGTTATGTTGTGCATCCAAAATTACATCCATATAAGGAGAAAGTAAGTCAGGAGGAGGGTAAGAAGGAGGAAGAAAATCAGAGCAAAGAGGATATTAATGTGAAAGACACCACTACAAGAAAAACAGTCTCCAAGGAAGGGAAATCTCGTCTCTAAAAGTCTGAATCTGGTCCCTAATACGCATTTGGGACCTAAGAAAGTTGATCGCCACTCGTCCTAGTAGCTTCCGTCGCTATTGGTAAATAGCGACGAGTTTCAAAAACCGGTCGTGAAAGGTGTTGGGACGGGAAAGAAATCCGGTCGCCTCTGTCGTTTTAGAGACCACAATTCTGGTCTCAAATACTTTTTAGATATCTTAGAAAAAGGTCATTAAACCTCATTAGGGACGATCAGGAACTGGTCCTAGAATAGCTTTTCGCGACGAGCAATGACCTTGTCCTAGAAACAAGTTAGAGGCGAGTAACAACTTGGTCCTAGAATAGATTTAGCGACGATTAACGACCCGGTCCTTGAATANAAAACAGCATCGAGAATGCTGGTTTGGTGACAAAAAATAAGGATGTAGGAGGAAGAATCTCGAAAGGGAAAGAATGCGAAGTCAAATCACGAAACATGTTTATATCAGATAATGGAGGAGCGAGGGTCAACTGTCAGGAAGATGGAGAGATCCTTAAAGGCCCAAATTTAATTGAAGATGAGGAAGAAGTAATACAACACAAAAAAAATACAGAAGAGGATGAGGACATGGATTACAACATTCAGCAGATCAGTAAGGCAGGTGACTTGTCGCCAAGGCATACAAACAGTCTGAAATATGGGGCAAGGAAAGGCAGACCAGTAATCCCGTTACAGGTCAGAACAAGGAGCAGCAGGGATAGAGGTTCTAGTATTGATCAATGATTGAAAAACTGATTTTCTGGAATATCAGGTCCATCAATACTCAAAAATCTTTTGAGAGGTTATTGGATTTGAACCATAGACATCATTATTCATTTATAGCTCTTATGGAACCATTCCAAAACCCATCAGAGTTAGAACAATATAAAGGGCGGCTTGGCTTTGATAAGGCAGGAGTAAATCAGAATGGTAAAATATGGTGTTTTTGGAAAGACGATTGGGTAGGAAACATAGTATTGGACACGGTGCAACAGGTTACCTTTCAATTCAAAAAGAATGATAAAGAATTCATGGTTTCAGCAGTGTATGCTAGGTGCAATACAGTGGAGAGACTGGAATTATGGGAAGAGTTGGATAGCATAGCGGAGCATGTACAGTGCCCTTGGATCATCGGTGGAGATTTCAATGTTATACTAGATGAGGAGGAGAAGCTGGGAGGGTTGGATTTCACTATAAATGAAGCCATAGACTTTGCATCTTTTATTAGCAGGAATGCTTTATCAGAAGTGCATTTTTCAGGAAGTAAATATACTTGGTGGAACGGACGAATTGAGGAAGCTTGCATATTTAAAAAATTGGATAGGATCTTGGTGAATCAAGAGTTCTTGGATGTGTTTCCTGCGTCTGAGGTCCACCATCTTATCAGGCAGGGGTCAGATCATGCACCACTTCATTTGAGTTGCAACTCAGATGAGGTACCTACAATCAAGCCTTTCAGATTCATGAACTTTTGGAGCAAGCATCAACAGTTCAAGAGAATAGTGGAGGATAGCTGGAAAATTGATTTTGTTGGCAACCCATTTCTTGAATTTCATACTAAATTGAAGAATGTTAAGAAGGCATTGTCTGCATGGAGTAAGGAAGTTTTTGGCAATGTTTTTCAACAAATTGCCACGCTGGAGGACATCATTAAAGTAAGGGAGGCACAGTTGCAAATACACCCGTCTGCGGATAACAGGGCTGCATTGAATAAAGTCGAAGCTGACTTAAAGAATTATTTGAGACTGGAGGAGGAGTTCTGGCGTCAAAAAGCGGGGATGAAATGGTTCAAAGAGGGTGACATGAATACTAAATTTTTCCATTCGTATGTTAAAGGGAGAAGGAAAAAACTTCATATTAATGAAATAATCACAGAGCAAGGAGTGGGATTGAAATCCAATAGTGAAATTGGAAATGCAGCAGTGGAGTACTTTAGGGATCAGTTTGCAGAGGAGAATGGAGCAGAAGATTACTCAATGATTGATCATATTCCTGAATGCATAACAACAGAGGAAAATGAACAGATGACTAAGCTGCCAGAGCTGGAGGAAGTTAAAAGAGTGGTTTTTAATTTAAATGGGAACAACGCTTGTGGTCCGGATGGCTTTACAGGTCATTTTTTTCAATATTGCTGGGAAATAATAGGGGCTGATATCACAAAGGTGGTGAAAGGTTTCTTTTGTGGACAAGAATTACCTAAGTTCATAACTCATACGAATTTAGTGTTGTTGCCCAAAAAAGAAAATGTTAAGTTTTTTGCAGACCTTAGACCTATAAGTCTTAGTTCTTTCATAAATAAGATTATCTCCAGGATGGTGCATGAGAGGATGATTCTGGTTTTACCAAATATTATTTCTCAAAATCAAGCAGGTTTTGTTAAAGGAAGGAGCATTACAGAGAATATTTTATTGGCACAGGAGATAATAAGAGATATCAATAGGAGGAACAAAGATATTAATGTGGTAGTAAAGCTAGATATGGCTAAGGCATATGATAGAGTTTCCTGGATTTTTCTTACAAAAGTGTTAAGAAAATTTGGTTTTGCAGAGATGATTATAGATATGGTATGGAGGATAATATCTAACAATTGGTACTCAGTGTTAGTAAATGGCATTACCCATGATTTTTTCCATTCTACAAGAGGGTTGAAACAAGGTGATCCTTTATCACCTACCTTGTTCATTATTGCAGCAGAGGTGTTAGCTAGAGGGTTAAACAACTTGCATAGGGATGAGAATATGAAGGGATATGGACTTCCCAAGTGGAGTCCAGAGATAAACCACTTATCATATGCGGATGACACAATTCTATTTGGGTCAGGTGACAGAAGGTCAATAATCAAGATGATGAGGGTTATTAGGGACTATGAAATGGTGTCAGGGCAAAAGGTTAATAAAACAGAGAGTTTTTTCTACCTGCATGATAATACACCTATTATAATAGCTATACGGATGCGAAGGTTGACTGGAATATGTCAAGGAAATTTTCCTTTTACTTATCTTGGGTGTCCAGTGTTCTATGGAAGGAGGAAATCAAGCTATTATGTGGAGATGGTTCAGAAAATTGCCAAAAGAATCTTAACATGGCATAATAGATTTCTGACCTTTGGTGGGAAATGGATACTTATCAATAATGTGCTTCAATCTATGCCGGTGTATATGCTCTCTGCCTTGAACCCTCCCAAAAAGGTGTTGGATCAAATTCACCAAATTTTTGCTAAGTTTTTTTGGGGAAACTTGGGAGGAATTAAAGGAAAACATTGGGTGGCATGGGGTGATTTATGCTATCCAAAGGCAGAGGGAGGACTTGGCTTTCGATCTTTGCATAATATGAACAAAGCTCTATTTGCAAAACTTTGGTGGAATTTTAGAGTCTCCACTACATCATTATGGGCAAAGTACATGTGGAACAAGTATTGTAAGAAATTACATCCTGTGGTTGCCACAAGTTTGGGTGCATCACAAGTATGGAGGAAAATGATCTCCATTAGAGAGGAAGTGGAGCATGATATTTGGTGGCAAATAAAAGCTGGGAATTCCAGCTTTTGGTTTGACAACTGGACGAGGCAGGGAGCTTTATACTACACAGAAGGAGATTGTGCACAAGAGGAGGAACTTGAGGTGAAATATTTCATCACAAATGATGGGTGGGATGAGACAAAATTAAAAGATTTACTATCAAAGGAGATGGTGGAGCACATAATTCTAAATATTAGACCTAAAACTTCGGAGGAAGGCATTGATAAAGCTTGGTGGTGTGGAAATTCGATTGGACTCTTTACTGTAAAATCAGCATATCATAGAATCAGGGGCAGAAATGAAGAAGAGGAATGGAGAAGGTATATGTGGATTAAAGGAATGCCTATTAAGATTAGTTTTTTCCTTTGGAGGGTATGGAGAAGGAAACTTGCCACGGATGATAATCTTAAGAGGATGAAAATACCAGTGGTATCAAAATGCTATTGCTGCAAGGAAGGGGAAATGAAAACAATGACTTATCTTTTACTAACAGCTCCCATAGCCCAAAAGCTATGGAAGCAGTTTGCTTCATGTGCAGGTATACTCATAAATGGGTTAAATTTACAACAACTCATTTTCAAGTGGTGGGATTACAAGGCATCCAATAAGTTAAGTCAAATTCTTAAAGCTGTACAAGCGGTCATTATGTGGGCGTTGTGGAAGCGGAGAAATTCTTACAGACATGGAAAGGAAACAACTTACAATAACATCTATTATCAGTGTCAATTGATATTATACCAGTTAGTAAGGATAAAATTTCCATGGATTAAAGGATTGCCATATCACTGGCCACAAGTGGTGGGCATGTTACAGAACTACAAGCCATCGCTACATTACAAAGTGGTCAGATGGAGAAAACCAAGTGAAGGATAGGTGACATGCAACACTGATGGAGATAGCAAAGGGAATCCAGGAATGAGCTCATATGGGTACTGCATACGGGACAAAAATGGAGATCTTCTATATGCGGAGGCTCACAACATAGGCAAGACCACTAACATGGTAGCAGAGGCAACGGCAGTGTGGAAGGCTTTACAATTTTGCTATGAAAATGGGTTAAGGAAAGTGAGACTAGAAACAGACTCATTAGCCTTACAAAATATGATTACTAGAAGCTGGAAAATTCCATGGGAGATCGTTGAGAAATTGGAAGAAATACATGAAATATTGCAGCAAATAGATGTACAGGTTTGTCATGTTTACAGAGAAGTGAATCAATTAGCGGATTTCATAGCAAATACAACAATAAATACAGAGCATAAGAAGGTTTTTCATCACTTTCATCAACTGCCCAGTCTAGGAAAAAAGCTTCTTAATATTGATAAGCATCAGGTACCAACACTTAGGATCAGAACAAGGAGAATATACAGTAATAACAACAAGCAGCATGATTAATAACAACATTGAGGTCATAGGGTTCCACAGCTGTAATATTTACAAAGAAGTATCTATCTATTTTTGGAGCAAAAAAGTTACACAGGAACTACTACTACTGGGACCAGCAAAAGTTGAGAGTCAAGGAGCCATATCTGAAACCAAAGAGAGCATCCAGCTGAGAAATCAAGACGAAGAAACACGAGAGCAAATTGGGCATCTCCTATTCGGCTTCAACTGGAAAACACAAGGAGTTAGAAAAGCAAGGGTAGACATAAAGGAGAAAGTGGTAGAAAAGTGCTTACACAGATCGACAAAGCTGAAATGCAACGCTCACGCTCTTTTTCAAGCTCGGCATGAACTACACCGGAAAGTACACCTGAAAGAAGGAAGGATTCAGTTAAAGAGGAAACACTTAGACAGAAGAATTGAAAGGAATACTTACCTTTGATAGTCGCAAGATCTGCTATACACAACAAAATGGTCTTGAAGAATGTTGATTATCCACAGATGAAGAGTCAAAAACTTAGAGTTGAGGAGCACCTTCGAGAATATCTCCAGGCGGTGGAAAGAGATAAGGAAATGAGGAGGGTGGAGAAATGGAAAGAGCTAAGTGAGCATTTTAGGAAATCCTATTTTCTAGGGTCTTATTTTTATAATCTGATGGGCCGTCTGGGCCCTCAGGTGCTTTTTTGTATTGTTGAAACTTTGGCCTTTTAAGGCATTAATAAAATGGACTCCACGTCCAAATTAAATTTTTTTTTAAAAAATAAAAATTATGCTAAATATGAGTTTTAGGTCAACTTCAAATGATCAAAACTTTCAGTACATGATAAGTTAGGTGGCCAATAAGATATCAAATGCAAGGTCTTAGAATCCTCTTTCCAACGCCACCGAGTTTGCTAATTTTCGAGCTCATATGAGGGAGATATGACTGTTTGAAGTCGGGCGGTCTATTTAAGGAAAGTTACCCAAATTTAAGAGGGGTATTTTGGTCTTTTCCTTACCCAATCAACAACGAACTTTGGTAATAGTTAGGTGTCTAAACTGAATTAGCTCAGTTTTACAAATCCTAATTTACGCTAGGGTTTTGAAAGAAGTTCAAGAAGAGGAGAAAAGGAGAAAAGTCAAGCGTTCGTCAAGTTCTTAAGGTTTTTGTTGCGGAATTCGCCAAGGGTTTGATCCCTAAAGAGGTATGTGAGTTCTTATAGTGTTGGGTTCGTTCACCCACACGCCAATCATGTTGTTTTCAGTGAAATTTTGTTCTTGAAGTTGAAGAGTTTGAGTTCTTGATTAGTTTCTTGAAGTATTGTTTTCGTTCTTGAATTAGGATAGGTTTGATGAGTTCTTGAGATAATCGTATGAAGTTTAAGAGTTTTTTTTGAGTAGATTCTTGTGTACTTTGGTTGGATATTTGAATCTAGTGATTGGAGAAAAAACCATTCGATTTTAGGCAATTTAGGGTCGGAAAACGAGTAAGAAAATCTGTCGGGGAAATCTGGGCATGGTGTGGCGCGCCTCCCCACCATAGCGCCAGAAAAGTGTGTTTGTAAGTTGGGGCCTAGCACCCTGCGCCAGCCAGTGCGCCCCAACCACACTTCTGCAGTTCAAGGGCTGGTGCCTTGCGCCACTCAGTGCACCAAAGTCGTCTGCCCCCACCCTTTCTCCGTTGTTTAGTCCGTCTGAGTTCTTCCAAAGGGTACCTTTACTCCCCTTTGATTCTAAACACTCTAAAATACTTCTAAACATCTAGAAATCATTCAAACATGAATCATAACCTTGAATTCATAATTTAAATTCAAGGTAGAGCTAAGAGTCAAGTCTTGAGAGTTCATCCGAGTCATTTTAACAAGTCTTTTACAATAGTTTGTAAACTTATTTAAAATGACTTGAGCACAGAGTTGAGTAAGAGTAGAACCGAGTTCATTTTATTTAAAATGATATATGGGAACTAAGTATTCCCAAGAGAAAATGTTTTTACATTTAAGATGAGAGGAAACACCGTTTTCCAAAAGAGTTTTCATGTGTAGTTCTGAGTACCATCTCTTTTAAGAGAAAGATTGTTGAGTAATAATCTCAAACCACAGAAAGAGTTAAGTTTTTAAAAACATATGAGCTAGTATATTTTGGGAGTAGTATTGAGCACCGATATGAGGGAGAGTTCATACAACTCACAGCCCCCATGAACCATGTAGCCAACGTGGATAGAAATGGTCATACTTTTTAGACGATTCCTTAATGCTTTTTAGCATAGACTAGTGGATCCACTTAGTAGTAGGTTCTACACCCCGGCAAAGCATATGATAGTTCTGGCAGCGTGGGCTAGACGATGTATCATTACATAGCTCATAGTCATGGTTGTCAGTTAGAGAATCTCCCACAGAGTTTATTTTGTATTTTCATATACAAACAAAGTTTATGATGTGTTATTGCATACAAACTGAGTATATTGTATTTTTAAATACATGAAGTTGTTATCTACTGTTTAAAAAGCCTTTCTTTATAATGCATTATTTACTACTTCTTTATATTGAAATGAGTTGAGTACCCCTGAGTGAGTTGAGACAAGGTAAGTGTTTCTTTCAGTTTCAGTTCAAGCTTATGTCTTGTTTTAGATTTCTCCTCATATGCTCGTACATTCCATGTACTGATGCCATTTGGTCTGGATCTTTTATGATGCATATACAGGTAATCAAGATCAGCATCCAGCGCTTCGTTGATCCAATCGAGTTCCAGAGTCATTTGGTAAACCTCTTTGCTTTCGGAGGATCCTTTTTTTATGTTATCATTTCAGTTTTGTTAGGATGATCAGGGGTCTTGTCCTGACATCCCTCATAGTATTTAGAGGCTTCATAGATAGATAGACAATAGTTCATGAGTCTTTTCCATTTTCAGTTACAAATGTTTAAAGACTTGAGTTGCCTTGTTGGCTAGTTGAATGTTTATTTCTAAAACATTCTAAGTTTACTTTTGAGACACTTGAGTAAAGTTGCATTTGCTTTCTTTTATTGATGCCTAAGTCTTTCGCTGAGAGTCTAGCTAGGCCAAGGGTTTGCTTGGGGCCAACAATGGTTCTCGAGTGCCAGTCGCGTCCAGGGTGTAGGCTCGGGGTGTGACAAATTTGGTATTAGAGTACATAGTTTAAGAGTCCTAGGGTATCTATGAAGCCGTGTCTGTAGAGTCCTAGTTATTGGTGTGAAGTGCACCACATCTCTAATTAGGAGGCTGCGACATTTATGAACTATCTCACTTCTTTCATACTTATTTCGTGCGGTAGAGTTCATCTCTATAAAAGTTTCTTTCTAATTCGTGCTTGCGCGTATCTTTCAAATCTTGCCTCCACGAAGAGCTGTTTGGGGTCGTTCTGCTAGAGGGAATGTTGAGGATCAAGGGGTACCCAATGCACCAGAAGTGCAACCCCAATAAGAGGTCACTAATGTTGAGTTCTGAAAAGCTATCCGGATGTTGAGTCAAGTTGTGACCAACCAAGCTGGGTAACAAAGAGAGAATCGACAGGAAGTGGTTGATACTTCGAGGATCCATGAGTTCTTAAGAATGAATCCTCTAAGCTTCACTGGTTCAAGTGTTACTGAGGATCCGAAAAACATTGTGGAAGAGTTGCAGAAAGTTTTTGAGGTTATGTATGTTGCTGATGTTGAGTGAGTGAAACTAGTTGCATACCAATTGAAGGGTGTCACTAGAATCTGGTTTGACGAATGGAAGAAAAGTAGAGCTAAAGGTGCACCGATTGTGAGTTGGCTGTGTTCGAAAGTGCCTTCATGGGGCATTTCTTTCCCCGTGAGCTAAGAGAGGCAAAGGTAAGAGAGTTCCTTACTCTTAAGTAGGAATCTATGAGTGTGCATGAGTATAGACTTAAGTTGACCCAACTGTCCCGTTATGCCCCGGAGATGGTTGCTGACATGAGGAGCAGGATGAGTTTGTTTGTTGTTGGGTTGTGTTGTCTGTCAAGTAAGGAGGGCAAGAAAGTTATACTAATAGGGGATATGGAAATAGCAAGGCTGATGATCCATGTGCAACAGGTTGAGGAAGATAAGCTGATGGATAGAGAAGAGTTCCGAAACAAGAAGGCTAAGACAGGAAATGAGTTCAAACATGAGAAGAGTAATGCAAACCGTTTATCTTTCCAACAAAATCAAAAGGGACCTGCTCCATCATCTACTAGTGCACCTGCACCAAGGAATAGAGGTAAGTTCAGTAATTAGAGTTCACAGAATTTCAGAGCTAGACCTGAACAGTCTTAAGACAGTGTGGCACAAGGAGGAAATGGGGCTTATGCATGTGCTAAGTGTGGTAGGACCCACTCAGGAGTGTGTCGTGATGGCTCCACTGGTTGCTTCAAGTGTGATCAGAATGGTCACTTCATGAAAGAGTTCCCTAAGAACAGGCAGGGTGGTGGTAATGGGAGTAATAGAGCCTAATTTTCTTCAGTTGCTCCACTATACAAAGTTGCACCTAGAGGAGCTACTTCAGGGACATGCGGAGGGGTAAACCGTCTTTATTCTATCACCAGTCGCCAAGAGCAAAAGAATTCTCCATATGTTATCACTGGTATGATCAAATTCTTTACTTTTGATGTATATGCTTTGCTAGATCCAGGAGTGAGTCTATATTTTGTGACTTCTTATATTGCCATGAATTTTGATATTCTTCCTGAGCAACTTCTTAAGCCCTTCAGTGTTTCTACACATATTGGTGAGTTTATTCTAGCTGAGAGACTTTATCATGGTTGTACCATTTCTAACATTCACAAAGACACCATGGCTGACTTAGTTGAGTTAGACATAGTAGATTTGATGTTATTCTAGGTATGTACTGGCTTCATGCATGTTATGCCTCAGTTGATTGTAGAACCTAAGTATTTAAGTTCTAGTTTCCTAATGAGCCAGTTATTGAGTGGAAAAGTTGTTCACCAGTACTTAAGGGTTATTTTATTTCGTACCTTAAGGACAGAAAGTTAGTTTTTGTCACACTCTGAGGCTACCCTATTGATGTAAACACGGAACCTAGGATCACGAGTGACCCCAAGCTAACCTTGAGCTGGCATATCATAAGCATACTTAACCAACTGAAAAAAAGATACTATGCGGAAGCTTAAACATGAAATAAACTAAAATGATGGGGATAACCCAATCGTAGTCTGAATATATAAATACTGAGCAAGAGTTTAAGATACTGAACTATAATTCAAATACTAAAGCTGAATCTGTCTATGTCTGAAATAAGCCTCTAACTGACTAGAGATGTTGGGACATGCCCTCAGCTAATTCTAGTAAAACTGAAACTAAATTGAAAGTATGAAATATAAAGAACATGTCTATCGTCCTCTAAGAATGAGGACTCATCACAGATACTGCTGAATACGGATCGGGAACTGATCTACACGTGATTTGAATGCTGAGGATCTGAACCTACATCACAAAAAGATGTAGCGCAGAGTATGCGTCAGTACTTGAAGGTACTGAGCATGCAGGATATGATAAAGCTGAACAAACATATAACTGAACAAAACATATTGAGCAATGATATAATCTGAATATGATAAAGATACTGAGATATACTGAATATGAACTAAACTGAATGAAATGACTAAGTACATAACATGCTGAAGCTGAATACTGAAATATAACTGGAACCTGGTCAACGCACTAGAATCTGAAAGTGGGAACTACTATTAATTGACATAAAACCACGTGAGTTAAACGTGGAGTCTGATGTATACGCCCTATCAAGAGGACCCAATACCTTGCTAGGGGTATAAAGGCATGACTGGCATGAACACTAAAATTGATGTCCACAAAGGGGACTTAAAAACCTACGGGGGCATGTACTTCTGGGACTATAATCGTGACTAACCCTAGTCCAACTCGGTGTTAAGCCTACTCCTAACTGGAAATGTGTACAATACAACATAACTGAAATATACCAGATAGGTCAATATTCTAACATGCTAATTAGAAATGCAACATTAAGTACCGATAATGAAACATTTGAAAACTTAGGCATGTATATCTGTTTATCTGTCCTAACTAGTGTAATTCATGAACTAAACGATTCTATACCACTAGGGTTCTGAATTTCATGCAAGGAACTAAGCAACATTGTTATGAAAACATGATAATCTGATTAGGAATACTCTAACAGCTAAATCAGAACAATTATATGAAGTTCTAGGAACCCTAGGTCTCTGCAATATTTAGGGAATTAAACATCTAACTGAAATCTAGGGACCTAGTGGATGAAAAGAATCCACTAGTAAAATCCCACATACCTAGTGACGAATTCTACGGAGAATTCTTTCGAGTTCGGGGATGGAACTGAAGAAAACCTGCTGCAATCTTAGAGATGGTTTGGTCGACTACTTCTTCTCTTTTTTCTCTAGTTTGATCAAATTTCGGTGAATGAATCACTTAGGGTAAGTTTTGATGAAGTTATCAGGCTTGAACTGACCAAAACGACGTACTTTAGGGGTTAAACGACGTAGTTTAGGTGTCCAACGCATAGGGGAAAAGACCAAATGACCCCTAACTTAAAAGTTGTCGGGGCCAACGACGGGCCTGACTGATGAAATATCGACTGACCTATGGTCCATTCTAGTCAGTCATCGATTGGCTTCAGAGACTGGGATCTGGAGGGGTTTGAACCACGACCTGGACCACGGACCGTGATCTGACCTACGGTTCGTAGGTCCTGGCATGGGTCCAGACTTAGCTGGTTTTTTCTGGGGTTCTGGGAGGGGGTTGCAGGTGGCCAACCGCGGACCCCACTAGGGTCTATGGTTCACCATACATTCCGTAGGTGTCCTCCGTTGGTGGCACCTGCAACTCCTGAAAATATGCATCTTAGTCTTTCTAGCATATAGGGTGTTACATTATCTCTCTCTTGGGAACATTTGTCCTCGAATGAAGTCTGAACTAGCTGATTATGGAGGGAAAGAGCTGCAAACCCTACCACTAAGTATTGGAAACTGAAATCTGGCTGAACTACGTTCCAAGAACATGCAAATACGCTGAAAATGCAAGTATTATGAAGGAACATGATACTAAGACTGAATCTATGCAAGAGTAACTGAAAGACTGGAGAGGAACTACTACCTCAAGCTGGAATGGAATTGGAAGTAAAGAGATGAGGATACTTGGCCTTCATGGCTGCTTCTGCCTCCCAAGTATCTCCCTCTACTATTGATTGACTCCTCCACAAAACTTTAACTGAAGCAACTTCTTTATTTCTCAACCTTCAAACCTGACGATCAAGAATTTCAACTGGCACCTCTTCATAAGTGAGACTATCCTTCACAACCACACTCTCTAACGGCACTATAGATGTTGGATCACCCACACACTTCTTCAACAAGGAAATATGAAAGACTGGATGGACTATTAGTAGTTCTGCTGGCAACTCTAACTCATAAGCCACTTTACCAACCTTTTTTACGATTCTATAAGGACCTACATATTTGGGATTGAGCTTCCTTTTCTTGCCAAATCTCATCACTTCCTTCATAGGCGACACTTTTAGGAAAACCCAATCATTGATTTGGAACTCCAAGTCCCTTCTCCTTACATCTGCATAGGACTTCTGGCGACTCTGGGTTGTCTTAAGTCTATGTCTGATGAGCTGAACTTTTTCCATAGCCTCATGAACCAAATCTGGCCCTATCAAGGATGCTTCACCTACTTCAAACCAACCAACTGGAGATCTACATCTACGCTCATGTAATGCCTCATAAGGACCATAATACTGGAATGATAGCTATGATTGTAGGCGAACTCTATAACAGGAAGGTGATCATCCCAACTGCCCTTGAAATCGATCACACAAGCTCTCAACATGTCCTCTAAAGTCTGAATGGTGCATTCTGCTTGTCCATCCATCTGTGGAAGAAATGATGTGCTTAGATTAACCTGAGTACCAAGACCTTTTTGAAATGATCTCCAGAATGAGAGGTAAACTGAGGACCTTTATCTGAGATAATAAACAAAGGAACCCTATGCAACATGATTATCTCATTAATATAAAGTTTAGTGTAGTCCTCCGCCGAATCTGTAGTCTTGACCGCCAAAAAGTGAGCGGACTTAGTAACTTTGTCTACTATTACCCAAATGGAATCATGTTGTTTGCATGTACGAGGTAAACCTGTAATGAAGTCCATATTGATTACTTCCTACTTCCATGTAGGAATGTTAATCTCTTGAGTCATACCTCCTGGTTTCTGATGTTCTATCTTTACTTGTTGACAATTAGGGCACTTAGCCACAAAATTTGCTATATCCCTTTTCATGCCATTCCACTAAGAGACTTCCCGCAGATCACGGTACATCTTAGTGGCACATAGATGAATAGAATACCTAGAGTTATGGGCTTTTGTAAGGATCTAATGTCTCAACTCACCCACCTTAGGAACACATACACGACCCTGGTAGCGAAGCACACCATCTCCCCCTTGGGAGAAAACCTGAACTTTCTGCTGATGAACTGCACCCTTCAATTGAAGCAATATAGGATCACTTTCTTGTTTTTCATTAACCTCTGCTACCAATAAAGATTCTAACCCATTCTAAACTGTCACACCAACATCTGATATGTGCATAAGGCAGACTCCTAAGCGAGCAAGCCGGTGAACATCCTTCGTTAATTCCTTCCTTTCTTCCTCAACATGTGCTACACTACTCATATATAGTTTTCTAAGAGCATCAGTTACTACTTTGTCCTTACTAGGATGGTAAGGCACATTCATATCATAGTCCTTGAGGAATTCAAGTTATCTCCTCTGGCGAAGATTCAACACTTTCTGGGTGAACACTTACTGAAGGCTCTTCTGGTCTGTGAACACATCTTACGTGCATACCATACAAGTAATGTCTCCAAATCTTTAGGGCAAATACTACGGCTGCAAGCTCGAGGCCATGAGTCGAATAGTTCTTCTCATACACCTTAAGTTGTCTAGAAGCATAAGCTATAACCTTACCTTGTTGCATCAACACACAACCTAGGCCAACTCTGGATGCATCACAATAGGTCACATAACCATCTGAACCCTCTAGTAGAGTCAAAACAAGAGTTGTAGTCAACCTAGTTTTTAGTTCAGCGAAGCTCTTCTCACACTCATCTGACCAATGAAACTTAACCTTTTTCTGAGTCAACTTAGTTAATGGAGAAGCTATAGATGAAAATCCTTCCACAAACCTTTTTTAGTAATCGGCTAAACCCAAGAAACTTTTGATATCTGTAGGAGAGGTATGTCTGGGCCATTGCTTCACTGCCTCTATTTTTTGAGAATCCACTCGGATCCCTTCGCTAGATACTATATACACAAGGAAAGCAACTAATTGTAACCAAAACTCGTATTTGCTAAACTTAGTGAATAACTGGCGATCCTTGAGAGTTTGTAGGACAACCCTCAAATGAGTGGCATGTTATTCCTCATTCCTAGAGTAAATGAGGAAATTATCAATAAAGACAATAACGAACAAGTCCAATACTGCTTGAACACTTTGTTTATCAAATTCATGAAAGTTGTAAGAGCAAAGGTTAGTCCAAACGACATAACTACAAATTCATAATGACCATACCGAGTTCTAAAGGCTATTTTCGATATGTCACTATCTTTGACTCTAAGCTGATGATAACCGGATCTTAGGTCTATTTTCGAAAATTGACTAGCACCTTGAAGTTGGTCGAACAAGTCATCAATCCTAGGGATATGGTACTTATTCTTGATTGTGACTTTGTTCAACTGTAGAAGTTAATGCACATCTTGAGAGAACCATCTTTCTTTTTCACGAATAACACTGGAGCACCTCATGGAGAAATACTAGGTCTGATGAAGCCCTTATCTAGAAGTTCTTTCAACTGTTCTTTCAATTCCTTAAGCTCTGCTGGAGCCATTCTATAAGGAGGAATATAAATAGGTTGGGTATCTGGGAGGAGATCAATTTTGAAGTCTATTTCCCTTTCGGGAGGAATTTCGAGAAGATCTTCTGAAAATACTTCTGGAAACTCATTTACTACTGGAACTGACTCAAGCTTTTTTGGAGCTGGAATATTTAACCCGAACTAAATGATAGATATACCCTTTGGAAATCATCTTTCTGGCCTTAAGGTAGGAAATGAATCGACCCATAGACACTGAGCTACTACCCTTCCATTCTAAGATTGGTTCACTTGGAAACTAGAAGTGAATGATCCTAGTTCTACAATCGACTGCGGCATAACAAGAATGTAACCAATCTATGGCTAGAATGACATCAAAGTCTACCATTTCTAACTCTACAAGATTTGCTGAAGTGACTTTCTGAGAGACTGTGACAGGGCAATTTATGTATACCCGTCTAGCTATAACTGGGTCACCAACTGGAGTAGAGACTGAGAAGGGTTCTGAGAGAGTTTCTGGACTAACACTGAAGTTTACTTTTATATAGGAAGTTACAAAGGAAAGAGTAGCCCCTGGATCTAACAAAGCATAAACATCTAAATGAAAGACTCACAATGTACCAGTAACCACATCAGGAGAATCGTCTTGGTCCTGGCGATCCTGGAGAGCATACAACCTGTTCTGGCGCTGACTGCCACCTGTACCAGATGAAACACCATGCTGAGTTGGGCGACCTGCTGGTGCAGCTGAAGTTGTAGACTGAGCCCTATTATTTTTACCTCCTTGTCCTTGATTAGAAGAAGAGCAATCTCTCAACTTGTGAACAGTCTGACCACAACCAAAACATCATTCCTTGCCTGCAAGCTACTCGCCCGGATGGTTCTTACCTCACTTTGGACAAGTTGGGTAGGTTCTGCTACTTGAAACACTTCCCTGAGACTTAGAGCTTGATGCCCTACCTTTCTGATCCTGTCAAAACCTAGGGGATGGAGCACTTGCTGATGAAGGTGCTGGAGCTGAAGATCTTTTCTTAAATTGCGAGCAATTTCCACCACCCGATTTCTGCTGAGAGTACTCATAATTCCCTATTCTAGCCTTTCTGTTGTCCTTAGCTAGTTCTCTAAGCTTATCTCCCTCAACCTGCTGAGCATGAGTCATGAGCCTAGAGATACTCATAACTTCCAACAACATAGCATTTCTGCACTCTGTCTTCACCAAGTCAGATACCCCAAATAGGAACTTACTCATTTGTGCCATGGGATCGGCAACCATATGTGGAGCATACTTGGAGAGCTGGGTGAACTTAAGTCTGTACTCTTGGACTAACATAAAACTTTGTCTTAAATTCATAAATTCCTGAGTCGTAGCCTCTCTCAACTCTTTTGGGAAGAACCTATCCAGAAAAGTTCTGGTAAAACACTCCAAAGTCACAGGAGCTGCATTATCATCCCTGTTTTCTTTCCACTCCGTGAACCATATGTAAGACACATCCTTGAGCTGGTAGGACGCCAACTCTACCATGTCATTTCCAGTCACTTGCATCACTCCAAAGATTTTCTTGACCTCATCAATGAAGTTCTGGGGCTTTTCACCAACTTGCGACCCTAGAAACACCTACTGATTCATCCTAACAAAATTTTGGACCCTAGCTGCCACTGATCCACCACTAGCATTTGTAGGAACTGGAACCTGCTGATTGTTTTGGTTTGCTACACTCTGAGCCAAAAGCTAGATAACATTTTGAAACTTTGCATTTAAAACCACATGGTCTGGGACTGGAGGGACTGAATTAGTGTTGCGGGCATTATCATTCCTTGCGTAAGCTCTACGAAGAGGCATGATCTGAAACGCATAACGTCGAGTTAGAAAGGAGATCATACCCACGCACAATAAGAATAACAAGAAAGTGAAGTTTTTTCCTAAAACACTTCGTAGCCTTCCCCTTATAAGTGTGGCGCACTTCACACCCATGAAAGGAACTCTACTTAGTGCGGCTTTTCAGGCATCCTAGGACTCTTATCTTGATGTTCTGATACCAAGTTTTTCACGCCCCGAGGCTACCCCCTTAATGTAAACACGGGACTTAGGATCACGAGTGACCCCAAGCTAACCCTGAGATGACATATCATAAGTATACTTAACCAACTGAAAAAAAGATATTATGCGCGAAATGATGGGGATAAACCCAATCCAAGCCTAAATATATAAATATTGAGCAAGAGTTTAAGATATTGATCTATAACTCAAATACTAAAGTTGAATCTGTCTATGTCTGAAATAATCCTCTAACTGACTAGAGATGCTGGGACATACCCCCAGCTAACTCTAGTAAAACTGAAACTAAAATGAAAGTCTGGAATATAAAGTACATGTCTACCATCCTCGAAGAATGAGGATTCACCATGGATACTTCTGAATATGGATCGGGAACTAATCTACACGATAATTATATATAATTATTAAAAAAAAATGTAGTAGACTCACGTGATCTGAATGCTGAGGACCTGAACCTACATCACAAAAAGATGTAGTGCAGAGTACGCATCAGTACTTAGATGGATTTTTCTGGTGTTCTGGGCAGGAGAATGCAGGTGGCCAACAACAGACCCCACCTACGGTCTGTGGTTCACCTTACGATCCGTAGGTGGCCTCCGTTGGTGGCACCTGCAAATCCTGAAAATCTACATTTTGGTCTTTCTAGCATATGAGGTGTTACAGTTTCCAAGGGGTGCATCTATTTCTTAGTCCGAGTTAATGACTCTAGTATCGAGACACCACCTATTCAGTCAGTTCCAGTAGTGAGTGAGTTTTAGAAGTCTTTCTAGATGATCTTCCCGAAGTCCCGAGAGAAATAGATTTTGGCATAGATATAGATATTCTTCTCAATACT
Organism: Solanum stenotomum; assembly: GCF_019186545.1. Classification (NCBI taxonomy): domain Eukaryota; kingdom Viridiplantae; phylum Streptophyta; class Magnoliopsida; order Solanales; family Solanaceae; genus Solanum; species Solanum stenotomum. The sequence goes on along the minus strand of NC_064289.1, from coordinate 27,589,521 downwards.
CGTCCTATCTCTATTCCGCCATATAGAATGGCTCCAACAGAGTTAAACAAGTTAAAAAAGCAGTTGAAAGATCTTCTTGAGAAAGGCTTTATTCAACCAAATATCTCACCTTGGGGCGCTCTAGTCTTATTTGTGAGGAAGAAAGATGATTCTCTTAAAATATGTATAGATTATCGTTAGTGGAACAAGGTTACTATCAAGAATAAGTATCCTCTTTCGAGAATTGATGATCTTTTCAATCAACTTCAGGGTGCCACTTGTTTTTCTAAGATAGACCTCAGATCAGGCTATCATCAGTTGAGAGTAAGAGAAAGTGACATTGCTAAGACAACTTTCAGGACCCGCTATGGTCATTATGAGTTTTTGGTTATGTCTTTTGGCCTAACTAATGCTCCTGCATCATTCATGGATCTTATGAACAGAGTATTCAAGCCTTATTTAGATATGTTTGTTATCGTATCCATTGATGACATTCTAATATATTCGAAGAATGAGGAGGATTATGCTAGTCATCTCAGAGTAGTTCTTCAAACTCTCAAGGATAAAGATTTGTATGCTAAATTTTCCAAGTGTGAATTTTAGCTTGAGTCTGTGGCATTCTTAGGCCACATTGTTTCTGGTGATGGAATTTGAGATAGAGGCAGTACAGAACTAGCCTAGACCCAAGTCTCCAACTGATATTAGGAGTTTCTTGGGATTGGCTGGTTATTATAGGAGGTTCTTCGAGGGATTTTCATCTATTTCATCCCCGTTGACTAAGTTGACTCAGAAATAGTTAATTTTCAATGGTCTGAAGCTTGTGAGAAAAGCTTTCAGGAATTAAAAACTAGGTTGACTACTACCCAGTATTGACCTTACCAGGAAGTACACAAGGTTTTATGGTATATTGTGATGCATCCAAAGTTGGACTGGGTTGTGTATTGATGCAGAATGGCAAGGTTAGAGCTTATGCCTCCAGACAACTTAAGGTTCACGAGAGGAATTACCCAACCCATGATCTAGAGTTGACTGCTGTAGTATTCACTTTGAAAATATGGTGTCACTATCTTTATGTTGTTCATATTGATGTGTTAACCGATCATAAGAGTCTTCAGTACGTGTTTAGTCACAAAGAGCTTAATCTCAAGTAGAGGAGGTAGTTGGAGTTACTCAAGAGTTATGACATGAGTATTCTCTATTACCTAGGTAAGGCTAATGTTGTTGTTGATGCTTTGAGTAGATTGTCTATGGGTAGTACTGCCCATGTTGAGGAAGGAAAGAAAGAGTTAGCAAAATAGCTGCACAGACTTGCATGATTGGGAGTCCGGATAATGGATTCCAACAAAGGAGGAGTATTGGTGATGAATGGGGATGAATCATCATTAGTGTCTGAAGTGAAAGAGAAACAAGACCAAGATCCTATTTTGCTTGAATTAAAGGCAAATGTTCATAAGCAAGAAGTGATGGCTTTTGAACAAATGGGAGACGGTGTATTGAGGTATCAAGGTAGATTGTGTGTGCCAAGGGTGGATGAAGTCCAAAAGAGGATCATGGAGGAAGCTCATAGCTCCAGATATTCTATCCATCCGGGTTCCACAAAGATGTATCGTGACTTGAGAGAAGTCTATTGGTGGAGTAGTATGAAGAAAGGTATTGCAGAGTTCGTTGCTAAGTGCCCGAATTGCCAGCAAGTTAAGGTAGAGCACCAGAGGCCCGGTAGTATGGCTCAGAATATATATCTTTCAGAATGGAAGTGGGAGATGATCAATATAGATTTTATTACAGGTTCACCACGGTCTTGCAGATAACATGATTTAATTTGGGTGATTGTAGATCGAATGACTAAATCATCCCATTTCTTCCTGGTAAAGACTACCTTTTCGGTAGAGGATTATGCTAAGTTATATATTTAAGAGGTGGTCAGACTTCATTGAGTTCCAATATCCATTATTTTAGATAGAGGTGTGTAATTTACTGCACAATTTTGGAAGTCATTACAGAAAGATTTAGGTTCGAAGGTCAATTTGAGTACTGCTTTTCATCCTCAGACTGATGGTCAAGCAGGGCACACTATTCAGACTTTAGAAGATATGTTGAGGGCTTGTTTGATCGATTTCAAAGGTAATTGGGATGATCACCTACCTCTCATGGAGTTTGCTTACAACAATAGTTATCACTCTAGCATTATGATAGCTCCTTATGAAGCTCTTTATAGGAGACGATGCAGATCTCCTATTGGATGGTTTGAAGTTGGTGAACCTGGGTTGATAGGACCAAACTTAGTTCATCAAGCTATGGAGAAAGTTATGGTTATTCAAGAGAGATTGAAAACAACGCAGAGTTGTTAGAAATCCTATACAAATGTTAGGAGAAGAGACTTAGAGTTTGAAGTAGATGATTGGGTATATTTGAAGGTTTCACCCATGAAAGGTGTTATGAGATTTGGTAAGAAAGGGAAGCTTAGTCCCCGGTATATTGGTCCTTGCAGGATATCCAAGAGGATTGGTAATGTAGCTTATGAGTTGGAGCTACCGTCAAAGTTAGCAGTAGTCCATCCGGTATTTCATATTTCAATGTTGAAGAAGTGTATAGGTGATCCTTCACTTATCATACCTACCGAAGATATTGGTATTAAGGATGGCTTATCTTATGAGGAGATTCCCGTTCAGTTCAGATTCTAGATCATCAGGTTCGCAAGTTGATAACCAAGGAGGTAACATCAGTCAAGGTTCTGTGGAGGAATCAGTTTGTCGAGGAAGCTACTTGGGAAGCTGAGGAGGATATGAAGAAGATATACCCACATCTCTTTGAGTTCGGAGAAATTCCATATCAAGGTACTAGTTCTCTTCATAGTACTCTTTCATTAATAGACTGAATATGTTAGATTTGCATGTTGGGTGCTTGAGCTGGATGTTAGATGTTACCACCTTTAGTTCTACTTAGAGTAATCTCATTCGATGACGAATGTTCTCAAGGGGGATATATTGTAACATCTCGCCCTAGAAAGAACTAGAATTAGAAAGAAATATTTTGGAAAGAGTAAAAAAATTGGAACTTTTGGCAAGTTATGCAAAATATGAGTTTTGGGTCAATTTCAAACAATCATAACTTTCAGTACATGATGAGCTAGGTAGCCAATAAGATATCAAATGAAAGGTGTTAAAATCCTCTTTCCAACGCCACCGAGTTTGTTAATTTTCTAGCTCGTATGAGGTAGATATGACTGTTTGAAGTCGGGTAGTCTATTTAAGGAAAGTTAACCAGATTTAAGAGGGGTATTTTGGTCTTTTCCTTACCTAATCAACTTAAAACAAATTTTGGTAATACTTAGGCTTCTTAACTGAATTGGTTCAGTTTTACTAATCCTAATTTACGCTAGGGTTTTGAGAGAAGTTCAAGAAGAGGAGAAAAGTCAAGCGTTCTTCAAGTTCTTGAGGTTTTTGTTGCGGATTTCGCCAGGGTTTTGATCCCTAAGAGATATGTGATTTCTCATAGTGTTCAGTTCGTTCACCCATATGCCAATCATGTTATTTTTAGTGATGTTTTTCTCTTGAAGTTGAAGAGTTTGAGTTCTTGATTAGTTTCTTGAAGTATTGTTTCCGTTCTTGAATTAGGATGGGTTTGATGAGTTCTTGAGATAATTGTATGAATTTTAAGAGTTCTTTTCGAGTAGATTCTTGTGTACTTTGGTTGGGTATTTGAATCTAAGTGATTGGGAAAGAAACCATTTGATTTTAGGCTAATGAGGGTAAAAAAATGAGTAAGAAAATCCGTCGGGGAAATCATGGCATGGTGTGGCACACACCCCCACCATGGCTCTAGAAAAGAGTGTTTGTAGGTTGGGGCATGGGGCCTTGCGCCAGCTAGTGCGCCCCAATCACACTTCTATAGTTCAAGGGCTGGCGCACCAGGGTCGCCTGCCCCCACCATTTCTCTGTTGTTTAGTCTGTCTGAGCTTTTCCTAAGGGTACCTTTACTCCCATTTGATTCTAAAATACTTCTAGACGTCTGGAAATCATTCAAACATGAATCATAACCTTGAATTCATAATTCAAATTCAAGGTAGAGCTAAGAGTCAATTCTTGAGAGTTCATCCGAGTCATTTTATAAAGTCTGTTACAATCGTTTTTAAACTTGCTTTAAATGACTTGAACACAGAGTTGAGTAAGAGTAGAGCTGAGTTCATTTTCTTTAGAATTATATATGGGAACTAAGTATTTCTAAGAGCAAATATATTTACATTTAAGATGAGAGGAAACACCATTTTTCGAAAGAGTTTCATGAGTAATGCTTAGTACCATCTTTTCTAAGAGAAAGATTTTTGAGTAATAATCTCAAACCACAGAAAGAGTTATGTTTATTAAAACATATGAGCTAGTCTATTTTGGGAGTAGTATTGAGCACCGATATGGGGGAGAGTTCATACAACTCACAGCTCCCATAAACCATATAGCCAACGTGGATAGAAAGGGCCATACTTTTTAGATGATTCCTTAATGCTTTTTAGCATAGACTAGTGGATCCACTTAGTAGTAGGTTATATACTCCGGCAAAGTATAAGACAGTTCTGGCAGCATAGGATAGAAAATGTATCATCACATAACTCATAGTGATGGTTGTTGGTTAGAGAATCTCCCACAGAGTTTATTTTGTATTTTCATATACAAACAGAGTTTATTTTGTATTCTTGCATACAGACTGAGTATATTGTATTTTTAAATACATGAAGTTGTTATCTACTATTTAAAAAGCCTTTCTTTATAATGCATTCTTTACTACTTCTTTATATTGAAATGAGTTGAGTACCCATGAGTGAGTTGAGACAAGGTAAGTGTTTCTTTCAGTTCTAGTTCAAGCTTATGTCTTGTTTTAGATTTCCCCTCACATGCTCGTACATTCCATGTACTGACGCCATTTGGCCTACATCTTTTATGATGCAGATACAGGTAATCAGGATCAACATCTAGCGCTTTGCTGATCCAATCGAGTTCCAGAGTCATTTGGTGAGACTCTTTGCTTCTGGAGGATCTCTTTTTTTATGTTATCATTTTAGTTTTGTTAGGATGATCGGGGGTCTTGTCCCGACATCCCTCATAATATTTAGAGGCTTTATAGATAGATAGACAATAGTTCATGAGTCTTTTCCATTTTCAGTTACAAATGTTTAAAGAATTGAGTTGCCTTGTTGGCTAGTTGAATTTTATTTCTAAAACATTCTAAGTTTACTTTTGGGACAGTTGAGTAAAGTTGCATTTGATTTCTTTTATTGATGCTTATGTTTTCTGTTGAGAGTCTAGCCATGCCGAGGGTTCACTTGGGGCCAGTAATGGTTCTCGAGTGCCACTCGCGTCCAGGATGTAGGCTCGGGGCATGACATTTCCTAACTCATGCTAACACTCTCCCTTAAGATGGAGCATAGATATCATGTATGCCCATCTTGACAAGTGAGTTATCAAACACTTATCTGGATACAACTATAGTTAGAACATCAGTCAGCTGCTCTAAGGTCTTCACAAATGGAACTTCAATTGTCTTATCTTCAAATTTTTCATAGATGAAATTTTGATCAATCTCCACATGTTTAGTATGATTATGTTGAATTAGGTTTTATGCAATTTTAATAGCATATTGATCTTGTCGCAAAATAATTTCATAGGTTCATCGAGTGAATATCTAACTCCCTTATAAATCGTTTCAACCATAGTAATTATTGGATACCTTTAATCATTGCTATGTACTCGACGTCTTCACTAGACAATGAGATAACCTTTTGTTTTTTAAATTTCCAAGTAACCAGATTACATCCAACAAAATTGAAATACTCAATTGTTGAGCATCTTTGTTCTCCTTTTGCACCCCAATCTGAATCATAATAACCCGTAATTTTTATATGGTGATTCTTAGAGAACACGAGGTCTCTTCTTTGTGATGACTTCAAGTATCGCAAGACTGCAATGATTGCATTTATATATATGAACTTCACTTAGATTATGCATAAAGAAACTTACCACACTAACTGCATAAGTAATATCTGGCCGGGTGTGTGATAAGTATATCAAGCATCACACTAATCTTTGATATCTCACTTTGTTAGTAGGAACTTGATAAGGAAGTTCCTCCCAATAATGATTTTGTTCAATTGGTGTATCAATAGGTTGACAACCTGACATACCCGTCTTTCTTAACAAATCAAGATCATGTTTGCACTATGAAAAAAATATTTCTTGTTTGGACATAATAAATTCAACACCCAAGAAATACTTTAATCCCCCTAGATCTTTCATATCAAACACAAAGGACAAGTAAGTCTTCAATTTAGTCATCTCATCAATATCATCACCAGTAACAATCATGTCATCCACGTAAATGATAAGAACAATTATCTTACCATTTTGTCTCTTCAAAAATAAGAAATGGTCTACATTACTTTGAGTATAGTCATATTGTAATATTGTAGGTATTTATGTGTCATGTCCTGAGACTACACCCTGGGCGTAACTGGCACTCGAGAACCATTTTTGATCTCCAAGCGAACCTTTGATCTGGCTGCATGACTTACATGACATTAAACAATACATGGAAGCTTAAATAGGTGAACAATTAGACATTTAAGAAAGTCTTTATAATACTGTCTTGCAAAATACTTAAATTAATCATAAGTTAAACAAAATATCCTAAGGAAATACTGGGAACATCTAATTTAGTCTGTCAAGCCTCTAACAATGTAAGATAGATGTCGGGACAAGACCCGCGACACCTCCAAAAGCTACTAACTGGAAGGAAATGGAGCCTCCTTGAAGCAAGGAGGCCTTCCCAAAATATGTCTGCGAGTGAATAATGATCTCAAGAAAGCGCATGTTAATGATCCTGAGTACCTGTATCTACATCATGAAATGATGCAGGTCGAATGACATCAGTACATTAAATGTACTGGTAAGTGATAAGGTTAGAGTAAACAACTTACTGGCTTGAATGACTGAAAGCAACAAAATTAGATCAATACATGAATATGAAATGAAAACCATTTACGCTTTACAACATAATATACAATGAAAACAACATGAAAATAATATACTTTACTTGTGGGGAGTTTCTCTAATCGACAACCATTACCATGAGTCTAGCAATGATACAACGTTTCGCCTCACGTTGCCAGGGCCATCCTATACTTTGTTGGGGTATAGGATGATATCGTAACTATGGATCCATCTAATTGGCCTTCTCAGAGGCAGTGAGGAGTCGTATAAAGAAATCAATGTTATCCTACCCTACTCTGGCTACGTAGTTTTATGGGACTTCTGAATCATAAGAGACTCTAACTCAATTCGGTGCTCGATACTACTCCCAAAATATTTGATATAACTTTATGCTCACTTTACCCATTTCGAAGAATAAACTTCTTAATTAATTGAAATACTTTTCAAAACATTAGACATGTTTACATTCTTGAAAACATGCATTTATGAACTTATCTTTCAAATCCAATAATCAACATAGATACATAAGTATATATATAGATATATAAATAACATTTGAAACTCTTAAGTGTTTATGAAATAGAACCTTTGAACTTTCCTCTTAACTTTAATTTGATTTGAAAATTTAAATTTAAGAACTATGATTAGGATATATATAAGATCGCTCAATGATTAATGGAGGTTTAGAAAGCTGGTAATAAGAAGAGAGCGAAGACACTACTAAAAGGAACGCATACGGGACGAAGAACGGAGGCGAAAGGGGATGACGCCCCTGGCGCATCAGTGGCGCGCTGCGCTAGCCCTCAATTAACTGGGGCTGGTTTGGGGCGCACTGCAGGCGCATGGAGCCAGCCCCCCTAGCGCTATGGGGGAATCTGTGCCAGCCCCAAACCCAGAAAACTCGACGAATTTTTCTTGCTCAATTCATTGCCTAACTCATCTAGAATCGAATGATTTCCTCCCAAACTCATTTGGATTCATAAACCCAACAAAAATTAATCTAAAACCCACTCAAATTTCATCAATAACATTACTCATTCGCAAAACCCTCACCTCAAGAACTCAACAAGACTCCATTGACAAAGAATGAAGCAAAACCTCAAGAATTCCTCAAGTACCTTTACATAAACGATTTCATGGACAATTTAGTGAACGAAATACATGATTGGCATGAGGATGAACAAATCCATCACTATGAGAAATCTCACGTACCTCGAAAGAACTAAGTTCTTGGCGATTTCCCCAAATCCTTGAAGAACTCTTGAAACCTCCTCTTTTCTCCTCTTGAACTTTGCCCTAACTTTCTTAAATGTTTTTGAAAGAATAAAAAGCTGATCTCAATCAGCTTAGATCCCTATTTGGGTGGGAAAATGTTTTGGCCTAGTGGGGTAAGGAAAAGACCAAAATACCCCTCCTTAAAACGGATGAAAAGGCTCTATCTCGAGAGGCTGCACTCAAATGGACATAACTCCTTCATCCAAACTCGGATTTTAGCAAACTCAATGGCGCTGGAAAGAGGACTCAAATACCTTTGATTTGATACCTCATGGGCCACCTAACTCATTTTGTGCTGAAAGTTATGGTAGATTTAAGTTGACCCAAAACTTAAAATTGAAGAGTAACTTGTACGAATCTCAATTTAGCTCTCTCAAAGTCCGGGGTGTTACATTATGGTTGTCCCTCATCCCTTGTTGAAGTCTTACGAGCCTAAATCTAAGAGTATTATTGTAACATGAAGCGTAATTCAAGAACATTTGATTTAGATTTAAATTTGATAAAAATATTTTTTTAGTTTCTTCCAAAAATACTTTAATTATTTATGAAATTAGGCATTGATGACAGAGAATTACGCGTTTGCAGGGTAAACAATATTTTATATAATTGTGGATAAATTTCTTTAGAAAATATTGTTTTTATCTAAAATAAATTGTTATAACGTATAAATAACAAACTACAAAAATTATTTTACGAGATAATATAAAAAAAATTGTCATTGCATGTGTACATATATAAATTATTCGAACTAGTGATTTCAGTTTTTTTTTTTTTTATAGTAGTAACTTTTAAAAAATTGCATAGCAAGTAAAATTATGCAATTTTATAGGATCTCTATCTCTCTCTCCTCTCTCTCTCTCTCTCTCTATATATATATATATATACACTTGGCATATATACTAAAAATAAATTAATACTTTAATTTATTTATTTATTTTAGAAGTTAATATTTTAAAATGTCACTCAATTTTGGACATAAAAAATAATTTGTTTTGTTATGTCAAATTTTATTTAATGAGAAATTTATTTGAGTTATTTTTTTCACACAAAAAGTTGTTCGGTGATTTTTTTGGATGTAAAGACTTAAGTCGGGTGATTTTATTGATGCAAATAAAAGTTTAATGACTTTGCTAGATGAATTTTTAAAGTTGAATGACCTTTTGATATTAACTCATAAGATTTTTGAGAAGAAGAACCAAGAGATTGTATTGCAACAAATGGCTTACATTTTATTAACTTGAAAAATCTTTCTACCATAAATAGTAAATTTTGTTGGAGAAATTAGAGAAAATGGTGTTAGATTTTATGGAGCTATTTCTTTGAATTTAACAAAAAAAAGACAATAATGATAAATTTTGTTAGTCACGTAGGGTCTATAGTAAAATTAACACTTGTGTTTTTAATAAATCTCTTAGATTTAGGGTAAATGACCAAAATGAACATGTTTTGTCATACATTAAGGACTATTTCAATCAAGTGAAACATATTAAAGACGAAAATCAACACATTTGTTATACATTAAGGACTATGTCAATCAAATAAAATACATTAAGAACAAAAAATAAAGCATTACTCATGTATTTAGGTTCAAGTTGAAGTTGAAGTTGATGTCGGCGTATCAATGTTGGGGGAATGCTTTGTTTATTATAAGGATGACAAAGCTTTTAATTTATGGGTAATGAAAGACGACCATGATATTAAGGATTCTTGGATGAAATCGTGCACTATAGCAAGCACCAAAATTTATAGAGTCATTCTCATGTATACATTTTCAAATGATTAGTGTTACTCTATTTTCAATTAGATTCGATAGCAACGTCAAAATTTGTATATGGCATAATATTTGTTGGATCATTTGGATTAAGCAATCAAATATGACCTTTAGATTATGATGATATTGATGTAGTTATAGTCAACACAAATGATATTGTTTATACAAAAAGTCTCCCCTCTTCGAAACATGGTCAATAAATAGGGTGTGTAATTGGCCATCTAAATATATTGTTTATTTGTTGAAGTGAGAAGAACACACTTTTTTCATGTTAGTGTTTTTGAAATTTTACAAAACTAGAGTTATACAAAAATAGATTTAATTTGTTATATATGGACTTGGCAAAGTTATACATCTGGAATACTTTGATGGTAACTAGCTAGTTAATAAAGCGTACAACTGCGGTACAAAACTAAACTCACAATCAAACTTCTATTAACAATATAAAATGGAATTCTCTCTTTGCTCTGAAAATAAATATGATAGAAGTCAATTCTTTCTTTGCAAATAAAACCAGAAAGCTCCTAGCAATGATATCCTCCAAGCTGTCTTCTTTTCCTTGCTGGTCTTTGGAGAAGATTCTTCAGAGAAATAGAACTAACTAACCAAACAAGAAAATAAAAATAAAGGCATTATACATTATAAATATGCCCTCTAACTTGAACTTGCCTTATATTGGTTCATAAGTGATTGCAATATCAAAAGTAACACTAGCCAAAGAGGATGAGATTTGTTGTATCACAGAAACTTCCCTTCATTTTCCTATATTGATCGCTTAAATTTTCATTTTAAAATACAAAGGCTAATTTATTTTTTAAACATGAAGGATTATTTTAATAGCTAAGCAACAACAAGATGTGTACCTTAATTAACACTTGCAGTGAAAATTGTTGACAATGCATTTGATGTAGATTCGCTCCAAATTCGAACAGCCACAAGATCGACTCTATCTCACAAAGAAAACATAGTGCAATTCACAAATTAAGAGTCTCCTTAGTGTGTAGATTGATTTGTGTAAAAAAATAAGATAGTTTTTTCTTCTCTGTTTATTTACTGATCTTTTGTTTTTTCTTTCTCAAGTTCTCCCCTTTTTCCACGTTCTTCAAAGACGCTTCCACTCAGAGTCTTTTAAGGAGAGGTTGAGCAGTTAATGGAGAAGATTTGGTGTTGTGACCACCAATATAACTTAATTTAGTCCATAGCCACCCTATTTCTTTTTTATTTATTTTGTAGGATTACTTTAAGAAAAAGTCAAAAAGTGGGGCTGGCTTGTGGGGTCAGGGACCTTTTTAACACTTTAAAAGCTTGGGGGATAAAATACAAGTTTTAAAAAATCATTTTCTTCCCAACACTTCAAATATTAAATAAATTTAATCCCTCCAAAAATAAAGTACAATCTCAATATATAAAAAAATTAATATATTGGTTATCAGGAATCCCTTTTTCCGATGAAACCTTAGAACTACTTTGTTCTCCAATATGGCTTATGATCTTCCATATACCAGCTTTATCGATATTGTAAACCTCCATAAAACACCTTTCTCCAAGAACTAACCTTTCCAATCTTCTATTCTTGAAACCATAAAGAAACGTAAGTTCCCATAATAGTTCCTGAAGATTTCAAGCGAAGTGAATCAGATTTATTTTGTTCAATCTTCTTCCCCAAGTTCAGTTGAATCTTGATCAATCTTCTTCCCTTCAGGTAAGTTTAATCTTATTTTCAGTAAATTTTAGTCCTATTTAATTTATTTTTTAATTGCGGTAGTGTAGTGAAATTTAGATTTTTGCTTAGAGTTTTGGAAATCTGACCCTTTTTAGTTTATGTTTTTGATTTGGCATCGTTAATGACGTTTTGGTTTGGATAATGCATAGAAATTTTTTGAAACTTTTATGTTATCGATTTAAAAACTTTACTGTATTTTGATCGATTTAAAGTTTTATGTTTGCGATTTTACTGTCGATTTCGGTTTGAACTGCTACTTCTTTTGCATGTGTTTTTAATGTAAGCTTTGATTGTGCTAATAGACTAGTGATCGATATTTTGATATGACAAATCTTTGTTTGTATATAGTACAGTAATGATAAAACTAGAGGCGGCATCATTAAACAATCTGGTTCTAATGCTTCTAAAAATAAGAAAAGAAAGGTTGAACAAGTTTCCAAAACTTCAAAAAAGAAAAAATTATTGTTGAAGAACATAAGTCAAACTATGATTCTGATAAAATGGTCGAGATTGACAACTACCAGGACAGTAGTGCCCAGTCTAGTGATGATGTTAAATCTAGTAATGATAAAAGTGACAATGAAGATGAGAGTAGTAGAGACTCAAACTGGTGATGAGGATGAAGATCCCCTGTCATTGCCAATTTCTGCAAAAGACATTTCTGGTATAAGTCGTATGATTTAAAGACAAGGATAGATGAAATAGGATCGTTTTCAGAAAAAATAATTGTTAGATCAAGGATGATTGTTTAACGTGATTTAATAAATCTTCTAGTTCAAGAAAAAAATTATGATGATTTTAAATGCACCACCTGTTATGGACACTTGAGGCATATTCTAGAATATTTCACGTTCGATGGACAGATGGTCCATTATATGTTGTTGCGACGTATCAAAAGTGACAAAAATTACATGAAATTTGGTTATGTGTGAATGATAAGCCTACTTGTTTTGGCTTAAGAGAATTTGCATTGAGCTGAATTGCTCAGCATACCCCCGTGATGCAAAATTGAAAAAAATTCTTAAAAAGGAAGAGAAAATTTACTACAAGGTGACTAAGAATAAGAACATTACTTCTACAAATTTAATGTGTTTGATCAAGGGTTTCAAGTTGAATAAAGAGTAGAAGTTGAAGTGCTTGTTGGTTTGTTCGTCCACACGATGCTGCTTTCGGATGATCGATCGAAAATTGTGGATTCTAGTCATATTAAGATGGTGGATGGTTTAGATTTCTTCAATAGTTATCTGTGGAGGAAAGCGAGTTTTAATTTATCATTGATGTATCTGAAGAATAAAATCAATTTAAAGAAACATAGTCAAGTGTTTAATGAAAGAGGAAATGCATCGTATGCTCTGTATGACTTTCTCTGGGCATTTCTGGTACTTCTTATAAATTATGTAGTTGATTTATGATAAATTATTATATATTTGTGTAGTATTTTATAGCCTCTGATGATTTATTTGTTCTTCTATTAATTTCAGGTTTGGATATATGAGGCTTTTCCTCATCTTGGAAAGTATGCCAAGAAGTCGTTGGATTCTCCTTTACCCATTCCCCGTTTACTTAGATGGCACACCACAAAAAACGATAATAATATCGAAGGTGATCCATTTAAGTATAAAGAAAAAAGTACAAAGGTACAAAGTTTATTTATCATTATTTAGAAATATTTATATATTGGTGAATGTCATATAATATTTATATTTTTTTTCGTAGGTTGTGCACCCATACCTCACACCTATTGTCCGTGAGGCAAAAAAGAACTACTTGGCAACTTTAAAGTCATATGTGGACGAAGTGAAGGATACAGTCCTCGATGCCTTAAAGGCAAATTTGAAAGGTGTGAATGTCTTTACTTCAGCAGTAGAGAATGTGGAGGATGAGTATTTAAGTGATTATAATCCTAATCAACCTTGTGAGAATTATGTACCAAGTACTTCTAAAGATGAAAGTATGTATGAGCGTGTTGCATCCCTCGAGCAATCAATGGTGGAAATTGTTGCTTATGTGCAAGAGGATAAATTGAGAATAAATGAAAAGAACAAGGAAAAGAAAGGTGGATAAATTTATATATTATTTTTGCAAAATAATTTATTTGTATTAATGCTTAGCCACTAATCTTGCAGTAGATGATGACAACTTTTCAACACCAACAGTTGATGACGAGATTCTTCCATTAGCTATTGTCGATGATGATCTTATTGTTGTTGATGAATACTTTGTTGAAGAAGTTGTAGAAGAGATGAAGGAAGAAGAGATAAAAGAAGAAGAGAAAGAACAAGTTGAGGAGAAGATGACAGAAAAATAAGAGGAGAAGCTAGAAGAAAAGAAAGAAGAAGAAAGTGACAAGGAGAAGCTGGAAGAGAAGAAAAATGAACAAAATGAAGCAAGCGGAGAAAAAGACAAAGAACAACAAGAGGAGAAGATAACAGAGGATGAAAAAAGGAAAAATTGGAAGAAAAAAGCTTGGCCACTGATGTGACAGAAGTGGAAAAAGAAGTTGACGTGATGAATATTGTGATGGAGCTTAATGTTGATGTTGGTGGTGATAAGTAAGACATTTGTGGTTATTGATGTTTTAAGACATTTTTTGAAATAGTTGACTTTTGAAGACAATTGGTTTTTGTGATAGTTGGGGTATTCCTGTTTGAAGACAATTGATTTTTGTGATAGTTGGATTTTCCTGGATTGAAGACAATTGGTTTTTTTGAGATAGTTGGTTTTTTAAGACAATTAGTTTTTGAAATAGTTGATTTTTAAGAGCATGGTTAAAGTGGTTTGTTGTTTTTTACGACAAAAATGTACATCTGACAGTTTAACATGTTTATTATGAAGGGTTCTTAGATTTCTTATTAATCTATGTCTTAATAGTATGTGATTTTTGCTATCACTGCTGATCTATTTAGTAGTCAATTATTGACAATAAACGTGTATGTCTAATACTATAGATTGTTATCACTGTTGATCTATAACATTATCGATCAAAAATAAAAGATATAAAGCGCAATAAATAGATAGAAATACTTTATTATTCAGCACTACATTCATGTTACACATTTCCAAAAAGCAAACACCAAAATAAAACACACAATATAATTTTTAGGCGTTTTTCTTTTTCTTCTGCCAAATCTACTTTTCTTTTAGTTGATCTTTATCTATTTCAGCATCTTTTAGCAACACTTTCAAGGGATTCCTCTACTCTTCAGCTTCTTTTAAGAAAGTCATTAGCAGATCCCTATTTTCTTCGGATTCCCGTAGTTTTTTTAATATTTCAAATTTGACAACGCGTTGAAAATTTGATGGGCTACTCGTTGATGATTTGTTTTCAAGCCACCTAAAAAATGAGCAGTGTCAACTGCACAATTAAAGAATTATCGACCTGGATTTGTATTGGTGTGTGATGTCCTCAAGGTAGTTGGATTACCACAGTGACAATTGTAAGACTTTTTTTACATTGGATGTTTGAAATGCTTCAGACATTGTAAAAATGGAGGTGTTTGAGTTGTTTATGAGGGTTTGAGTTGTTTATGAGGGATTGCCTTCCTTTTATACAAAAAAAATAATCAAATGTTACCGTTGAAAAGTAGCATTTGAACTTTTATTACCGTTGTGAAATTTGTATATCAAAATATGTACTAGTTGTCAAAATATATAGACCCCTTAAACAATCGATGCATCTCTATGTGTTGGTGTGTGTATGACCAATGAGATTTACACTCTGACATTAGTAAGGTATATTCGGGTTTATATCTATGTTAAAGCATTGTTGATACAACACCTACTAGAATATGACACTCACATATAGACCAAAACTAGTAGAATTTAAACAAGACAATAATTAATTAATAATAAATTATGTTTTTGAAATTTATCCAATTAAATAAGTTTAAACAAGTCATATGATAATGTAAGAGTCCACATAAATTGGGTATGGTGATTAAAGATGTATGAGGAAGACTTGTGGTTATGCAATCAACATTCTTAGAACAATGTTTGAGAAAGCATAAGTATGTTGTATCATTCTCTTTGTCCTTCAACTTCTCAAAGAAGAATGTCCAAGATGCATCATTCTCTTTGTCCACGACACAAAAGGCAATTGGATGAATATGATTCTCCGTATCTTGTGCAACAACACGCCATCGTATTTACCATGTAAATGAGTTCCATCAACTGCAATTACCTTTCTCATGTGGGCAAATCCCTTAATGCAAGCACTGAAGGCCAAGAAATAATACATGAACCTATGACTATCCTTGTTTACCATGATACAATAGCTAGAACCAACATTAAGTGTCTCGAACATGTAGAAAAAAGCCGGTAAGCATGAATGTCCGCTCTCCGCTGTCCCTCGGACCATTTCCTTGGCAACCACACCACCCTTCCAACATTTCCAATAGCTTGGACTACAATGAAAATAATTAAACATAGCTCTTTGAATCTCTTTAACATTTGGACCCTTGCCATCACGATACATATTTACACAAAGTGAAGCAATGACTTTGATTGAAATTTTTCTATGGCTACTGTTGGCATGTTCAACGCCACAACTATGTTCGCCAATGTACTTGTAGATACGAAATCTATCCGAACACTCATATTTCCTTGCCCGCAACATTCATGCACAATTGCGAGATACACATTTCACCTTTAAGTATTTAGTACAACTCTTCACAGTAGCAAAATCAAAAGACTTTTTTGCCGCCGCTTCGGCTAATAACAATTGCAACTCATTCTTGTTACTGAAAGTTTGGTTTATGCATAAATTAGTTCAATTGGAGAAGGAATGGTTGGATTGTGATCACAAATCCTATTCTTCTTGCCTTTCTTCACAACATTCAGGTTCGGGATCTTCCGCATCTACTAGCTGATTTTCCACATTAGTTGGATCATCATGTATATTCATTGAATGATCACTCAAGCTCTCATTTGAATTATCACCCAAGCTCTCCTTTGAATGATCACCCAATCTTTCATTTCCAATCGAATCATTGTCGCCATTAACTGAATTTGTTGGTTCAATTGGAGGCCTCGCATTGATGTTTATCCTCAATNTATGACTATCCTTGTTTACCATGATACAATAGCTAGAACCAACATTAAGTGTCTCGAACATGTAGAAAAAAGTCGGTAAGCATGAATATCCGTTCTCCGCTGTCCCTCGGACCATTTCCTTGGCAACCACACCACCCTTCCAACATTTCCAATAGCTTGGACTACAATGAAAATAATTAAACATAGCTCTTTGAATCTCTTTAACATTTGGACCCTTGCCATCACGATACATATTTACACAAAGTGAAGCAATGACTTTGATTGAAATTTTTCTATGGCTACTGTTGGCATGTTCAACGCCACAACTATGTTCGCCAATGTACTTGTAGATACGAAATCTATCCAAACACTCATATTTCCTTGCCCGCAACATCCATGCACAATTGCGAGATACACATTTCACCTTTAAGTATTTAGTACAACTCTTCACAGTAGCAAAATCAAAAGACTTTTTTGCCGCCGCTTCGGCTAATAATAATTGCAACTCATTCTTGTTACTGAAAGTTTGGTTTATGCATAAATTAGTTCAATTGGAGAAGGAATGGTTGGATTGTGATCACAAATCCTATTCTTCTTGCCTTTCTTCACAACATTCGGGTTCGGGATCTTCCGCATCTACTAGCTGATTTTCCACATTAATTGGATCATTATGTATATTCATTGAATGATTACTCAAGCTCTCATTTGAATTATCACCCAAGCTCTCCTTTGAATGATCACCCAATCTTTCATTTCCAATCGAATCATTGTCACCATTAACTGAATTCGTTAGTTCAATTGGAGGCCTCGCATTGATGTTTATCCTCAATGTATGCCTAGAGCCACCAATACCAATATCTAGCATGTACAAGTTCACGTGCTTATCATTTTTTTTTATGAATGTGGGATGTATTTTTCTCCTCCCATTCATTTGATAGCTAATCACTAAGTCATTTGGCTCACAAGTTAACTCACCAGCCTCAATTACGCTTGCAATCATATCGTCATATGAACCATTGCGGCACAACGCAATGGGCACTGTCATCTTACTAAAAGATTTTCAATTCCTGCTTTTGGGAGTCTCCTCCCCTACTCACATATAATCACCACCAACAACAACAAATTCAGCTACTGCCATTATATACTACAAAGATAGATACTAGATTACAGTATCAATCGTTAACGATCGATGAAGTACGACATCCGTACAAAAACGCGACTGAATAAGATTGTGGTTCAAAATTCAGCTCCTGCAATGGCGAAACATATTTTTAATGTTTTTAAACTACTAAAATGTATCTATAATGAGTTATCAAGTGAATATTATGGAAGATTTCTCAAATTGCTAAAATGGCGGGAAACTAATTTTGAAGCTTGGTTTTTGAAAGAAAATGAAGTAAACATGAAAATGGAGTAGGAGCTGCTCTTGTTCCTGTTTGAAGACTTTTATCTTTTTTCTAATATAAATTTTAACAATTACAAATAAATATATTATTCCATATTTGTTGGAGGGGGGATCAAAGTGGAGATATGAGAACTTAGGAAAGTCTTTTGTAAGTCCCAATTAGGGCACATGGATGATGTCATTAATAGTGGCTATACCACTAATTTTTCAAGACTTCTGCCTTAATGTCACATTAAGTTTTTAGAGTGACTATTTTGTCAACTCTCCCCAGTTATTGTTCCCTCTTATCCTTTAAAAAAATTTATTCATTTAATTAATTAATTAATTAAATTGAATCGGATCGGATCGGGCAGAACTGATTCGAGTCGAGGCAAGCGGAGTCAAAGGCCGAGCCTCAACAGCAAAGGGGGACAGCCATGCCAATCCAAGCACAGTAAAAGTGTGCCCACGCTACCTTTCTTTCTTTATCTTAGACTCTGTTCTTCAAGAAGACCCATGTGCATTTCCTCTGTTCTGTGCTCGCTATGCCCTTGTGCCTTTAGTTGAAGTATAGGTCGTCGATTTAATCTATCTTGATGGGATTTTTCTAGTAGGTAGCGAGAAGACTACTAGTACCCCACGACCCATAACTTACAAAAAAAGTAAATATATAGAAACACGAACAGAAGTATCAGTCGGACGGTGGATCTTGGTCAGCATGAATTAAGTTTTTAATCTGTACTATTATTAAGCATCCTATCATAGAGATCATATTCACTTACTTCTTTGAACAAAAGTCTAAGCATTCACATGTGATGTAAATAAAGCAAGAGAATTGTCACTCTAAGCGGAAAGTTGTAGCTTTACAGTTTTTGATAAAAGTTTTTACAAACATTTTCGCAGAAACTATTGTTTGAAGCCAACGCAATGCAACAACTTGTTCATCAATATATATATTTATCAGTAGTTAATGAAGTTGGGGTAAACCATGGAGACCAAGGTTTTGAGACAAAAAAAAACTACGTAATTAATTTCATTTATGTGGACCAAGGTTCTAATTCAGCTAAGACAACAAAAAAAGGCTCAAAATATATTCGAACTTTGATCGAAACTGCTGTAACAATTCCAAACTTTGGTGAGGACCTATTACCCTCTTGCACTATTTAATAGTGTATTTTAAAGTTATATGTGTGCCCACGTGGACAAGTTACTATTTATAATGATGCAATATCTATAATGTCCACATGGGCACATATCTATCTATATATAATACGAGAAGAAAAACTGTCACGTGTCAGCACTACAAAATTAGTAAATATTAAATAATAAATGAAAATTTAAAAAACAAAAACAAAACAATATTTTTAAAAAAAAAATCAAAATTGTATTTGAAATTCCAAAAAAAAAAACCGTATTGTAACATCTCGCACCTAGAAACGACTATAAAGAGTTTAAAATATGAAAATATTTATGTTTGGAAAGAATAAGGAAATCTAGAAATTGTCTAAGTTAAGAAAGTGAGTTTTGGCCATTTTCAAACGGCCATAACTCCTAGCTCAGAAGAAGTTAGGAGCAGATCTTGATATGGTTGGAAAGCCCTTGGAGAGATATTTCCAACGCCGCCGAGATTGCACGATTTCAACATTGTATGAGTGAGATATGCTTTTCGAAAGTTGGGCTGTTGGATTGAGGAAAGTCCCAATCCGGATTTAGGGAAGGCAAAGTAGTCTTTTCTCTAATTAATTTCCTAATTCGTTTTTAGGGGTTTATTGGGGTAAAAAAGAACTTAATTCAGCTTTGGAAAATTAGAATACGCTTAGGGCTTGGAGAGAAGAGAAAAGAAGAAAGAAAGGGAGAAAAGCCAAGATTTCGCCAAGAACGTCAAGCGTTTGGAGTGGAATTCGTCGGGGGTGATCTCTATTAAGGTATGTGAGATCTTTTAGTGATGGGTTAGTTCACCCACACACCAACTTGTTTCAATTCAGCGATTTTGAGTTGTTTACATGTTAAAAAGTGAAGTTCTTGAAGGATATCGTTTAAGTTCTTGATTGGTTGTGTTTTTGAAGTTTCTTGTTGATTTGATTCGTGTTTTCAGGTGGATTTTCGAGTTAGATCTATTGTAAGTTGAGAGTACTAATGACCCTAAGTGTTTGGGAAAGAAACTAGGGAAGATTGGAGGGTTTAGAGATAAAAAAAGAAAGAGAAAAGTCGAAATTTTCTGGGTAAAAGGGTGGGGCGCAGCGCCAGCCAGCGCGCCCCAGCATGTTCTCTGAGGTTTGGGGCCTGGCGCCCCACACCGCTCAGAGCGCCAAGGGTGCCAATGCACCCTATTCCTCCCCCATCTTTTCGTACTTGTTCCTAAGCGATGTACCTATGTTTTCTAGTTGATTCCAACACTCTAAGGTACATCTAAACATCATGAAATCATCCATAAATATGAGATCATGAATCTTGAATCCATAATCCAATTCAAGGAAAGTTAAGATCAAAGTCAAAGAAGTTAAGAGTCAAGTCTAGTAGTTAAGAAGCAGTCAAAACAAAGTTTCTTAAAGTTTTCAAGAGTCTTTAACAATGTTTTAAATTCATTTTAAGACTCAAGTTTTCAAGTTAAGCAAAGAGTAAAGAGTTGAGTTCATTTCTCAAAAAGCTATTAGGGAACTAAGTATTCCCAAAGAAGTTTATTAATGTTTCACATTTGAGCAAAGAAGGGGAACATCGATTTCAAGAGAGCTTTTAAGCTAAGTTTTGAGTAATTACCTCAATTCAAAGAAAGAGTTTTGTTTTTACAAACATATGAGCTAAGTATATTTTGGGAGTTGTATTGAGCACCGATATGGGGATGCGAGTTCATATTAACTCAAGTTTTCATAAACCATGTAGCCATCATGGGTAGTAAATGATCATACTTTTTAAATGACTCCGTAAGATGCTTTTAGCGTAGACTAGTGGATCCACTAAGTTAAGCGTTCTATATGACGGCAAAGTATAGGACAGTTCTGACAGCGTGGGCAAGACGTTGTATCACTACTTAGGCTCATAGTGGTGGTTGTCGGTTAGAGAATCTCCCACAAAAGTTATATTACTTTTATATATATAAGTAAAGTTGAGTTTGTTATTGCTTTATCTTTAATGAACTAAGTTGTTTACACTATTTTACAAGCTTTATATATATATATATATATATATATATATATTGCATGTGTCTTATTGCTTTATAATTAGTTCAGTTATTCATGAGTTTTACAGAGCCAAGGTAAGTGTTCCTTCTTACTCTTTTCAAGCTTAAGTTGTTGTTTAGCATTCCAACTCGCATACTCGTACATTCAATGTACTGATGCCAGTTGGCCTGCATCATCTTATGATGCAGACGCAGTTAACCAGGATCAGCATCCAGCGCCTTGTTGATCCAGTTGAGCACTCAAAGTCAGTGGTGAGCCTCCTTGCATTCCGGAGGACTCTTTTACTCGCTTTCTAGTTTAGTTCATTAGGATGTTGTGGGGTTTGTCCTAACATCCATCTCAGTTGTTTAAAGGCTTCATAGACAGTTAGTAATCCAGTTGTCCTTACATTATCATTTAGATGTTGTTTAAAGACTAAGTTGCCATTTTGGCTAAACTATTATTTCTCAAGTTATGCATGAGTTATATTTTCTTATGTTTAAGTCTTCCGTTGAGTTAAGTAAGTCAGACCAAGGGTTCGCTTGAGGCCAGCAATGGTCTTTGAGTGCCACTCTCGCCCAGGGTATAGGCTCGGGGCGTGACACGTATGATGGCAGTTAAAAATTGGTGCAATCAGTAGTCTTTTTAAAAATTAAAAATCAAAATTGTATTTGAAATTCAAAAAAAAAAACCGTATGATGGCAATTAAAAAATGAGCAACTTTCACATATAGCAAACACAAAATTCATATTTGTATGCTATAGCAAAGTTTGCATAATTGCGCTCCATAGCAAACATATATATGTATAATTCGCTATACATATACAAAAGAAACAGTTGTATAATTCGCTATACATATACAAAGAAAGCAGTTGTATAGTTCGCTATGCATATACAAAAGAAAACAGTTGTATACAAAAGACCAATTGTATAATATGTGTATGTATAAAACGAGAAAGAGAGAAAGGCAAAAGAAAACTGGGCAGGGAAATATTTGTATTGTATAATTATAAGTGTATAGGACGAAGATATATGTATTTGCATGTGTATATACAATTTTTTCTCGCTTTATACAAATAAAAGCGCAATTTATACATTTCGTTTATGATTGTATAAGCGAGAGAGGCGAGGATGGCGAGGAAGATTTGTGAGAGTGGCGAGCGAGATCTGAGAGATAGGAGAGAGGGAAACGAAAATATATGTATATATACAATTTCCTCTCGCTTTATACAAACACAAACACATTTTATACATTTGTTTTTGTATAAAAGTGAGAGAGGCGAGCGAGACTGCCACCAAACGAGAGTGACAAGCGAGATTCCACCAGGGAGAGTAGCAAAAATAGCAATAGTTTGCTATAGGGTACAATTAAATCAAAGTATATTTATAGTATCTAATTTGAATTAATAGTTTGTTATTATGTACAATTATCCCTTAAAAAATTGTGGAGTCGATAGTCTTTTTAAAAATTTGCCATCACTGCTGATTAAAATATATTAATTGCCATCACTACTGATTAAAATAAAATAAAATAAAAAATGAAAACATAAAACAAAAAAAACATATTTAATATTTTAAAAGAATTAACAAATGTTAAAATCATAATTATTTTTTAAATATCATATAATAAAAATTCAATTTAAAAATATTAAAAATCTAATTTTAGAAGAGAAAAAATCTGCGTAAAAAAAAAAAGATTCAAATAGATTTGCTTATGCATAATTATAGATTTTTACTTTACTTTGAAAATTCCCTTTATATATATCTTCAATCTGTATATAATAGGAGTAGTAAGAAGTGACATCTATTAGCACCACATAAATTCTCGAATTTCTATACAATTAAAATTAATTAGCTGTAGTTAATTTAAATAATACATTACAATTTGAAAATTAAATTAGAAATTTTGAAGCAGTTTTCTAAATTAACGTGACATATTTTTTTAAAAAAAATAGAAATTAACATTATATAACTTTAAAGCATTATTTAAGTGATATAAAAAAATAATCTGAACTTACCTTAAATTAACATGAATTATAAATAAAATATTATACGAATATAAACATTTCCATAATATAAACAAAAAATGTTAAAAAATTTATGTTGCCAGGTTCTTCCTTGAAGTGTTAAAAAACTTTACGTAAAGTTTTATTATAAAAACTTCTATTGTTTATATATATTTCCTTTCAATATATAAAAAAATAGTAACCAACTAAAATATGTCATGTACTTTCTTTTAAGAATAAATATATTTACTAATTGCTATTTAAATTTAAATCAACAGATTTAAACTGCCAAATACATTATATCAGACTTTAAATACATTTCGAATGAAAAATTTATTTATGGGATAAGCACTTTTTTTAATTAAAAAAAACATAAAAGAAAAAGAAAAATAGAAAAAAAACAAATAAATATTAAATAACCAAAACCAATTATAAAATTTGTAATTACCAAATTAATTTAATATTATAAATTTTAAACATAAAAGACCACAACAACAACACAAAAAATAGAATATATAATTATCAAAATAAATTGAAAATCTGAAGAAAAAAAAGTGCAATTTACAAATATAAAAAAAATAACAACTCACGGTTAAATTACCTTTTGAATTCCTATAATAAAGGATACTCTAATCAACTTCACTCCCACATTTGCAGATTTCTAAATTTATTCAAAAATGATTTTTTATTTTCAATTTAAAAATTATCAAAGAAAAGAATAAAACTTACAACCCACAAAAAAAGTACTCCCACTTCCCATACTTTTTCTTCACTGTCAATCATTAACGTTAACCAACTTCATTTCTTATGTAAGAAATTCTAGAACATATACAATCAAATGATGAACGAGAGAAAAGTCATAGGTAAGAATTCTTCATAATTTATATGAAAGAGATGGAGGCAAGTATTTGTCATACGTATGACTCTTTTTGATTATTTTATAATTTTACTTCTACTGAATTTTATTTTTAGTGATTCATAGTCTGCTTTGCTTTTTCATTTTCTTATTTCTTTCGAAATATTGGAGCAAAAAAATAATTAATCTTATAATTTTAATGTTCTTATTTTCTTTGAATATTAGGTTAAAGCAATATGAAAAACACTATTCATAGAGTGCAACAGATGAACAAGATACATAGAAGGAGATATATATAATTGTGGCACTGGAAAGACTAGCAGATGAAGGCTACATTTAGTAATTCTCTAAAATATACTATTATTTATTCTTCGTTTTTTTACATGTATCACTATTCATATTGCAATAATAAAATCAATATGAATAGTGACAAGGATGATGAAAGACTTGAGATGGTTCAAAAATGGAGATATCTTCATACTTTAGGTAATTATTTCTATTATTTTTTGATTATTTTTTATAAAAGAACTTGGATTTCATTATTTTCTCATTCTTCACCCTTGATTATTTGAACAGTCTTATTTATCACTATGATAGTGGTTAGAAAAATTTGAGCAACAACGTCCACATAATTTTTTTTGGTAAAATATGATACTAAAATATCATATAATTGATATATAATTTTTAGAAAATTAAAAGATATAATTTAAAATTTTAAATTAAATGTCTACAATTTGACATTCAAGTGATTAAAACTTCTTAGTTTTATGCTTGACATTATCATAATAGTGGGACTATTTTAATTACATTTTATTTTAATATAAAGATTAAATTTTCTTATATCTTTATTATGCTAACAAGAATATAATAAAAATTGTGAGAGTTATTTATGACTTTGAATAATTTTAAAAATAAATAATTTAAATAATACTAAAAATTATGGTCATCAAATTGAGACAATGAACTAAACGTATATATTGATTTATTTTCATAACTATTCTATTTTAACAAGTTAACGTGTTGAATGCTAACAATCTCCAATGTAATATTTATAATATCATTTTATAGTAGGTCGAATTTTGATATTGTCATTAAATTAGTGTTTACAATTACATTATAAACTAACTGCGCAATGCGTGGGCATGAATACTAGTATACCTTTAAAATACACTATTAAATAGTATATGGGGTAAAAGGTCTTACCCAAAGTTTGGTATTGTTACAACAATTTCGGTCAAAGTTCAAATATATTTAAGACCTTTTTCCCAAAAAAAAAACCACATCATTAACTTCATTTATCTACTATATAAGTAAAAAAAATAAATAATTTGATTGGTAAACCCTAAACCCTATTGGTTGGTGAGAGTTTGTTTTCCCACATCATTATTAAAAGGGATAAGGATCTGAAAAATATCCCAACTTTGGTCGGATTTGCTGTTGCCATACTAAACTTTTATAAGGACCTATTACCTCCCTAGACTATTTAATACTGTATTTTAAACATATATATTTGTCCACGTGGACATAAAAAATAATGCAAAATTATAAATAGTAATGTGTCCACGTGGGCACATATATACCTTTAAAATACATTATTAAATAGTTCAGGGGGTAAAAAATATGGTATTAAATAGTTTAGGGAGGTAATAGGTCCTTATGAAGGTTTAATATCACAACAACAAATTCGACCAAAGTTGGAGTATTTTTCAAACCCTTATCCCTTATTTAAAAATGAATTATTCTCTATAGTTCAATACTATAAATAAGTTGCTGACGATATATGTATGGCCCAAATGATTGGATTTTTGAAAGTTTAAGAATATAGTAATTATTTTTTGAGAAAATACATAAAATTCCCCCTGAACTTGGCAGCAAAACTTACTTTAACACTATAACTTTATGGGTAATTATTTACCCCCTAATCTCTTTTCAAGTGAATTTAATATCACCCTAAAATTATAATACTAGTCTCACAATGGCAAGTGAATTCCACACGTGTCATGTCATTGATATGTCAGCACCACATCATTGCCACATCAGCACCACGTAGAACATTATTTCATTTTTTTTTGTTTCTTTTTATTTATTCTCAACTTTAGAAAGCAAAAAATTTCAAAAAATGAGATCCATGTTCCTCAACTCAGTCACGATTGCAATTGAACAAATTCGGTAGCAATTGAAAGATCGATCCAAAATGTCAAAATCATTCTCACAAAAACACATTCAATTTTTAAGACACATTATTAAGACAATAAATAATGACTGAAAGTTTAATTTGAAATGAAGAAATTATAGATTTTTCATTAAAAAGAGCTTCAAGTTCGTCACATTCAAACACTACCATAAACAATAATTTTGAAGCAAGAACATTTGTTGGCTTTTCTATTTTTTTTCTATTCATCACACTTTTACGGATCAAAAGAAAATGGAGGTGGGGTGAGGGCATTCCAAAGAAAGAGAAAGAAGATGGAAAGCTCAATGAAGAAGAAGAAGAAAAGGGTGATGCAATGGTGGTTGAGGCGGCAGATCCGAAGAGAAAGAAAGAGGGTGAGGTTTCTAAGAGGAGAAATAGAGTCGAAATGGGGGTTTCGAAGAAGGAGAAATCAAAGAGGTGGGGATGGTGGTTGAGGGCGAGAAGGATGGTGGGGTGTGAGGAAGATGAAGGAAAAAAAGATTATTGGCTAAAAAGAAAAAAATGGGGCCCATTTATTATTTTTCTCTTTAATTTTTGCTATTTATGCTCAATAAATTTTTTGACTTGCCACGTCAGCTGTTTGGGTGCATTTAAATTCACTTGAAAAGAGATAAGGGGGGTAAATAATTACCCGTAAAGTTAAAGTACTAAACTAAGTTTCCCTGCCAAGTTCAGGGGAGATTTTATGTATTTTC
>NC_064289.1:27515688-27557271 GCF_019186545.1 Solanum stenotomum | reverse complement strand
GAAAATACATAAAATCTCCCCTGAACTTGGCAGGGAAACTTAGTTTAGTACTTTAACTTTACGGGTAATTATTTACCCCCCTTATCTCTTTTCAAGTGAATTTAAATGCACCCAAACAGCTGACGTGGCAAGTCAAAAAATTTATTGAGCATAAATAGCAAAAATTAAAGAGAAAAATAATAAATGGGCCCCATTTTTTTCTTTTTAGCCAATAATCTTTTTTTCCTTCATCTTCCTCACACCCCACCATCCTTCTCGCCCTCAACCACCATCCCCACCTCTTTGATTTCTCCTTCTTCGAAACCCCCATTTCGACTCTATTTCTCCTCTTAGAAACCTCACCCTCTTTCTTTCTCTTCGGATCTGCCGCCTCAACCACCATTGCATCACCCTTTTCTTCTTCTTCTTCATTGAGCTTTCCATCTTCTTTCTCTTTCTTTGGAATGCCCTCACCCCACCTCCATTTTCTTTTGATCCGTAAAAGTGTGATGAATAGAAAAAAAATAGAAAAGCCAACAAATGTTCTTGCTTCAAAATTATTGTTTATGGTAGTGTTTGAATGTGACGAACTTGAAGCTCTTTTTAATGAAAAATCTATAATTTCTTCATTTCAAATTAAACTTTCAGTCATTATTTATTGTCTTAATAATGTGTCTTAAAAATTGAATGTGTTTTTGTGAGAATGATTTTGACATTTTGGATCGATCTTTCAATTGCTACCGAATTTGTTCAATTGCAATCGTGACTGAGTTGAGGAACATGGATCTCATTTTTTGAAATTTTTTGCTTTCTAAAGTTGAGAATAAATAAAAAGAAACAAAAAAAAATGAAATAATGTTCTACGTGGTGCTGATGTGGCAATGATGTGGTGCTGACATATCAATGACATGACACGTGTGGAATTCACTTGCCATTGTGAGACTAGTATTATAATTTTAGGGTGATATTAAATTCACTTGAAAAGAGATTAGGGGGTAAATAATTACCCATAAAGTTATAGTGTTAAAGTAAGTTTTGCTGCCAAGTTCAGGGGGAATTTTATGTATTTTCTCAAAAAATAATTACTATATTCTTAAACTTTCAAAAATCCAATCATTTGGGCCATACATATATCGTCAGCAACTTATTTATAGTATTGAACTATAGAGAATAATTCATTTTTAAATAAGGGATAAGGGTTTGAAAAATACTCCAACTTTGGTCGAATTTGTTGTTGTGATATTAAACCTTCATAAGGACCTATTACCTCCCTAAACTATTTAATACCATATTTTTTACCCCCTGAACTATTTAATAATGTATTTTAAAGGTATATATGTGCCCACGTGGACACATTACTATTTATAATTTTGCATTATTTTTTATGTCCACGTGGACACATATATATGTTTAAAATACGGTATTAAATAGTCTAGGGAGGTAATAGGTCCTTATAAAAATTTAGTATCGCATGAGGCGAGGTTGGACTCCTCACTATGTCACTCGCACCGCGACCTCCTATTTATTAAACTGAGCTTGACTCAATAAATGTAGAGTTCAACGGGGATTAAAATTTCAACCTTATTAATATATATGTCTTTAATGATATTTTTAGGGTTTGAATTCTTAAAATAGCTATTAGGACTCAGAATTAGAAGTATAATTTATTATAATAAAATAAACAAAACTTACTTACAAATGTTGTTTTGATCAAAGGTTTCAATTATTCTCTTTTACAGTCATGTTTTTCAATAGTTTAAATTTAAATATTTTTTTAAGACTTAATACTAAATATCAATTAATAAAAATACTGCAGTCAAATAATTATGTTAATATTTTAAAAAGAAATATATCAAATTAAAATATGACAAGTAAAAATGAGAGGAGATACAATAGTAATTAAGGAAAATAACATGACAAATCTGACCCCTTCTGTATATAAAAAAATACAGTATCTTAACTATTTGGGGACACAACGCAAGGGCTTAACGTTGCCGCTTTTGCAGCGAAGGTAGAGAGATGGGGAAGAAAGCAAAGAGATCAAGGAAAGGGAAGAAGGCATGGAGAGCCAACATAAGTACGGAGGATATTGAAGATTTCCTTGACAATTCCACAAAGGATGCTCTTTCCGGCGGTTCACTCGCTCAAGTTCCTAGCGATTCTTTCTTTTACGTTGACAAATCCAGAGGTATTTTGGAAATAGCTAGAGTATTAAATATCAGCTGTTCAAGTACATAACGAGGTAAAGAAGAGAGTCGATTTTGATACCAGGCTGGCGTTCTAGCTGCTGATATTGTCTTTAGATGGATTGCCATGTATGCTATTTACTGTTGTACTGAACTAGTTTTGGCTGGATAACTGGATTGCTCCACTTGTGAAAAATTGCTGTTTCTTTAGCAGTATTTTTTAGGTACTCAGGGAAATAACTGGGTGCTCTCATAATTTCCTCCAGAACTTTTTTTTGGTGGACTCATTCGATAATATTATGTATATTAAGGCATGTAGACAAAATAGTTGAGTATCCCATAGAGTTATAATTGTAGATATCAATCTTGAGAGCAGATTGAGAGTTCATGTCAGTTATACACTTGCAGAAAAGTTTCAGGAACAATTGTTTGGGTGTTAGTTTTTAGTCAATGCTTCCTGTTCACATGCAATTATTGGGTGTAATATGAAGCCTGATGAATTTGGGAGATAG
The DNA here is from genome assembly GCF_019186545.1 of Solanum stenotomum. Classification (NCBI taxonomy): domain Eukaryota; kingdom Viridiplantae; phylum Streptophyta; class Magnoliopsida; order Solanales; family Solanaceae; genus Solanum; species Solanum stenotomum. The sequence continues at coordinate 27,554,594 of NC_064289.1, read as the reverse complement.
TAACTGATATTTTAGGACTAGAAGAGGGCAGTTTAGAATCATGTTACGAATCTGTCCATAGTGAAAGACCCATTTGGGGGGTTAGCAAATCACCTTTGGGACCCTAGCTAAAGGAAGCATGTGCACTTCATTATGAGGTATATATATACAAGAGGAAATAGTTCATTAGGGCCTATGCTATGAAGTTGTCGCTTTATTTTCTTAGGGAGCTTAGATTAATTCGGGAACGTCCCTCCTTTTTTTTCTATTCCTGTAGTGTGAAAATGAACTCTTGTATGGGATTACAGTTCTCCCTATCAATACGATTCCCCTCCATTACCTTGGTGCTTTCATTGTTCCTACTCCATGCCTCTCTACCCTTCTACCATGCTTGAAGCTCAATTCAACACCCTCTTGAATTGGTGAAGGCGTTGCAAGAATCGATGAAAGAGCTACAAGCTAACAACAAGTGTATGCTCTCTTCTATTTGCCGTGTGCGCTCACTGCAGCTAGAGGACATGCAATTGGACTCCACTTTCATTGATACCCGGAGATTTCAGATGCTACAACTATCACATCAGTGCTAGACTTAGCTTAGCTTATGATGATAGTAACACCAAGGTGGCTGAGATCGTGACTCTCATTTGAACTGCAACTTCATGTTAAAGTTGTTGGGGATACAATACAAAAATCCGTGTCTCGACAATATGTCCAGTGCTTTTATTGTCACGACCCAACTTGAATCTACACCTTGGCAGTCTCGGTTAAGCTACCGAGTTTTCTTCCTAAAGGCAAAAGACATAAGCTTGACATGGTGTTTGGTCGCAAAGTATTCGGTTTAAATCCAGAAAGGGATATTTATGCAGCATTTCGTTGTCCTCATATAGCCACTGGTTTGCTTCAACATGCTTTTGGCTTACACATCCGCAAGTGGGTAGTGAAGTAGTGATACTATGTTGTGAATATAAACCGCAGAAGCTGATATTCTTAATGGATTGCTATCGTTTCTGCTTATGGGTTTTTTCGATATGTCTAATGATTAGTTACTTTGATTTTTGTTGCCACCTTGGACCACATCTGGGATAGGGATGTCAATGCTGCCAGTTGAAAAACTTTGTTGGTTCACTAACAGAGAGACTCTGTATCCCAAATAAGTGGCTGGTTTTCCTATGCATTTTGCACATATGGACATTACAACTTCGTTGGTTAAGGAACCAAATTAGCCTTGTGACTAAAGATCCTACATTAGTTCCTTCTATCTTACTACAATTGAAGTTCAAGCTTCTGTTTCTACTGCCATTGTGTTAGGCATGTCTAATGTTTACATGCTTCATATCATTGCGGCAGCACATGTACATGGTTACATATTCTTCTTTGGCCATGAAGAACACTTTGTTTTGCTGACAATGGGGTGGGGTGGGCGGTGGGATGGGCAGCTTGCTACTCATGTTGTCCTTGACTTGAACCTTGAGGACAAGGTTCTTATTGAGGGCGGGAGTGTTGTTACAAATCTGGCCATAGTGAAAGAGCCATTTGGGGAGTTAGCAAATTAATCCTGGCTAAAAAGGAGCATGTCCAAGACATCCCACTTTATACAAGAGAAAATAGTTCATTAGGGCTTATGCTACGTAGTTGTCTCTTTATTTTCTTAGTTGGTTAGATTAATTTTGGAACCTCCCTCCCTTCTTCCTTTTCTATTTATAGTGTGAAGATGAACTCTTACCTTATTGTATGCAATTACAGTACTCCCTATCAGTACGATTCCCCTTCAGTACAAATCACCTTAAGTACTATATCACTGGAATATTTTGCAGTTGATGTTCATCATGGGCGCATCTTCCTTGTTCCTTTACTGCTGTTCTGTCGTTTTTTGTTGGCAAATCCCTTTTTAACGATTAAGTGACTAGTTTATGTCTATAATCCAGATCTTTCTGTCAAACGGAAAATTGAAAAACACCGGGAGAAAGTACTTCGATGTGATAGTATGCTACAGAGCAATACCTTTGTTGAACCTGTACCTTCTTCAACTGGGAAAAAGTTCAAGAAGAAAAGTAAAGTTCAGATAGCTAAAGATACTGCTCAACAGGGTCAAAAGGTTCTTCACTATTTCATTTTAAATATTCAATTCACCAATTGCAAGATGTTATGGCTGCTTCTTCCTTGCCACAATGGCCTTCACTCAATAGGGAGAAAAATCTTTTCATTTGAGTGCACATCCCTAATAGATCCTCATTGTTTATTTCTTCTTAATTTTGTGTTATTAGGATTCGGCTGGTGGAGACTCTGGCATGGTTGACATTTGGGATGATAAAGGTGTCCTTATAATTAGAGCCTTTTTGTTCCTCGTCACTTTTGTAGTAAAATGACTTTTCTGATGCAACCTTCATTGCATTGTTGCAGGTGAACTGGTCATCAAAACCAAAAAGGTACACTGTTTTTCCTTCCCGTATATGAATTTTAAAATTCTTTTCTCCTCTTTATCTTTTTGGGCCATTTATCAGGAACATTCTTTTCAATTTTGGTTTCCTTATACATGAAAAACATATTTCAAATCAGCTGAAGTTTTTCCTTGTAAGTTGTGATGCAATACTTGCTATAGGTTTTATTAATGTAGCCTGCCATTCTTTATGAGTACTACTATTATTGCCTTAAAATGCTTCAAAGTCCACTTAAAAATGATCAGTCTTAAGTCAATTGAATCTCTAACTTTTGAAGAAAACATCACTAAGCATCTTTGAGATGAACCTTTTCCTTGCACATGCTCTGCATGCTTATCCGCTCAAACGATAGATGAGAGTAAAAAATGAAAGAAAGGCATGAGAATGGATATAAAAGATCCTTTATCGTGGAAGGTAATGGACCTAAATAAGCAAAATGGATGTAGAGACCCATTAGAGCTGACCCTAACTATCTTTTGTGATTGATTGATCAGTTAGTTTCCCGTTAGTCGACACATTTTCACCACTTCATTTGACGAATTAGATTATGCAGATACAATGATCTGTAACGGATACAAAATTTCATCAAAAAAGATACCAGGCATCCAAAAGGAAGTCAAACTTGGATTGTTTTCCATTTTGCTCATTCCTCATTTTGGCAGTTTGAAATCCTTCCTTTTAGTTTTAGCATCGTTGATGCTCTAGGCTGTCTAAAGATCTTGACCAAAATATGTGATGCATGTTTAGATTGGGATTTCATTTTTGGATTTAGTTGTTCTGTACTTTCCTGCTGCTGTGGAATGAAGTTTTTCATAATTTTCTATGTCAGCGGATGAGGTGGGTTGGCTGGTGACACAAGCTCGTTTGGTTGCATTACTAAGATGTTATAGAATCAGGATTAAAACGACTAAAATGAACAAAATAACCTTCATATATCAAAACCATTTTGTAAAATTAAACAAAACACGTATTTAATCCTACAATATAATTCATGCATTACAATCCTTGTATTACTCTATTCCCTAAGATACAATCCCTACATTACAGTCCTCACATAACTCGTCTCTCAACGAAACGACCCCTGGTGCATATTGTTTGTACCTTCATGTCTTCTTCTTTCTCTATCCATTTCTTCACTATCGTAACTGTGTATATTTATTTATGGTCCTAAATCTCGAGTAGTTGAATTGTAAACCTTCGACTTTCTTAGAACAATTTTGCATGTGTACTTTTCGGAAAGGGAAAATACAAATCTGCATTAGTATATGTAATCAGTTTTATATGCATTGCATGTTACAGAAGCCCAAGACTTCTGTTATACCTGCCGTGGAAGTTGAGCCTCCAGGATGCTCATTCAATCCGCCATCTGAAAGTCATCAGGTAATTTGTGTCTGTATGTCATATTTTGTTATTACCAAGTTCCTAGTCCCTGCAATTAATAATTCACTCGGTATCTTCTCAATTCAGGATGCATTAGCTTGTGCTGTTGCAGATGAAATGCAGAAAATTTATCGAAATGAATTGGGGCCGGAGCCTATTCCATTGATTGTTCCTGGAGAAGCAGTTAATGAAGAAGATGTAAGTTTAAGCTGTTACAGTCTTGTTAGTACCTTTGACCATGGCCCTTGTTGATGCCTTATGGGATATGTTTTCTTATACTCTGTATAAGTATTCACCGAAGATTCATTTGTCTCAGATGTATTTCCTTGAAGCGGATAGTGGCAGTGACACGGAGAATGAAAAACAAGTGGAAGGCGGAAACACAGATCTGGAGAAAAGGTAAGCCTATATTACTCGTCTGTCTTGATAGTTTTTGCTATTGAAACATGTTCTATTCTTTGCTTGCTCAGTACTCAAGATCATTTAAAATTATAATATTACTTGAAAATCCAGCCATCAAAATTTGAACCGTGTAATTTATTCACCTGTGTCTATTCATATTCGTGGAGTCCCCTTATAATAGTGAATAGGAGCTTCTTTGACAATCTTTAAGCTTTAGGCTTCAGAGAAATAAAATAGATGACAGTTTAATGTGTTAAATCTACATGATAAATTATGCTGACAGTAAATTTAATTACATTTTAATCTCTGGACACTGGTTACACCCAATTAGCTTTAAGTCCTAATTTTTTAACCATAACTTTACAAGGCTAACATGAGTTGTCTTGTCCTCATTTTTACAGTGGCTCACAATTGGCTCTTTCTATTTTCAATTTCTTATCATGATTTATACTAGAAATGCAATTTCGTTTTATTTATGTGGCTTTGCATGTTTAATAGTTTTCACAAAGCTTCGGGGTGGCCCAGTGGTTTGGGCTTGAGACTTCCATGTTGGAGGTCTCAAGTTCGAAACCCCTGCCAGCGAAAGCAAGGGATTTGCCTTCTGGGTCGAGCTCGTCGCACCGGGCTTGCCTAGTGCGGGTTACTTCTACTATGTGGTTTGCGAGCTATTGTATAGAAGCGGGGGTTTTACCCTGTGCGCACCCAAAGGGTAGCGGCTGCGGGTTTCCCTTGTCATAAAAAAAAACAAAGATCTAAGCTATGGATGTTTATGAAGTCAAAGGCGATATATCTAACGCTATCACTGATGGTCTAAGACCTCATGCTTCCTTCGTCCTTATCTATTTGAACCCATGTTTGCCCTATTCCGTGTGACATTGTGTTTATTTTTTCTGCTAGTGGGAATGCTCTTATTTCCAGCATTAGTAGTAGCTATTATTTTCTTCCAACATTTGTAGCTAATCCGGAAGTTCACATTATTTTGATTACTGAGCAGTACTGCAACTAGGAAATAATGTGTTCAGTGGGAAGTTCTATTTCCAGCATGAGTAGCTCTTATTTTCTTCCAACACTTGTAGCTAATGCAGAAGTTCACATTATTTTGATAACTGCAGTACTGCAACTAGGAAATAATATATTCAGTTTTTGTGGGGTGGAATTTGAGCTAGTGGAGAAGTTCTTGTTTCCAGCATTTGTAACTTCTATGTTTTTCAATAATTGTAGGTGACTCAGAAGTTCACATCAGTTTTATCTGGAGATCACATATATTAAAATGTCAATGATTAAATGGTACTGGAATCCTGGAACTAGAAAATGATAGATCCAATTTTTGTGGGTATTTAAGAATTTGAGCATCCAATCCCAGAATCTTAAGTCAATGACCGAGTAGGGGAGGACCTTAATTAAAACTTTGGAAACCCTTTGAGCACTTGATATGAGACACCAGGTATATCTCTAGACTCTGATATTGTTCCACCTGTTTAATTTGGTTAGAGGTTTCACAGGTGACAGAAGATCGGACTTTTAGGTGAAAAAATGGATTTATCAAAGCTTATGATAACATGTAAAAGAATTTGCTTTCAACTCAACAGCTTAAAGCAAAGGACATAGTTTCTCAAGACTCTTTCTTCTTGGAAAAGTCTTTCCTTTTTATTTAATTTATTAGGAACCCTGTGATGAACTCTAATATGCCCAAATGGAACAGCCTTTTTTTTGTGGTTAAAGATGCAGAACGAGTACATTGTATATCACTAATATTTGGTTGCTTAAATATGTTAAGTTAAAATCAACTACATATGAAATCACATTTCTAATTTGAAGAGGTTTGATCCTTCCTTAATCTTGCTGAGTTAGATTGTGAGTTGAGTCACCAGTAAGCATGATAGATACTATGGACGTTGTTGCCGTCCGACTTTATATCTGTTACCTTTGGTGGTGATGATCCAAATGTCCTAATGATGATCAGTTGTAGAGTCACCAGTGTTCAAGATTTTCTTTTTTGTATGTCAGTTGTGTTCTGAAAATTTGCAGTGCTCTAAGTTTAGCTTCCTTGGCAATCCATGTTGTGTTGAGTGCATAGCAAGTCGTCAGATCTTCATTTAACACTGAATGAAATTATACATCATTAATTTTAACTTTATTCAGGCCTCAAAAGCCCAAAATGGTGACACAAGTTGAGAAGAATCGACGGGCTAGACGCAAAGAACAGTTGAAAGCACAAGCTGAATCAACAAAAGCAGCACAGCTCTCCAAAGAAATTGATAGGTTTGCTATTACTTAGAATATCAGGCAAATCATATTCTAGTTAAATAGAATTTGCCTTTCTTATAGATTCTTATCTGTTTTTGTGCCTGCAGCTTACCGGATATAATTCAAGAAATAGAGAGAGAGGAAGGAGAACAACAGAAAAGACATCTACGTCGTGTAACTGCTAAAAAAGAAAGACTAAAATGTTGTCCGCCACGCTTGGGAAAGCGCAAGTATGTGCTGTTTCATTTTGAAGTAAATAAGTTTCAATAATTAAATTGCTAACTGGGAAAAAATGGCTTTCTAGAACATCAGATTTTAAAGGGATCTTTATTGTTATAGCTCTTAAAAATGTTTCAACTTCCAGCTTGGGGTTTGAAACAATGATGATTGCATGTTCTGAGGCTATTTTGCTTGTGGGGTTATAATTCAAGAAAATGACTCTTGTTGCTGTTTTGCTTGTGGGGTTTGTATATATTTCTAGAACATCAGATTCTGAGCAATGAGAGTCATTTTCTTGTCTCTTTTGCTTTATTCCTGCAATAACTGTAGATGTTGACAAAATAATTTATGGCCTATCATTTCAGATTCCAGCCTGCTCCTGCTCAGGTCTTATTGTCTGAAGAGATTACTGGTTCCCTCCGTAAATTGAAGGTTGCTTTCCTGATTTCGAATTTCTCCAAGTTGGTTGTTATCACATTTGTTTCTATTTTCAAGGTCTTTCTCTTATGTGATTTTGCTTTCTGTTTCGAACAGGGATGCTGCACCCTTGCAAGAGATCGATTTAAAAGCCTGGAGAAAAGGGGACTAGTTGTTCCTTCAAAAAAGAGTAGCAGGTTAGGAAAGATCCTTGTTGTTTGAAATTTAAGCCAGGGTTTCTGGTTACGGCTTTGCTTATTTGAAATTAAAGTATTTTCAGCCCACATTGCATGTCGTCTTTGAAGTGTGTGTAAACCACGTGACACTGAGACAATCGTGGATTACTCTCTTTTCTTTTAAGTTTTTTATAGTGAGCTCTGTGTGGCATCATAGTTGATCATAAAATTCGATAATATGCCTTGGGAGGAAAATTACCAAGCATTTTTACCAATTGTTTAGGAGCAAACACTAGTTATTTGGATAGTGAGCTTTGTGCATGTTCCTGATTTCGTATCCTTGCTGGTGTTGGCTAGTTGGAAATTCTGTCATGTCAATGTAAATTTAATGTGTCTGTATTTATTTTGGTAAGAAAGAATAATGATGACAGTGCATCAACTTCCCTTGCTTTAGGTTTAAAGTAACGGAACTTGTTTTTTCTCTGCATGTATTGCCCACTGCCGTATGCCGTTATGTATACTGTTTCAAAACATTTCTTGCTAATTATTTCTGGGATGGGATGTCTGCAGGAAATAGAGTTAGTTCATCAGAGTTAATTGTGGAATAACATGGCTAAAATGTTATCATCACTGCTTTGAGATAACTCCTGATCACTTGGATGATTCTTGGTTTATGTCAAGCCGATTAGATACTCAAGATCTTTCTCTACTAATGCAAATTTGGAATGGGAGAGCTGGCTGCTGCTCTTACTGTTTGCTAGCAATATGTAAATCTGTTCATCTCTAGTGATGGCATGGTTCATTACACCAAATATTTTATTGTCACGGTCAACATTTGCTTTGGGAGCAAAAGCTAGTAGTTTGAAGACGATTGCTGTTTTTATTGATCACTTAATGAGCAAAAAAATAATAATACTGATATATCCGGAGGCAGAAGATTGGTGTTTCATGACTTTATCATTACTAAATTTGGCAGTGTATAGATTTTATTGGGTTAAATTTATATTAAATTTTGGATTTTATTCAGTTCATTTGGGTTGATTAATTAATGATTAATTTGGACTATACAAATTAATCATTTCATTTTAATGGCCAAGGTCAATTACACATTGAAGCCTAAACCCATGTTGCGTGTCATGGTGGCTATACATCAAAGACTAACAAGATGATATCATATTTTCAAATGATGTGGTAGTTCTAGTTAAGTTTAAGAATCAATCACAATTTGTCAAGTGTTAAGTGACATCTTTTAGCTAATCATATGCAACTTTGTTCACTCCCTACAACTATGAATAGGGGATAGACATGACATTCAAGAACATTTGACAAACACTTCAACAAGCATTGGAGTAAGCGTGGTAGAAAGCTACAACATCTATTACATAATTCTTTCAAGTAGTGGTTGAAGGAGTTTTTTCGGAGATCTTTTCGAAGTAATGAAGTACTAACCAATGTTCTTGGCGATTGGAATACACTAGGAGATTCAAATCATTAAACAATTCATGAAGTACGCTATTTAATTCCCATGAATCTCGGAGAAGTTCAGGAGAGAAGAATCAAGAGGGTGATAAAATTGTATTCACAAATTTATCAACAAAAATTATAATTTTCTTATTTTTTGCTGCAGTTAAATTCCAACATCTTGAAAATTTGTTGTGAATAAATTTATACACGTCTAGTGCGGTCAATTTTGTTCTTGATCTCTTCCTCTTGCAAATTACAAAATACAAAGTCAACTATTGTGATAACATTCAAAATCAGTGATGTAATGATGTTTCATGCAAAGACTTGACGCAAGTTCAAGACTAGTGACTTAGATGAATTCGAATGCTTTACCTCTCCATAGATGATAAAAAAAACAACAATTCTCATATGGCGATCGTAATTGCAACCTCCGGAGGCAACCTCACATCTATAGTCTTTGAAGAATTTTCTCAAATTGACTTTAACTTGGGGGAATTTGAGGATTCAAGGATTTCTCCAATTTTAATGAAGAAGTCTATTGACGATAAAAAAAACTTCATATTGCTCAACTTATGAACAAGTTGGAGGATTCACACCTAAAGAGTCAAGTTACTGTCCACACTTGTCCGTCTAGGTTCAATCCGAAAAATAAGGTCGTTGGAGGAATCTATAGCTAAGTCCAACTTCTAAAAGGAGAAACAATCAGTTTCAATTGCAGCGTTATATGTCCAACAAGACATGATAACAAACATCATCAGGGCTCAATATAGCGGAACACCACAAAATTCATTGTATTACTCCAAGCCATACCAGACAATGTGATTGTCTATCCATGAAAACGAACTATCAGCCACCAAAGCTACAACAATTTGATGGCAAAGAAAACCCAAGGTAATACATGCCCACTATTGAAACTTGTAGCAATGCTGGACCACATGGTGGCTTTTTGGTAAACCAGTTTGTTTGTTCGCTGAAAGAGAGTGCATTCGACTGGTATATCGACATGGAACATGAGTCTATTGATAGTTGAAGCAACTCGATAAGGAATTCCTTAATCATTTTTACAGTACACTTGGATCGTAAGCATGACAGAGTTGACAGGCACTAAACAAAGGAAAGATGAGTCTGTGGTGGATTATATCAATTATTGGAGAACATTGAGTTTGGACGGTAAAGATTGCCTTTCTTAAATATCTGCTCTAGAAATATGCATTCAAGAAATGCACAGGGGACTACTATACATACTACAAGGAATCAAACCGCAAACTTTTGAAGAACTTATCATACGAGCACTTAACATAGAGTTGAGCATTCTAAGTCATTGGAAGACATCTTTTTGCTAATATCTGACAATAGAAAAGAAAGAGCTCGAAAAGGTACGACCTCAAAGATCCAAACTAAAAAATCTGTAGGAGTGAAAGCAACTTTTGTCAAGGTCACAATAAAGAAAGAACTTCAAAAAGAGGAATCCCCAAGTCAATATCCAAATGAAGAAAAACTACATTCAACCTTTTAGGAGTTAGAGGTAAAGATTTATTCATTTTTCAGATTCAAACGTACTTATGATCCTTGTTGAATTGCTAGCCAAGAAAGTTATTGATCTCCCTAAATTAGAAAGGCCCGAAGAAATCAATATGATTGATAATATACTGTAAGTTTTATTGCGCCATTCCCCACCCAACAAGTAAATACTTTGTCTTGAAAGAGAAAATCATGGTGTTAGTAAGTGAAGAAAAAATTATCATTGACATAAATAAAATAGCTGAGGCAAACCATGCAAGTATAGCACCCAACTAGAAGAAGTGCTCGAAGTCGCAGATTATGCCAAACACCCTTTTCTTGTAATGTAGGAGTTTCACGCCTATTGAAGTTGAATTTTCAAAAAAAACTTTAGAAGGTTCACTAGAGCACTAAGGAGTGATGTGAATCAAATACAATCATAAAAAATGTCAAATGTTATACAAGTCAAAACATCAATGGTTCCTTATCGCAGAGGATTCAGAAGTCTATTATATTACGTGAATTATATCCTGAATGTTTGTTTTTAAGGCAGTCAAACTGGTGCAATACATATTTTCAGCATAGATAAAACAAAAGAAAGCAAAAGTGCGGTAAAAATAATCCAACAATAACACAAGAACATCATGCTAACAAAAGAGTTACCCCAAATTTTGCTATATTTGCCTTCACTGATGATGATTTGTTGTTAAGGTCTAAACTACATAACAAACCTTTGTTTGCTGTAGGAGTTATTCAAGAACATCATATCAATTGCATACTACCGATGGTGTTTTGGTAGTCAATATCATGCTAAATATGACTCAAAAAAGCTCAGAAACTCTATTGATGACTTGAATAAAACCTTATGATTCAAGGTTTCAATCAAGGAGGACACCGAGCCATAGAAAATATTTGTGTAGAATTGTTCATTGACGATATGAAATCAAACATTTTGATCCATGTTATAAATGTCAAAACATCATAAATTTGTTGCTTGAGCGTCCTTGGGTTTATGAAAATGGAGTGATGTCATCTACTTTACATAAATGCATAAAGTATATGAATGACGATGAAATAGTCAAAATTGATGCAAAAATTAATCCTTTCATCAAGACAAAGTGATACTTTGCAAATGTAAAATTCTATTTAGATTCTGAAAGATTAAATATGAAAAAATCCACGCAAGATGACTCAATTGATGTTGATTCAAAAGAAAAGAGTGAAGTTCAATGAGCCGCTAGATGTTCGAAAAGAGAATAAAAGAAATCTCTATTAAACTTTTACCATCTAAAGGATACTTGAAGATGAATCTTGATAATGATCAATCAATTTTTTGGTACATTTCATGCGAGCATCGAAAAAAGGAACAATCATTGCTAAAGGAGTATACTCAGTAAGTTCACCCTTCAAGAAAAGAATTGAGTCATAGAACTTTTCAAAATTTGAAGAAAAAAATGATTATCTCAATTTTGTACAAGTTGTATCTATCACTTTTAAGTCTTTTAAAGGCAATACCCAAATTGATAAGATAAAATGGTGTTTTGATCAAAAGGTCCTCACACTACTTGAAGAATCAGATTACGACTTTTCAAATCTAGCGATACTGAAAGAGCTCAAAGATGAATCACTCAAATATGTCTCAGAATGCTTAAATGAGGTTGAAGAAGAGCATTATGTCATCACTCCTAAATTTGAGCTAGGATTCATCTTGGCAAAACCTCTTAGAATTTCATCTAAAAATAGGCATGACAACGACTATGAATTTAAATTATTAATTTTAGTTAGGTTATATAAGTTGTTAAATTATTCTAGGTTGTTTTAAATTATAAATACTGAAAATAATGTGTTTATGTTGATTATTTAAGACCTCTTAGTGCTTAATAAAATTATTGAAAACTATCTCAATACATTAAAACTCATTTTAACTCTTTTTTGGTCGTCCCATGTTTTAAAAAAATCGATAAGAATCTCTTCATAAAGCTTTATATTAAAATAACATACTGGACAAAAATTAGTAAATCTTAGTATGTTACTTTTTCTTCCTCTTGATTTCATGGTAACCAACGGAAAACATTATTTATATTTTTGATGTTTTTATTTTTATTGGATCATTTTCTCGAAGGTGTTTAGGGAGATTTTCTTTCAATTAGGAAAAAAGAGTAATTTTTGAATAGTTTTTTATGTAAAATATTTAAAAAATTATAACTTCTTTTAATTTTATGCTAGACAAGAATAAATGTTATTGATTTGTTTGCACATAAATAATAATGTTGATTATTACTAAAGTTAACTAGGATCAATAAATTTTACTTTAAGAATGATAATATGTTTATTTATCTAAATACATATTTTTCGTATAATTATTGTATTCAATGTTAATTTTTGTATTTATAATTGTGAGAGATGTTTCTGAGAGTGTTGTATTTTACTAAATTTACATGATGTTTGTGTTTTTTATAAGGATAAGTATTGAAATGAAAGAAAAATAAAAATCACAAATATTAAAGAAATAGGATACAAGAGAAAAATTATAATTTTCAAGTTTTTAGAGGAAGATGCACTTCAAAACCTATATAAGTGGTTAGGGGTCTTAATGACATGGTTCGATCGGTTATTTTTAAAAATTATACCATTTCAATTTTTGGGTATTTTATAATGAATAATCAAAAATAGATTTTTTAAAACCATTTCCATCATATCGGTTTCTCTTCGGTATCGATACGGTTCGGTTAATTGTTTTAACTTTTAAAACATCACCTCGAAATATATTATTATTAAAATACTTCTTTCACAAATATGTTCTTGAAAAAATACTTCAATTCTTCACCAAAAAGTCAAGAATGTAAAACCTTGTTGTCATATTGTTTAATCTTAAACATTTGATATGAGTACGTACATAGGTTGTCATATTGTTTGATCTTAAACATTTAATATAAGTGCTTGCATAGGTTTTACTGCATTGTTTTATATAGCATCTATGATTTTTTTGAGGCTGGTAACATATATAGCATCTATGATAGTATCTTTTAATTTTAAACTTAATTAATTAAAGACTAATTAAAGAGCAAAGACTCAAAGTCATCCAGTCACCAGAGGCCTAGGTCCTAGGTTATATAATATTTGAGAAATATTATAAAATACATTTATATATAAAATTTTAACATATTGTTAATATATAAAATATACTTACATGTAAGGTCATTCGGTTCAGGAATTTTTTTATTTTTTTATAAATTAAAAAGACAATCCCAATTATTCGGAACAATTATACACTTGGATAAAAAAATCACGATTTTATTAAAAAATGACATAAATCAATTTGATTCAATTCAATCAGTTTGATCGATTTTTCATATTCTTTTAACATCCCTTACTGACTAAAACAAATAAAAATATTAGACAAGGAAGATGATGACACATGTCTAGTGAAATTTCTTATGTAGCCTCATAGCCTGAGGTGTAGATAATCACATGTGGAAGGTCCAAGGATTGTGGGAATATTTGGAACTGAGAGCACAACTTTTAACCTGAATCAATGAAACAAAAAAATAATTGAATCTCTCTTTTATTGAGTCCGGAGTCAAAGAGGGCAAGTTTTTTTCTTCAAAAAACATAAACGGTATATAAAAAAAATTAATCAAAATGGTAAAATCGCTATTGAGGGAGCGATATATTTTAACGTTGTACACGCCGCTAAAAGCTTTATTTGAAATCGTTCTCTTAGCAGAGTTATCCTAAAACTTTTTTTAAAAAATAATCTTAAATCACTGCTGAAGTAGCGTTTTTTCAAAAAAAAAAAACTACACTAGGTGATCTACTAAGCTTCTAGCCTTATTATTTCCGACCTCCACACCTTTCTATCTAGGATCACATTTTGAGTGTGCTGAAATTGTGTCATGTTCTGTTTAATTATCTCTCCAGATCTTCTTTAACCTACATCTACCTTTCTTCAACCTACATGTTAAGTGATGATGTGTTTCACCATAAAACACTTATTGTGTTTAAAAAATCATATTTATCTATTTCAAGAACATTGTGCATCCAACTACTACTCGAGAAAAACAAGAATGAAGAAGTATTTCTTTACATGATGTACATGGGCAAAAATACATTTTGAGTTCGTCTTTGAAATTAATATTTGAAGTTAATTAGCTAAATTGTAAATCTATCGTTGTTTTAATTTGTTAATGAATGATTTAATTGTTAGTTGATATATAAATATATAAATTAATAAAGTTTTGATTCTTCGATGCACTTAAGTTTCGAGATCCTTGCACTGAACACAGAACCAAACTTTTGGAAAAAATACCAACATTGAAAATTCAAAAATCAAAATCGAAGATCAAAATTAGTTCGGCTCATCCAATTTTTTTTATATTAATGCCCAACCCTACTCCTAACTCTTGTGACATACAATTTTCCACCTCCTTATTGGAGCCAAAATAGATTTGAGATTACAATTTAAAATAAATATTTTGTTAATGACAGTAAAAACTCAAAAAATAATAATCTATATACAAAATCGAGAATGGAAGAGAGTGAAAATTGATAATATCTTTAATTAATTAATTAATTAATGCACGTAGTTAGGGGTGTCAAAATGAGTCCAAATATAGATAATACGTTCAGAATTTTATGGTTTGGCTCAAGATAGTTTGAATTAGGTTTAATATCTCAACCCATTCAAGCCTTAACTCATTTTAAAAGGATTTTCAATTGAGCCCAATTTAATCTTCAATTTCAAATTGTTTTAAGACTCTTTACTTGCATTGGATTAATGTAAGTTTCCATGTTGAAGGTATGAATAATCTATTTTATATCTACTAGGATTTACTTATCCCTTTGTAACTTAAATTACCTACTACACAACTTATTTTACTATATTCTCTGAAATTCCTTAACATTTCGAAAAATTATAATTATCCCTACTTTACGTTATGTATTGGTCGGATACATCACTTTACACAATGTATCAGTCAGATACATCACTTTACGTGATGTATCGATTGGATACATCACTTACGATGTATCGGGAGGTACGCGATGTATTGAAATATTACTTTACACGATATATTAATTGGATTTATCACTTTACGTGATGTATCCATCGGATACATCACTTACGATGTATCAAGACGTATGTGATGAATTGAAACATTACTTTACATGATATGTTAATTGGATATATCACTTTACGTGATGTATCGATCGGATACATCACTTTACGCGATGTATCGATCGGATACATCACTTTACGCGATGTATTGAGACGTTGAGTGATGTATCCAAAACCGAGACGCGATGTATCAGAACATTGAGGGATGTATCCAAAATCAGGATGTGATGTATCGAGACGTCTTGGGATGTATCCGGATCCCATCAAATTTAAGGAATTTTTGTAATTTGGAAAATATTAAGGATATGATGTAATTAGCTCTTAACACTATGAGATTTGTGTAAAATCTACTTTTTTTATTTGCTTAAGTTGAAATTCAAATTGTGTTTATAAAAGGTAAATAACAATATGTTAAAATTATTGACATTAAAGGGGTAAAATTGGGCGGGCCATGACCCAACTCCATTTTTAGCTCATTTGAGCCCAAAGTAAATTTAGACGGGTCATGACCCAACCCGATTTTAATTTCAACCCATTTTAATATCCTCAATTTCACCTCAACCCGCTCATTTGACACACCTACACGTAACATTAAAATATAAATTAGATTTTATAACAAATTCATAAAGATTACTTTGTTTATACTTCAAATTTACTTAATTACAATTTAAAGCAACTAAATAAGATATAACTTAATTTATCTAGGTAAAAGAATAAAATGTTGTTGTGATGACCATCATGCTCAATTGCTTGTATATTTGTGAAATTACTATGTTTTGCCCATTTTCGTAGCTTCTGTGCAGTGTTTGTGTTGTGTTGAGGTGGGTGACACGCTTATCGAGGTGATCTGAAGGGTTTTGATTGAGTTTTTTTCCTTTTTTTTTTTGGAAACTTTTAAGTTGAAAGAGTTGACTTTGGTCAACATCAGAAGAATATGATATCGTATGAGATTTTCCTCAATTCCATCAGCTCCAAAAAGGTCCATTTTGAGCTAATGGCATAGTTAGTTGGTCTCGAGGCCTTCAGTGTGAGTTTGAGCAGTTGGGTGAGATATTTTTGAATGTTTAGAAAATGTTTAATTTCAATCAAAATTCTTGATAATTGTGGTCGGATGAAAATTTTGTAAGTGTGATTATGTCACGTCCCGAGCCTACACCCTAGACGTGATTGGCACTCGAGAATCATTTTTGGCCCCAAGCGAATCCTTGGCCTGGCTTAACTCTTAGTGGAAGACTTTCTCATAATATAGTAAACTCAAATGAAAGATTTAACTCAAAAGGTCTCAAATTAGACTACTTAGAAGTTTAGAAATAAACATTCACTAGCCAAAGAGGTAACTCAAGTCTCAGACACCAATAACTGAAATGGAAAGGATTTATGAACTATGTTTATCTATCTATGAAGCCTCTAATACTATGAGGGATGTCCGGACAAGACTCCCGATCATCCTAAATATTGAAATAACTGAAAAGATAACCAAAAGGATCCTTCGGAAGCAAGGAGGCTCACCAAATAACTCTGGAGCTCGACTGGATCAATGAAGCGCTGGATGCTAATCTTGGTTACCTGTATCTACATCATAAAAGATGCAGGCCAAATGATGTCAGTACATGAAATGTTCGAGCATGTAAGGGGAATTCTAAAACATGACATAAGCTTGAACTGGAGATAAAAAAAACAACTTACCTTGTCTCAACTCAACTCATGGATACTCAACTCATTTCAATATAAAGCAGTAATAAGAATGCATTATAAAGAAATGCTTTTAATCAGTAGACAAGATTAGAAAATACAATGTAACTTAGTTTGCATATAAAAATACAAGTAACTCTGTGGGAGATTCTGTAACCGACAACAATCACTATGAGCTATGTGATGATACAACGTCTAGCCCACTCTTCCAAAACTGTCCTATACTTTGTTGGGGCATAGAACCTACTACTAAGAGGATCCACTAGTCTATGCTAAAAACATTAAGTAATCATCTAAAAAGTATGACCCTTTCTACCCACGTTGGCTACATGGTTTATGGAGACTTTGACTTATCTGAACTCGTCCCCATATCGGTGCTCAATACTACTCCCAAAATGTAACTAGCTCATATGTTTAAAACATAACTTTCTCTGTGGTTTGAGATTATTACTCAAAAATCTTTCTCTTAAAAGAGATGGTACTAAAAACTGCTCGTGAAAACTCTTATGAAAATCAATGTTTCCTCTCATCTTAAATGTGAAAACATTTAATCTTGGGAATACTTAGTTCCCATATATCATTTTAAAGAAAATGAACTCAACTCTACTCTCTCTCTCAAAATCAAGTGCTCAAGTCTTAAAGCAAGTTTAAAATGATTGTGAAAGACTTATTAAAATGACTTGGATGAACTCTCAAGACTTGACTCTTAGCTCTACATTGAATTTGAATTATGGATTCAATGGTTATGATCTCATGTTATGGATGATATCTCGATGTTTAGACGTACCTTAGAGTGGAGAAATCAATTAGAAAACATAGGTACGACTCGAGGGAACTCATACGGAAAGAAGGACCAAAGAGTAAGGGACATGGCGACCTTGGTGCACTGAGTGGCGCGGGGCCCCAGACCTTGAACTATAGAAGGGAAGTTGGGGCACACTGAGTGGCACACGCCCTAGGAGCTAAACTACAAACACTCTTCTTTGACGCACTGCGCCGCCCAGAAACACGTCACAAATTTTCTTACTCGTTTTCTAACCCTAATTCGCCTAGAATTGAATGGTTTCTTCCCCAATCACTTAGATTCGAATACCCAACCAAAGTACACAAGAATCTACTAAAAAACAACTCTTAAACTCCATACGATTATCCCAAGAACTCATCAAACCCATCCTAATTCAAGAACGGAAACAATACTTCAAGAAACTAATCAAGAACTCATATTCTTCAACTTCAAGAAAGAAACTTCACTGAAAATAATATGATTGGCGTGTGGGTGAACGAATCCAACACTATGAAAACTCACATACCTCTTAGGGATCAAACCCTCAACAAATCGACCTTCGATTCCGCAAGAAAACTCCAAGAACACCTTGACTTTTCTCCTTTTCTCCTCTTCTTGAACTTCTCTCGAAACCCTAGCATAAATTAGGATTTGTAAAACTGAACCAAATCAGTTTAGACCCCTAAGTATTATCAAATTTCGTTTTTAGTTGATGGGGTAAGGAAAAGACCAAAATACCCATCTTAAAACTGGGCAACTTTCCTTAACTAGGAAGCCCGACTTCAAACAGGCCTATCTCCCTCATACAAGCTTGAAATTTAGCAAACTTGGTGGCGCTGGAAAGAGGATTCCACGACCTTTCATTTGACATCTTATGGGCCACCTAATTAATCCTGTACTGAAAGTTATGACCATTTGAAGTTGACCCAAAACTCACATCTTAAGCTTAACTTGAAAAACTTCAGATTTTGCTATTTCCAATTTAGTTCTTTCTATTTTTAGCTCTTTCAAATACCGAGGTGTTACAATATCTCCTCCTTGGAACATTCCTCCCCAAATAAGATTACTCTAAGTAGACTAAGGGTTGTAAAATCAACCCCCAGTTCAAACTGTAACATCTCGCTAATTGAAAGAACTAGAAAGAGTTAGAATTGGAAATAGTCATTTTAGGAAAGAATAAAAAATCTGTTGTTAAGTCAAGCTAGGTTGAGTTTTTGGGTCAAATTCAAATAACCATAGCTCCTAGATCAGGATGAGGTAGGAAAGATCTTGGAATTATCTTTCCAACGCCGCTAAGTTTGCGCGATTTCGAGTTCATATGAGACAGTTATGCCCATTAGAAGTTGGGTTGTTCAGATAAGGAAAGTGCAATCCGGATTTTGGAAGGGTAGTTTAGTCTTTTCCTTACCCATTTATTTTAATTCGTTTATAGGAGTTTATTTGGGGTTTAATCAGAATTAGACCATTTTAGAAAAGTTGAAGTTCACGCTAGGGCTTGGAGAAAAGAGAGAAGAGGAGAAGAAGTAATGATTCGTCGATTTATTGGAGATTTTCGTGTGGATTTCACTAAGGGTATTCCCTACGAGGTATGTGAAGCTTTCATAATGTTGGGTTCATTCATCCACGTGCCAAATATGTTTATTTCAGCGTGAATTCATCCTAAAAGGGTTGAGAGTTTGATGTTCTTGATTTGTATTCTTTAATTCGATGTCGTTCTTGAATTGGGCTGAGATTGAAAAATGGGGGAAAAGAACTGATTTTAGGTGATTTGGGATTGGGAAAACGAAGAAGGAAAAAGTCAAGCAAATTTGGTGCCCCAGGCCACGTTGCGGACCTGCCCCCCAGTTTCGAGAATTCTTCCTCGCGTCGCGAATCGGTCACGGGCCATTCTGCCTCAAAAATTATTTTCGCGATCAAATATCTAAATGCATCTCCGCATCGGACTAGTCTCCAGACAGTGATTTCTTGATATTTTTTCTTGTTTAACTATCTAAAAACACTCCTAAACATCATGAGATCGTTCCTTTCACAAATCACAATCCTTGAATCCATAATTCAATTCAAGGAAATTTGAGGGTCAAGTCAAGAGAAGTAAGAGTCAAGTTAAAAGAAGTTCATAAGTTTTCCAAAAGTCTTTTACAAACGTTTTAACTTTTTTTTAAGACTTAAGCTCTGAGTTGAGTAAAGAGTAATAGTAAAAGTTTATTTCTTCAAAGATTATACGGGAACTAAGTATTCCCAAGGGTTAAAAATGTTTTCACATTTGAGCAAGAAAGGGAACATCGATTCCAAAAGACTTTTTAAGCTAAGTTTTGAGTAATTATCTCAAACTAAAGGAAGAAGTTTTGTTTTAAAAACATATAAACTAAGTATATTTTTGGGAGTAGTATTGAGCACTTATATGGGGATGCGAGTTTATAATAACTCAAGTCTCCATAAACCATGTAGTCATCGTGGGTAGTAAAGGATCATACTTTTTAGATGATTCCTTAAGTGCTTTTTAGCATAGACTAGTGGATCCACTGAGTTAAGACATTCTATATGACGACAAAGTATATGACAGTTCTGACTTCATGGGTAAGACGTTGTATCACCACTTAGGCTCGTAGTAGTGGTTGTTGGTTAGAGAATCTCCCACAATATTACATTACTTTATTATATGAGTAAGTTGAGTTGTTATTGCATTTCTTTAACAAACTGAGTTGCTTTCTAATGTTTTAAAAGCTTTCTATATATTGCATGTGTATTATTGCTTTATATTGAGTTAAGTTGTTCATGAGTTGAGTAAAGCTAAGGTAATTGTCTTTTTCAGATTCCTTTCAAGCTTATGTTATGTTTAGTTTTCCTCTCGCATACTCGTACATTCAATGTACTGATGCCAGTTGGCCTGTATCTTCTTATGATGCAGACACAAGTAAATAGGATCATCATCCAGGGCCCCGTTGATCCAGTTGAGCACTCAGAGTCTGTTGGTAAGCCTCCTTGCTATTCAGAGGACTCCTTTTATCATTTGCTTTTTGTATTTCAGTTGTTAGGATGATTGGGGGTCTTGTCCCGACATTCCTCCTTGTTTTAGAGGCTTCATAGACAATTAGTAGTTCAATTGTCTTTACATTATTATTTCATATATTAACACTTGAGTTGCCATTTTGGCCAAGTTGAATGTTTGACCTTTAAACGTGCTAAGTTATTTTATTAAACAGTTGAGTAGAAATGCATTTGATCATTGTAATAATGCTCAGAGTCTTCCGCTGAGTAAGTAAGCCAGGCCAAGGCTTTATTTGGGGCCAGCAATGGTTCTGGAGTGCCAATCCCGCCAAGGGTGTAGGCTCGAGGCATGCCAAACTTGGTATCAGAGCACAAAGTTCAAAAGTCCTAAAGAATCTATGAAACCGTGTATGTAGAGTCCTAGTTATCAGTGTGAAGCGTGCTACATCTATAATTATGAGGGTGTGACATTTAGGAAATTATCTCACTTCTTTCACACTTATTTCGTGCGTTAGCGTTTGATCTCTAAAAAGTCTCTTTCTAATTCATGCTTGCGCGTGTTTTTCAGTTAATCATGCCTCCACAAAGAGTTGTCAGTGGTCCTCCTGCTAGGCGTAATGTTGAGGAGCAAGGGGTACCCAATGCACCTGAAGTGCAACCCCAAAGAGAAGTTACCAATGCTGAGTTCAGGGAAGTGATAAGAATGTTGAGTCAAGCTGTGACCAACCAAGCTAGGCAGAGAGAGAACCGACATGAAGTAAATTGTACTTCGAGGATTCGTGAGTTCTTGAGGATGAATCCTCTAAGTTTCACTGGTTCAAGCATTACTGAGGATTCAGAGAGCTTTATTAAGGAGATGCAAATGGTATTTGAGGTGATGCACGTTGCTGATGTTGAGCAAGTGGAACTAGCTGCATATCAACTGAAGAATATTGCTAGGACTTGGTTTGACTAGTGGAAGAAGGGTAGAGCTGAGAGAGCACCACCTGTGAGTTGGGCTTATTTTAAGGAGGCCTTCTTGGGGCGTTTTTTTCCCCGAGAATTGAAAGAGGCCAAGGTACGAGAGTTTCTCACCCTTAAGCAAGATTCACTAGGTGTTCATGAGTATGGGTTGAAGTTCACCCAACTATCCCGTTATGCTCCAGAGATGATTGCAGCTATAAGGAGTAGAATGAGTTTGTTTGTTACTGGCTGTCTCGTTTGTCGAGTAAGGAAGGTAAGGCTGCAATGCTAATATGTGACATGGATATAACAAGGTTGATGGTCTATGTACACCAGGTTGAGGAAGAGAAGTTGAGGGATAGGGAGGAATTCAGAAATAAGAAGGCCGAGACGTCAGGGCAGCAAATAAGTAATACAAACCGACCTTCTTACCAACAAAAGAAAAAGGGAACTGCTCCATCATCTGCTAGTGCACCTGCACCCATAAACAAATGTGAGTGCAATAGTCAGAATTCATAGCACTTCAGGGCAAGACCTGTCCAATCTCAGGGTAGTGTGGCATAATAAGACAACTGGGATCTTGCATATGCTAAGTGTGGTAGAATCCAGCCTGGTAAATGTCGCGATGGCTCCACAAGTTGTTTCAAGTGTGGACTAGAGGGTCACTTCATGAAAGAGTGTCCCAAGAACTGGCAAGGAAATGAGAATCAGGGTAATAAAGCCCAATCTTCATCGGTTGCTCCACCAGACAGGGCTGCACCTAGAGGAGCTACTTCTATACTAGGTTTTCTAATGAATCCCTTGATTTATTTGAAAAACAAGTAGGACCCCCTTAGGTGAAGGATCAAACCGCCTTTTATGTGATCACTAGACGCTAAGAGCAAGAGAACTCTCCAAATATTGTCACTGGTATGATCAAAGCTTTACTCTTGATGTTTATGCTTTGCTAGACCCAGGAGCAATTTTATCTTTTGTAACCCCTTATGTTGCAAATAATTTTGATGTTTTTCCTCAGAAACTCTGTGAACCCTTTTGTGTTTCAACACCTGTTGGGAGTCTATTCTAGCCGATCGAGTATATCGTGATTATGTCATATCCATCAATCAGAAGAACACCATGGCTGATTTAATTGAGTTAGATATGGTAGATTTTGATGTTATTCTAGGTATGGACTGGCTTCATGCTTGTTATGCCTTCATTGATTGTAGAACTCGAGTCGTTAGGTACCAAATTCCTAATGAGCCAGTTATAGGGTGGAGTAGTAGTTTAACAGTGCCTAAGGGTCGTTTCATTTCGTACCTTAAGGCGAGAAAGTTAGTTTCCAAGGGTTGTGTCTGTCACTTAGTCCAAGTTAATGACTCTAGTGTTGAGATACCTCCTATTCAGTCAGTTGCAGTAGTAAAAAATTTTCCAGAAGTTTTTCCTAATGATCTTCCCGGAGTCCCTCCTGAGAGAGAAATAGATTTCGGCATAGACATTCTTCCAGTTACTCGTCCTATATCTATTCTGCCATATAGAATGGCACCAGCAGAGTTGAAAGAACTAAAAAAAACAATTGAAAGATCTCCTAGATAAGGGCTTTATTCGATCAAGTGTCTCACCTTAGGGCGCTCTGGTCTTATTTGTGAGAAAGAAAGATGTCTCCCTTAGGATGTGTATAGATTACCACCAGTTGAACAAAGTACCATCAAGAATAAGTATCATCTTTTGGGAATTGATGATTTTTTCTATCAGCTTCATGGTGCTACTTGTTTCTCTAAGATAGACCACAGATCAGGCTACCATCAGTTAAGGGTAAGGGAATGTGACATTCCAAAGACAACATTCAGGTCCCGTTATGGTCATTATGAGTTCCTAGTTATGCGCCTGCAACGTTCATGGATCTTA
Source organism: Solanum stenotomum (assembly GCF_019186545.1). NCBI lineage: Eukaryota > Viridiplantae > Streptophyta > Magnoliopsida > Solanales > Solanaceae > Solanum > Solanum stenotomum. Next base: position 27,530,963 of record NC_064289.1, on the reverse strand, counting down.
TGAATAGAGTATTCAAACATTATTTAGATATGTTTGTTATCGTCTTCATTGATGACATACTAATCTATTTGAGGAATGAATAAAATCAAGCTAGTCATCTCAAAATAGTTCTACAAACTCTAAAAGATAGAGAGTTGTATGCCAAGTTCTCTAAGTGTGAGTTTTGGCTTGAATCTGTGGCATTCTTAGGCCACGTTGTGTTTGGAGAGGGAATTAAAGTTGATACTCAGAAAATATAGGTAGTGCAGAATTGGCCTAGACCCACATCTCTAATTGATATTAGGAGTTTCTTGAGTTTGGATGGCTGTTATAGAAGGTTCGTAGAGGGGTTCTCGTTAATTTTCCTTCTTTGACCAAATTGACTCAGAAAATAGTGAAGTTTTAATAGTCTGAAGCTTGTGAGAAAAACTTTCAGGAATTGAAAAAGAGGTTGACTATTGCCCCAGTATTGACCTTACCAGAAGGTACGCAAGGCTTTGTGGTGTACTGTGATGCGTCTAGAGTTAGTTTGGGTTGTGTGTTAATGCAGAATGACAAAGGTATAGCTTGAAAGTTCCTGAGAAGAATTACCTAACCCATGATCTAGAATTGGTTGCCGTAGTATTTGCTTTAAAAATGTGGCGCCATTATCTTTATGGTGTTTATGTGGATGTGTTCACTGATCACAAGAGTCTTCAGTATGTGTCTACTCAAAAAGAGCTTAATCTCAGACAAAAGAGGTGGTTAGAATTACTCAAGGATTATGACATGAGTATTCTTTATCACCTAGGTAAGGCTAATATTGTTGCTGATGCTTTAAGCAGGTTGTCTATGGGTAGTACTACCCATTTTGAGTAAGATAAGAAAGAACTAGCAAAGGACGTGCATAGACTTGCACGCTTGGATGTTCGCCTGATTGATTCCACAGAAGGAGGAGTAATGGTGATGAATGGGGCTGAATCATCCTTGGTGTCAGAAGTGAAAGAGAAGCAAGACCAAGATCCTATTTTGCTTGAATTGAAGGCAAATGTTCATAAGCAAAAATTATTAGCTTTTGAACAAGGAGGAGATGGCGTATTGAGGTATCAAGGTAGATTGTGTGTACTAAGGATGGATGAACTCCAAGAGAGGATCATGGAGGAAGCTCATAGCTCCAGATATTCCATTCATCCAAGCTTTACAAAGATGTATCGTGATTTGAGAGAGGTTTATTGGTGGAGTAGTATGAAGAAGGGGATCACAGAGTTTGTTGCTAAGTGTCCGAATTGCCAACAAGTTAAAGTAGAGTATCAAAGGCCCGGTAGTATGGCTCAGAATATGGAACTTCAAGAATGGAAGTGGGAGATGATCAATATGGACTTCATCATAGTTTTACCAAGGTTTCGCAGGCAGCACGATTCAATTTGGGTGATTGTGGATTTAATGACCAAATCAACCCATTTTTTACCAGTAAAGACTGCCCATATAGCAGAGGACTATGCCAAGTTGTACATCTAAGAGGTAGTCAGACTTCATGGGGTGCCTGTTTCGATTATTTCAGACAGAGATGCATAATTTACTGCATAGTTTTGGAAGTCATTCCAAAAAGGCTTGGGTTCAAAGGTGAACTTAAGTACTGTCTTTCATCCTCAAACAGATGGGAAAGCAGAGCGCACTATTCATACCTTAGAGGATATGTTGATGGCTTGTGTGATTGATTTAAAGGGTAATTGGTATGATCACCTACCTCTTATTGAATTTGCTTACAACAATAACTACCATTCTAGCATCCAAATGGCTCCTTATGAAGCTCTTTATGGGAGAAGGCTTAGATCTCCTATTGAATGACTTGAAGTTGGTGAAGCAGGGTTGATAGGACCAGATTTAGTCCATCAGGCTATGGAAAAAGTGAAAGTGATTCAAGAGAGGTTGAAAACGGCGCAAAGTCGTCAGAAATCCTACACTGATGTTAGGAGAAGGGAGCTAGAGTTTGAAGTAGATGATTGGGTATATTTCAAAGTTTCACCCATGAAAGGTGTTATGAGATTTGGTTTGAAGGGAAAGCTTAGTCCCCGATATATTGGCCCTTACAAAATATCCAAAAGGGTTGGTAATATAGCTTATGAGTTAGAGCTACCACAAGAGTTAGTAGTGGTTCATCCGGTATTTCATATTTCCATGTTGAAGAAGTGCATGGGAGATCCTTCACTTATCATACCAACTGAAGATATTGGTATCAAGGATTTCTTATCTTATGAAGAGATTCCGGTTCAGATTCTAGATTGCCAAGTTCGCAAGTTGAGGACTAAGGAAGTAGCATCAGTCAAAGTCCTTTGGAGGAACCAATTTGTTGAGGAAGCTACTTGGGAAGTTGAGGAAGATATGAAAAAGATATATCCACATCTCTTTGAGACCGGAGAAATTCCAGACCAAGGTACTAATTCTCTTCTTAGTACTTTTTAATTTATGAGTTGGAATGTTGTATTTGCATTGCTTGTTGGGTGTTTGAGCTGAATGTTAGATGTACACCCTTAGCCTAGTAAGTAATCTCATTCGAGGACGAATGTTCCCAAGGGGGAGATATTGTAACATCTCGCTAATTGAAAGAACTAGAAAGAGTTAGAATTGGAAATAGTTATTTTAGGAAAGAATGAAAAATCTGGAAATTTGTTAAGTCAAGCTACGTTGAGTTTTTGGGTCAACTTTAAACAACCATAAATCCTAGATCAGGATGAGTTAGATGTGCTTCTAGATACTGTAGGAAAGATCTTGGAATTATCTTTCCAACGCCACCAAGTTTGCGCGATTCTAAGTTTGTATGAGAGAGTTATGTCTATTGGAAATTGGGATGTTCAAATAAGGAAAGTGTAATCCGGATTTTGGAAGGGTAGTTCAGTCTTTTCCTTACCCATTTATTTTAATTCGTTTTTAGGAATTTATTTGGGGTCTAATCAGAATTAGACCAGTTTAGAAAAGTTGAAGTTCACGCTAGGGCTGGAGAAAAGAGAGAAGAGGAGAAGAAGCAATGATTCGTCAATTTCTTGGAGATTTTCGTGTGGATTTCGCCAAGGGTATTCCCTACGAGGTATGTGAGGCTTTCATAACGTTGTGTTCGTTCACCCACATTCCAAACATGTTTATTTCAGTGTGAATTCGTCCTAAAAGGGTTGAGAGTTTGATGTTTTTGATTTGTATTCTTTAATTTGATGTCGTTCTTGAATTGGGCTGAGATTGAGAAGTTTATGAGATCTTTACGCCGAATTATAGAGTTGGGGAAACGAACCAATTTTAGGCAATTTGGGGTTAGGAAAACGAAAAAGGAAAAAGCTAGCCAAATCTGGTTCCCCAGGCCGCGTCGCGGACCTGCCCCTAGTTTCGCAGAATTCTCCCTCGCGTCGCGGAGCGGTCATGGAGCGTTTTGCCTCAAAAATTATTTTTGCGATCAAATATCTAAATGCATATCCGCGTCGCGGACTAGTCTCCAGACAGTGATTTCTTGATCTTTTCTCATGTTTAACTATCTAAAAACACTCCTACACATCATGAGATCGTTCCTATCACAAATCACAATCCTTGAATCCATAATTCAATTCAAGGAAACTTGAGGGTCAAGTCAAGAGAAGTAAGAGTCAAGTTAATAGAAGTTCATAAGTTTTCTAAAAGTCTTTTACAAATGTTTTAACTTTGTTTTAAGACTTAAGCTCTGAGTTGAGTAAAGAGTAAGAGTAAAAGTTCATTTCTTCAAAGATTATATGGGAACTGATTAACGTTTCAAGGACACTTCATCCAATTCTAAGAATCAATGATCGCTAGTCTGTATGTAACCCAACTAAAGTTGGGGTCGAATCCCACAGGGAGTGGTACGTGTTTAAGATTCAATAGGAAAGTACGAATATGATCAAATCAGTTATAGGAGTAGACATTTATGAATAAAAACATAATTCAAATCTGGGGTGAAACGAATGTCAAATAAAGGGGTTTTGGTTTCAGTTATCAACTACAACAACAACAAATAATACAGAATAACAATAATGAGACGGGTTCTTGAGATGTGGTTCGATTATAGGCTAATGTAGACAAATGGGTAATTGCAATTATTAGGAAATAGTTGAATATTAGTGAATAAGCTAGACTATAGAGGAGGTAAACTTTCTCTCAAACAATTTACCCCGAATCAAGTCGATTACTCTCGAACATCGACAAGCATGCAAAATAAAAACAGCCTACGCCTTAGTCCATTCACTCTATCGAGCTGAATGTGTGGAAAAGAGTTTAGGATTCACTCTCTCGAGCTGAGCCCATGACAACCCAATACCCACAGACCATCAATCATTAATCTTGGTTTTTAAAACCTCTCTCTTGAGTAAGCGAAAAACACGAAGGTAGAACTGCATTTGCAACTATAATTCTTTAAATTAAACCACAATTACTAATTGAAATCACTTCTAAACAACATTTAAACTAACAATTAGCAATACTCATAAACTAAATCAGCTCATAATCACATAATCACACCCCAAGAATTGGGGTTTTAGCTAGACATTATAAAAAGATAAAAATCGTTACCAAATTGAGTTTCCATCAACTGGGTAAGATTGATTTCGTCTTTACAACGGTCCAAATTGAAGAATCTCAAAGACCCACTTCCAATTTCTCAAAAGCGAAAAACTTCAATTCTTCAAAGCTAAGGAAACTTGTCTCAATACTCAGAATTTGATATATTGAATTTATGATACTTCCTAATTGATAAAAAGATCCTAAACTAAATGTTCAAAAACGTATTTATAGTCGCCAAAAATATGCTGCGAAGGTCTATTCGGCGCAGTAAGTCGGGCTCATCGATCAACTCGGTGATCCACCCTTCGGTCAATTCCATCGCCTTTTTGCCTTGGCCTTCAGTATCCTCCAAGTCTGTAACTTTGGGCGATCTAACACTGCATCGCGGAACCACTCGGCGATCGGCCGACTGCTCCTTTCTCTCACCAACTTGATTTTCTCCTTCAGGGCTTGGCACACTGGAACTTTAGGTGGTCAAGAGGTCATTCGGCGACTAGCCAAGTAGACTTGGCAATCACCAGGCGTACTTTTCTTCATTCTTTCAGCTCACTTTGTTCCTTTTTGCAAATTAGTGTCCTTGCTTTGTTCCTCAATCCAAATACATAGAGATCAAAGGTTTTACATCAGGTATTGGCACTGAATAAACATTTGAGGACACTAAATCATTATGAATAAAGCCCTAAATGAGTTCAAATATCGGACTCATCGGGAACTAAGTATTCCCAAGAGTTAAAAATGTTTTCATATTTGAGCAAGAAAAGGAACATCGATTCCAAGAGAGCTTTTAAGCTAAGTTTTGAGTAATTATCTCAAACCAAAGAAAGAAGTTTTGTTTTAAAAACATATGAGCTAAGTATATTTTTGGGAGTAGTATTGAGCACCGATACGGAGATGCGAGTTCATAATAACTCAAGTCTCCATAAACCATGTATCTATCATGGGTAGTAAATGATCATACTTTTTAGATGATTCCTTAAGTGCTTTTTATCATAGACTAGTGAATCCACTTAGTTAAGGCGTTCTATATGACGACAAAGTATAGGACATTCTGACAGCGTGGGCAAGACATTGTATCACCACATAGGCTCATAGTGGTGGTTGTCTGTTAGAGAAACTCCTACAATATTACATTACTTTATTATATGAGAAAGTTGAGTTATTATTGCATATCTTTAACAAACTGAGTTACTTTCTAATGTTTTAAAAGCTTTCTATATATTTAATGTGTATTGTTGATTTATATTGAGTTAAGTTGTTCATGAGTTGAGTAGAGCCAAGGTAAGTGTCTCTTTCAGATTCCTTTCAAGCTTATGTTATGTTTAGTTTTCCCCTCACATACTTGTACATTCAATGTACTGATGCCAGTTGGCCTGTATCTTCTTATGATGCATACACAAGTAATCAGGATCAGCATCCAGGGCTCCGTTGATCCAGTTGAGCACTCAGAGTCAGTTGGTGAGCCTCCTTGCTATCCGAAGGACTCCTTTTATCATTTGCTTTGAGTATTTCAGTTGTTAGGATGATCGGGGGTCTTGTCCCGACATCTCTCCTTGTTTTAGAGGCTTCATAGACAGTTAGTAGTTCAGTTGTCTTTACATTATTATTTCATCTGTTAAGACTTGAGTTGCCATTTTGGCCAAATTAAATGTTTGACCTTTAAACGTTTTAAGTTATTTTATTAAATAGTTGAGTAAAAATGCATTTGATCATTGTAATAATGTTTAGAGTCTTCCGCTTAGTAAGTAAGTCATGCCAAGGGTTCGCTTGGGGTCAACAATGGTTCTCGAGTGCTAGTCCCTCCCAGGGTGTAGGCTTGCGGCGTGACATAAACAATCGATATGTAAAGTAATACAACATTTCAATTGAAATTAATGCCAAGAAAAAGGATTAGTACCTCAATTTGGAATTTCTCTGGACTCAAAGAGATGTGGGTATCTCTTCTTCATATCCTCCTCAGCCTCCTAAGTAGCTTCCTCAACAAACTGATTTCTCTATCAAAACTTGACCGATGCTACCTCCTTGGTTCTCAATTTGCGAACCTGGCGATCTAGAATCTGAACAGAAATCTCCTCGTAAGATAAGCTATCCATAATACCAATATCTTCAATAGGTATAATAAGTGAAGGATCACCCATACACTTTTTCAACATTGAAATGTGGAACACCGGATGAACTGTTGCTAATTCTTGCGGTAGCTCCAACTCATGAGCTACATTGCTGATCCTCTTGGATATTCTGTAAGGAACAATATATCGAGGACTAAGCTTCCCCTTCTTGACAAACCTCATAACACCCTTCATAGGTGACACCTTTAAATAAACCCAACCATCTACTTCAAACTCTAAGTCTCTTCTCCTAACATCAGTATAGGATTTCAGATGACTTTGCGCTGTTTTCAATCTCTCTTGATTGATCTTCACTTTCTCCATAACTTGATGAACCAAGTCTGTTCCTATCAATGCAGCCCCACCAACTTCAAACCATCCAATATGAGATCTACATCTTCTCCAATAAAGAGCTTCATAAGGAGCCATCTGGATGCTAGAGTGATAACTATTGTTGAAAGCAAACTCAATGAGAGGTAGTCTTATGCTGAAAAAGTAGTCTTTACTAGTAAGAAATGGGTTGATTTAGTCATTCGATCTACAATCACCCAAATCAAATTATGCTATCTGCAACCGTGGTAAACCAGTAATAAAATCCATATTGATCATCTCACACTTCAATTCCGAAAGTTCTATATTCTGAGCCATATCACCGGGCCTCTGGTGCTCTACCTTGACTTGTTGGCAATTCGGGCACTTAGCAACGAACTCTGCAATACTCTTTTTCATACTATCCCGCTAATAAACTTCTCTCAAGTCGCAATACATCTTTGTGGAACCTGAATGAATAGAATATCTGGAGCTATGAGCTTTCTCCATGATCCTCTCTTGGAGTTCATCCACCATTGGCACACACAATCTACCTTGATACTTCAATACACCATCTCCCCCTTATTCAAAAGCCATTACTTTTTGCTTATGAACATTTGCCTTCAAATCAAGCAAAATAGGATCTTGGTCTTGTTTCTCTTTCACTTCGGACACTAATGATGATTCAGCCCTATTCATCACCACCACTCCACCTTCATTAGAATCCATCAACCGGACTCCTAATCGTGTAAGTCTGTGCACATATTTTGCTAACTCTTTCCCGTCTTCCTCAACATGGCCTGTACTACCCATATATAACATGCTCAAGGCATCAATAACAACATTAGCCTTACTTGGGTGATAGAGAATACTCATGTCATAATCCTTGAGTAGCTCCAACCACCTCTTCTATCTGATATTAAGCTCTTTCTGACTGAATACATACTAAAGACTCTTGTGATCGGTGAACACATCCACATAAACACTACAAAGATAGTGGGACCATATTTTCAAAGCAAACACTACAGCAGCCAACTCTAGATCATGGGTTGGGTAATTCCTCTCGTGAATCTTAAGCTGTCTGGAGGCATAAGCTATAACCTGTCCATTTTGCATTAACACACAATGCAGTCCAACTCTGGACGCATCACAATATACCACAAAACCTTGCATACCTTTTGGTAAGGTCACCATTTGGGCAGTAGTCAACCTAGTTTTCAATTCCTGAAAGCTTTTCTCACAAGCTTCAGATCATGAAACTTTGTTAGTTTTTGTGTCAACTTAGTCAACAGGGATAAAATAGATAAGAACCCCTCGACGAACCTTCTATAATAACCAGCCAATCCCAAGAAACTCCTAATATCAGTTGGAGATGTGGGTCAAGGCCAGTTCTGCACTGCCTCTATCTTTTGAGTGTCAACTCAAATCCTATCACTAGAAGCTATGTGGCCTAAGAATGCCATAGACTCAAGCCAAAACTCACACTTGGAAAATTTAGCATACAACTCCTTATACTTTAGAGTTTCAAGACCTACTCTGAGATGACTAACATGATCTTCCTCATTCCTTGAATAGATTAGAATGTCATCAATGAAGACGATAACAAACGTGTCTAGATAAGTCTTGAAAACTCTGTTCATAAGATCCATGAACGCTGCATGATCATTAGTCAAACCAAAGGACGTGACTAGAAACTCATAATGACCATAGCGGGTCCTGAATGTTGTCTTAGGGATATTACTTTCTCTTACCCTCAATTGATGATAGCTATATCTGAGGTTTATCTTAGAAAAACAAGTGGCACCCTGAAGTTGATAGAAGAGATCATCAATTCTTGGAAAAAGATACTTATTCTTGATAGTAACCTTGTTCAACTGACGGTAATCTATGCACATTCTAAGAGAACCATCTTTCTTCCTCATAAATAAGACCGGAGCTCCCCAAGGTGAGATACTTGGTCAAATAAAACCTTTCTCAAGGAGATCTTTCAAGTACTCTTTTAAATATTTCAACTCTGTTGGTGCCATTCTATATGGCAGAATCGAGATAGGACGAGTATCGAGAATAATATCTATACCGAAGTCTATTTCTCTCTTAAGAAGGACACCGGGAAGATCATCTGGAAAGACCTCTAGAAACTCACTCACAACTGAAAATGATTGAATATGTGGTGTCTCAACACTAGAGTCATTAACTCGGACTAAGTGGTAGATACACCCCCTGGAAACTAACTTTCTCGCCTTAAGGTACGAAATAAAATGAACCTTAGGCACTATTGAACTACTCCTCCACTCTATAAATGGCTCATTAGGAAACTGGAACTTAACTACTCGAGTTCTAAAATCAACTGAGGCATAACAGGTATGAAACCAGTTCATACCTAGAATGACATCAAAATCTACCATGTCTAACTCGACTAAGTCAGCCATGGTGTCCTTGCTATTGACAAAAATGGTACAATCATGATAAACTCTCTCAGCAAGAATAAACTCACCAAAAGGTGTAGAAACACTAAAGTGCACAAGAATTTGCTCAGGAAGAATATTAGAATTCATAGCAGTATAAGAAGTCACAAAAGATAGACTCGCTCCTAGATCTAGCAAAGCATATGCATCAAAGAAAATACTTTGAAAATACCAATGACAACATCTAGCGAATTTTCTTGCTCTTGGCGACTGGTGATAGCATACAAACGGTTTGTTCCTCCGCCTGTCCCTAAAGTAGCTCCTCTAGGTGCAACTCTGTCTAGTGGAATCACTAAAGAAGATTGGGCTCTATTGCCCCCATTACCATTACCTTGCTTGTTCTTAGGGCACTCTTTCATAAAGTAACCATTCTGACCACACTTGAAACAAACAATGGATCCGTCACGACACACTTCGGAGTGGGTCCTACCACACTTAGCATAAGGAAGAGTCTAATTACTTCCTTGTGGCACACTACCTTGAGACTATGCAGGTTTAGCTCTGAAATTCTGCGAATTTAGATTCTTGAACTCACCTTTTTCCTTGGTGCAGGTGCACTAGCAGATGATGGAGCAGGTCTATTTTGCTTATGTTGAAAAGAAGACCGGTTTGCATAACTCTTTTGTTGACCCGACTCATTTCTTGTTGTCTTAGCTTTTTTATTTTGGAACTCCACTCTATCCCTCACCTTATCTTCCTCAATCTGTTGCACATGAATTATCAACCTTGTTATTTCCATTTCCCTATCAATATTACAATCTTACCCTCTTTGCTTGACAGAAGAGACAACACAGAACAAACAAACTCATCATGCTCCTCATGTCAGCAACCATCTCCAGAGCATATTGGGATAGTTGGGTGAACTTAAGGTTGTACTCATGTGCGCTCATAGATTCTTGTAAGAGTAAGGAATTCCCTTACCTTGGCCGCTCTCAGTTCATACGAAAAGAAACCCCCCATGAAGGCCTCGTCGAACACATCCCAGCTTACAATTGGTGCACCTTCATCTCTACTCTTCTACTATTGATCAAACCATACTCTTCAGTTGGTATGCAACTATTTCCACTCACTCAGCATCAGCAATATGCATAACCTTAAAAACTTTCTGCAACTCTTCCACAAAGTTTTATGGATCCTCAGTGACACTTGAACCAGTGAAGTTGGAAGGATTCATCCTTAAAAACTCACGGATCCTTGATGTATCATCCACATCCTGTCGAATATAGTAAACTCAAATGAAATATTTAATATAGTAACTCAAATGAAAGATTTAACTCAAAAGGTCTCAAATTAGACTACTTAGAATAGTTTAGAAATAAACATTCACTAGCCAAAGAGGCAACTCAAGTCTTAGACACCAATAACTGAAATGGAAGAGACTCATGAAGTATGTCTATCTATCTATTAAGCCTCTAATACTATGAGGGATGTCTGAACAAGACCCCCGATCATCCTAACAACTGAAATAACTAAAAACATAACAAAAGGGATCCTCTAGAAGCAAAGAGGCTCACCAAATAACTGTGGAGCTTGACTGGATCAACGAAGCGCTGGATGCTAATCTTGGTTACCTGTACCTGCATCTTTTGATGCAGGCCAAATGTCGTCAGTACATGGAATGTACGAGCATGTAAGGGGAATTCTAAAACATGACATAAGCTTGAACTGGAGATAAAGAAACAACTTACCTCGTCTTAACTCAACTCAACTCATTTCAATATAAAACAGTAATAAAGAATGCATTATAAAGAAAAGCTTTTAAATAAGTAGACAATAACTCAATGTATTAGAAAATACAATGCAACTTAGTTTTCATATAAAAATACAAGTAACTCTATGGGAGATTCTTTAACCGACAACAATCACTATGAGCTATGTGATGATACAACGTCTAGCCCACGCTGCCAGAACTGTCCTATACTTTGTCGGGGAATAGAACCTACAACTAAGAGGATCCACTAGTCTATGCTAAAAACATTAAGGAATCATCTAAAAAGTATGATCCTTTCTACCTACGTTGTCTACATGGTTTTTGAAGACTTTGACTTATCTGAACTCGTCCCCATATCGGTGCTCAATACTACTCCCAAAATGTAACTAGCTCATATGTTTAAAAACATAACTTTCTCTATAGTTTGATATTATTACTAAAAAATCTTTCTCTTAAAAGAGATGGTACTAAAAACTGCTCGTGAAAACTCTTATGAAAATCAGTGTTTCCTCTCATCTTAAATGTGAAAACATTTACTCTTGGAAATACTTAGTTCCCATAAACCATTTTAAAGAAAAATGAACTCAATTCTACTCTCTCTCAAACGCAAGTGCTCAAGTCTTAAAACAAGTTTTAAATGATTGTAAAAGACTTATTAAAATGACTCGAATGAACTCTCAAGACTTGACTCTTAGCTCTACCTTGAATTTGAATTATGGATTCAAGGCTTATGATCTCATGTTATAGATGATATCTCGATGTTTAGATGTACCTTAGAGTGTAGAAATCAATTAGAAAACATAGGTATGACTCGAGGGAAATCATACGAAAAGAACCTAGTGTACTGAGTGGCACGGGGCACCAGACCCTGAATTGTAGAAAGGAAGTTGGGGCGTACTGAGTGGCGCGGAGCCCTAAAAGCAAAACTAGAGACACTCTTCTGTAGCGCACTGCTGGCGCGGGATGCCAGTCCTGCCCAGAAACACCCGACGAATTCTCTTACTTGTTTTATAACCTCTAATTCACCTAGAATCAAATGGTTTCTTCCCCAATCACTTCGATTCAAATACCCAACACAAGTACATAAGAATCTACTCAAAAACAACTCTTAAAATCCATATGATTATCCCAAGAACTAATCAAACCCATTCTAATTCAAGTTTGGAAACAATACTTCAAGAAACTAATCAATAACTCATATTCCTCAACTTCAAAAATGAAACTTCGCTGAAAATAACATGATTGGCGTGTGGGTGAACGAACCCAATACTATGAGAACTCACATACCTCTTATGGATCAAACCCTTGGCAAAACGACCTTCGATTCCACAAGTAAACTCCAAGAACGCCTTGACTCTTCTCCTTTTTTCATCTTCTTGAACTTCTCTCAAAGCCCTAGCATAAATTAGGATTTGTAAAACTGAACCAAATCAGTTTAGACCCATAAATATTACCAAATTTCGTTTTTTGTTGATGGGGTAAGCAAAAGACTAAAATACCTCTCTTAAATCTGGGTAACTTTCCTTAACTGTTTAACCCAACTTCAAACAGTCATATTTCCGTCATATGATCTCAAAATTTATCAAACTTGGTGGCGCTGGAAAGAAGATTCGACGCCCTTTCATTTGACATCTTATGGGCCACCTAACTCATCCTGTACTGAAAGTTATGGCCATTTGAAGTTGATCCAAAACTCACATGTTAAGCTTAACTTGAAAATCTTCAGATTTCACTATTTCCAATTTAGTTCTTTCTATGTTTAGCTCTTTCAACTACCGAGGTTTTACAGAGTAACTCTGAAATGCAAAGTTCGATCTAGAACGATCTTTGGTTCGGATCCTATGGTGATCAAGTGGATTTGGTGATATTTTGCATTATGTTATTTTAGTAGCTTTATGTAAGTGTTGACTTGAGTCAGCATTTTATTGAGACAACCTTTGTTGGTTGTTTTGTTGATTCTGTTAAGTCCTAGTACGACCCACCTCACTAGGCTTTGAATCTCCCGTGGCCGTTGCAGACTTGGATCGTGGTGAGCTCTTAATGTCTGGAGATTTGCTGCTTTCCTTCTTTTGTACTATCTATATATTTTGAATTTTGATTAAACTGTTCCGTTGTACATAGTTCTCTATGTACTTAGACGCTCTTGCACGGTTCTGTTGATTAGACAGTTCTGTATAGTTTTATCTTTCTTGATCACTTTTGAGCTCATTTTGTATATTATATCATGTATATATATACATATCTGTGTTTTGGACCCTATTATATATCTCTATTTTTACTTCCGCATATTTATTTTCTAGTTCTTTATTACTTTGCGTTTTGAATTTTGACTTGCCTTCTTGGAATTTATAGTAGGTAATTGATTTCGGATTACAACTATTAATGACTTTCCTATATATCAATATATTTTTTTCAATAACAAAGTAATTAATTTATTAGTTCAAGAAAGTTCCATCAACCTTTTCTTCTATAAAATGGGACAAAGGTTAATATTCATGAGTAGTTTTGTTGGTTTTGTATCTTACATATAGCACACCTAATTCGATACTTAGTTATCACTTTTTTTTCATCAACGCATTAGATCTCTAGGTATAGTGGTGATTTATAATCATATCATTGATGTTAAGACCTTGGAAAAAGATAATAAGATTATCCGTGCCGCGATGTTGAAGATATGCTACGCTAATTTAATCTTTAAATCCCAACAACAAATTTTGGGCAAAGCGATTGACAAAAAAGAGATGAAGAAGAAGGTTGAGTTGTGGGAGGTACAGTTGCAAGACGAGAAAGCCAAGTCACATCGGGAGAGAGTTAGAGAAGAAGCTCAAATTGCTATTGATGGCATCAAAAGAACAGTTGAATTTGACGATTGTATTCAAGCCGAAAAGGATTTTTTGGCTATGATTGATGCTACAAATCATTGATCAAAGTGATAATAATTTTATGTAGAATGTTTTTCAGTTACTAATTTATTTTCCGTATTTGATGATGGTCAACTGGTCATGCATGAGAAGTCACTACTAAAAAAAATTGTAAAATGCATGGTGTAAGAAATATAATTAAGAATTTGTATTTGTTGGTTTGTTGCTAGATAAACTTGTCTATTGCTATATCATATGGTAAAAATATATTTGAGGCAAAATCAATAAGCTGATATCTTATAAACTAATAAATAATTCAAAATAATTGATAAAATCGAATTGTATGATATTTTGGCTTTGTAAAAATTATCTATGTATGAAAAAAAAATCATTTTGAGTATACAAATTTTACTTTTTAGAGGTACAATATGAAAAATAATTTAACAAGTTATAATTTACTACTGATTTTTACTGTAGGTTTCTGCCTGAATAAGATTAAAATATAACTTTAGCTAGTTATTTGTAACTATCATACATAAGATATTGCTCAAGTGTTTACGTTGTTATTCATAAAAACATTCTTTGATTCATTTATCTGACGATATTTGATTTAATACGAAATTTAAACAAAATCTTTTGGTAAGACATCAAATAAATATTTTTTTAAAAAAAACCAAAACAGTGAAAGCAATAAATGATGTTTACTATTAAGTGTTGAAAAATGAATTGAGAATAAGTAATGAATGTTAGGAATAAACTATGATTTTGTTTTTAATCTTTTCTTAATATGTTAAAAGGGACAAGTAAAAGTGAAAATATATTTTTGAAATAATAAACAAGTAAAAATGAACAAAAGTAGTAAAAACCTCACTTAATTTTCGATAAAACATTTTCATTTGTACCGAGCACACTCATAATCTTATTAAGCTTAGGCCAGTGTTTGAAGCCTAAATTTGGATAAGATTTTGAATATTTATCTTTAAATATTTGTTTGACTTTGACCATAAAATTTAATCAGATTTTGAAAATATACTCTTCAAATATTTTCAAGTTGTCTTCCATTCACAAATCTTTAAATTTTGAGTGAATAATTGAAAAAACTCCTAAACTTGACACATACTATTGATTACACACTTACGGTGTGTTTGGTATGGAGGAAATTCTAATTTTCCCATGTTTGGTTGACTTAAATGTTTGGAAAATGTTTTTCAAATCAATTCATTTTCTTCAAATTTAAGGAAAATGACTTCCCTTCCAAAATTAAGGAAACATTTTCCAAAACTCTACTTCATCCTTTAATTTTTTTTTT
>NC_064289.1:27471442-27515595 GCF_019186545.1 Solanum stenotomum | reverse complement strand
CCCCCCCCCCCCCCCCACAAACAAAAAATTAAAAAATTTAAATACTATTTTTGAAAAAAAATTCAAATTTTAAGATTTTTTTTTACCTCACCCAATCCCTACCACCCCTACTCCCTACCCCTCCCCACCCCCACCCCAAAAAAATTGCTTTTGAAAATTATTTCAATTTTTACAATTTTTTTACGTCACTCCCCCTGCCACCCCCACTCAGGCCACCCAGCCCCTCCATCCCCGTCAATTCTTTAAAAAAAAAACTTATTTTTGTAAAATATGTCAAATTAAAAAAAAATTGTGCCACCCCACCCCCACACCTACCCCCTACACCCCCATCCAGGCCATCTCCATTAAAAAATTTCTTTTCGAAAAAATATTTTTGAAAAATATTTCAAATTTTAAAATTTTTTATTTTTTAAGCCACCTTCTACCCCCCACCCTTCCCCGCGCGCGACCCTGCCAATTTTTTTTTAAAAAAACTGTTTATGAAAAAAAGGTTCCTACTTCAAATCTCAAGGTCGGATTTTGAAACGGTCATTGGGGTCTTTTCCTAGTTTGAGTGTCGGGGTCGGGTCGTAGACCAATTATCAGGGTTGATTTCGGATCATAAATTATTTTCCTAAAGAGTATTTTTTAGTCGCAAGTCAAAAATAAAAGATATTTTCTGAAAAATATTTTTCATTCACCTACCAAACATTAAAAAGTATTTTTCAGAAAATATTTTCTACTTGCCAACCAAACATGAGAAAATAAGTTTGAAATCCAATTATTTTCCAAGAAAATATTTTCTAGGAAAACATTCTCCATGAAAATCATTTTCTTTCATACCAAACACACCCTTAAACTATGAAGAGTCTTAATTAAATAAAAGAAGTAAGAAGTTCACTTATTTTTTAATAAAACAGTTTTATAACCAAACACACTTATAATCTTATTAAACTTAAGCTAGTGTTTGACGATCAATTTTGAATATTTATCTTCAATATTTTTTTGAGTTTGACCATGATATTTGATCATATTTTGAAAATCTAATATTCAGATTTTCTGCAATTTACAGTCATAACTTTGCAAGAAGAATCTTTAATTTGGAACGATTCTTTATTCCCAAAAACTATTTCTCTGCGAGCACGAGAACGTGATTGCGATTTGATTTTAATTTGAATTTTTTATTTAGGGCACCAAATGAAAATAGGGCCAAAATTTGAAATGATTTGGAATTAGAAATTAAAATATTTTGGCCTTTTGTGTCAATATATAAAATTAAATGTAATTTAGAATGTTTAAAAAAAAATTATTTGATAAAATTTCAATTTTTCGATGCATCGAAGAACTATGACTCTTACATTGAAGATTGAAACGAAAAATTGAATTATTAAAAAAAACAAAATCAAACCGAAAAACCAAATTTGTTAGGTTTGCTTCGATCTTTTGATTTTGTCGATATATATGCCATTGCCTAGTCATGTCTAATCATCTCTTCAGTTTTTCTTCAACCTACATCTACTATACCCATCCAACTCCTGTTACATACTCCCTTTATCCCGTTAATATGACTTACTTTTTTTTTTAGTTAGTTCCAAAAAGAATGACAAATTTCTAAATTAAGTAACAATTTAATTTTAAAATAATCATTTTATACTTAATGAAATGATTTATAGCCACAAAAATATATATTACTTAGTTTAGACCACAAGTTTCAAAAATCTTTCTTTCTTTCTTAAACTTTGTGCCGCGTCAAACTAAGCTATATAAAATGGGACGGAAGGAGTATAATTTTCCACTTCCTTACTGATGTATTCAAAATAGATTTTTGATTACTATTTAAAATAAATATTTTGTTAATAACAATAAAAGGGAGTGATCAAATTTGACGATATCCTTAATTATTTGATGCTGACAATATCCTTAATTATTGACATACTTTTAAAAAAAAGTACTCATAATATAAATATTGTATAGAATATGAATATTGGTAAAATTTGGTCACTTTCAAAATAATAATAATAGAGACATTATACACTTTATACTAAAGAGGCAAATATTAGAATATAATAATTAGATGTATTAAGTTTATTAATGAAAAATTTATTAATGTTCAGTGGAATATAATAATAATAATATACTTTACCAATATTAATACTCTATACAATATTCATATTATGAGTACTTTTTATCTATGAAAAAGTGTAAGTAAGAAAAAAAATATTTTCATTATAATGGATAAATAAAAGTTAACGGAAATAATATTCGACAACTTTCTATTATTTTCGATGATTGTTACGTCCTATTTTATAATGTATTGTATTAAATTGCTCGTTACATAAAATAAATCTTTTCATCATTACCTAACGATAAATTTAAATGATTCGATACAATATAATAGAATTCAAATAACAATCAAAACACACATTATATTTAGACTTACAATACAGTACAACCACCCAAACAAGGTGTAAATTACAAGAATGAAATTGAAAGAATGTTAACATAACAAAAATATTAAAATAACTATAGAAATAATGAAAAAATAGTAAATATATATTAAATAAGTATGTCGACTGCCTTTTTAAAAAGGGAAGGTGCATGACGTTGTGAGCCTGGTGAGGCTCAGGCAGCCATGTGCTTTGTAAGACTCAAGTTGTCATGTGTCTTCCTTCATATATTTGACGTCATTAACGGCGTTGCCATATTGTTATGCTTTTGATTTCACTCTTAAATTATTTTCCTTTGTGGAACTTTTGATTAATTTTATTGCACTTTTAGCTCTGGACTCAACTAAATAAGATATATAACTTCATTTATCTAGGTAACAAAATATAATATTGTTAAATTACTTATTATTTGTTTATTGTTACATTTTGATCTGTAGGTTATGGTGATGATTTGTAATCATCTCAATGATGTTAAGACGTTCGAAAAAGATAACAAGATCATTCGAACCGCGATGTTAAAGATACACTATGTTGATGTGATCTTCAAAACCCAACAACAAATTCTTTGTCACGCCCCGAACCTATACCCAGGACACGACTAGCACTCGGGAGTCATTGCTGGCTCCAAGTAAACCCTTGGCCTGACTCAACTCTCAGCGGAAGACTTACTCAACAATAACAGAACTTTCAAAGTAAAGTTTTAACTTAAATGTCTCAAAAGATAAACTCAGAATATTTTAGAAATAAAACATTCAACTAGCCACAGAGGCAACTCAAGTCTAGAACATTAACAACTAAAAATGAAAAAGACACATGAACTACTATTGTCTATCTATGAAGCCTCTAATACTATGAGGGATCTCGTGACAAGACTCCCGATCATGAATGAATTTGAATTATGAATTCAAGGGTTATGATTCACGTTATGAATGATCTCTCAATGTTTAGAAGTAGTTTAGAGTAGTTAGAATCAAGGGAGAGTAAAGGTAAACTTTAAAAAAACTCAAACGGATCAAACGATGATAAACAAGACAGGGTAGGCGACCCTGGCGCACTGAGTGGTGCGGGGCGTCAGCCCTCAAACTTTAGAGGGCTCTTCCTTACACACTGTTGGAGCTGCGCGCCATCCCCTTACCCAGAAAATTTGACAAATCTTTCTTCTTGTTTTCTGACCCTAATTTGTCTAGAATCAAATGGTTTCTTCCAAACACTCTTAGATTTGTTTACCCAAACCTATTTACATGAAAATCTAGTTGAAAACCCTCAAGAATAATGCTTATTAACAAGATCATTTCCTCAAGAACTCAACCAAACATCAAAACTCAAGAACGAAGAACAACACTTCAAGAACACTCATCAAGAACTTAAATCTTTCAATCTTTATGGATGAACTCGAATGGGTAAATCATGATTGGCGTGTGGGTGAATGAACCCAACACTATGAAAACTTGCATACCTCAATTTGGCGAAACAAATCCTCGATTCGCAAGAAATCTTGATCGTTCTTCCTTTTCTCCTCATTTCCTCTTTTTGAATTCCTTTGAAAACCCTAAGCGTAATTTTGGATTGTGAAAACTGACCCAAATCAGTTTTGACCCCTAAAATATCACTAAAAACATTTTAAGCCGATGGGGGTAAGGAAAATACTGAAATACCCCTCACTAATTTGGGTAAAATTTCCTTAACTGGACATGCTGACTTCAAATGGGCATATCTCCCTCATCCAAACTCGAAATTTAGCAAACTCGTTGGTGTTGAAAAGAGAATTCAAAGACCTTTCATTTGATGTATTATGGGCCACCTAATGCATCTTGTGCTAAAAGTTATGACGGTTTGAAATTGACTCAAAACTCACAACTTATGCATAACTTGAACAAATCTCAAATTAGCTCTATCCAAATTTGTTCTTTCTAAATTTAGCTCTTTATAAGACAGAGGTGTTACAATATCTCTCTTTTGAGAACATTCGTCCTCGAATGAGATTACTCTAAGAAGAAAATGAGGGTGGAAATATCTACACCAACATGCAATATATAACACAACACATCAACTTAAAGAGTACTAAGAAAAGAATTAGTACCTTGATTTGGAATTTCTCCAGACTCAAAGAGATGTGGGTATCTCTTCTTCATATCTTCATCAGCCTCCTAAGTAGCTTCCTCGATGAAATGATTCCTCCATAAGACCTTGACTGATGCTACCTCTTTGGTCCTCAACTTACGAACCTGAATATCTAGAATCTAAACGGGTACCTCCTCATAAGATAGGTTGTTCTTAATACCAATATTTTCAGTCTGTATAATAAGTGAAGGATCCCTCATACACTTCTTCAACATTGAAATGTGGAATACCGGATGGACCGTTGTTAACTCTTATGGTAGCTCTATCTCATAGGCTACATTGCCAATCCTCTTAGATATCCTGTAAGGACTAATATACCGGGGACTAAGCTTCCCCTTCTTGCCAAACCTCATAACAGCCTTCATGGGTGAAACCTTCAAATAGACCCAATCGTCAACCTCAAACTCAAAGTCTCTTCTCCTAACATCGGTATAGGATTTCTAATGACTTTGCGTTGTTTTCAACCCTTCTTGAATGATCTTCAGTTTCTCCGTAGCTTGATGAACTAGGTATGGTCCTATCATCCCAGCTTCACCAACCTCAAACCATCCAATAAGATATCTACATCTTCTCCATAAAGGGCATCATAAAGTCATCTGGATGCTAGAGTGATAACTGTTGTTGTAAGCAAATTCAATGAGAGGGAAGTGATCATCCCAATTACCCTTGAAATTGATCTCACACAACCTCAACATAGCCTCTAAAGTTTAAGGACGAACAACAATACTAAGGTTCACCTTCGAACCCAAACCTTTATGGAAAGACTTCCAAAATTGGGCGGTGAATTACGCATCCCTATTTGAAATAATAGACACCAGAACTCCATGAAGTCTAACTACATCTTGAATATATAATCTGGCATAATCTTTTGCTGAAAAAATAGTTTTTACCGATAAGAAATAGGATGATTTATTCATTCGATCTACAATCACTCAAATTGAATCATGATGCATGCGAGATCGCGACAAACTAGTAATTAAATCCATATTGATAATCTCTCTCTTTCATTTTGGAAGATCTATATTCTGAGTCATACCACCGAGCCTTTGGTGCTCTACCTTGACTTGTTGACAATTTGGATACTTAGCAACGAACTTTGCAATACGCTTCTTCATACTACTCCACCAATAGACTTCTCTCAAGTCACGATACAATTTTGTGGAACCCAAATTGATAGAATATCTTGAGCGATGAGATTCTTCCATGATCCTCTCTTGGAGTACATCCACCTTTGGTACACACAATTTACCTTGATACCTCAATACACCATCTCCCCCTTGTTCAAAATCCATCACTTTTCGCTTATGAACATTTGCCTTCAATTCAAGGTAAATATGGTCTTAGTCTTGTTTCTCTTTCACTTTGGACACTAGCGATGATTCAGCCCCATTAATTACCACCACTCCACCTTCATTGGAATCCATTAACCAGACTTCCAATCATGCAAGTCTGTGCACATCCTTTGCTAACTCTTTCTTGCCTTACTCAACATGGGACATACTACCCTTAGATAACCTGCTCAAAGCATCAACAACAACATTAGCCTTACCTGGGTAATAGAGAATACTCATGTCATAATTCTTGAGTAACTCCAACCACCTCATCTATCTAAGATTAAGCTCTTTCTGACTGAACACATATTTTAGACTCTTATGATTGGTGAACACATCCACATGAACACTATACACAGAGTGACACCATATTTTCAAAGCGAATACTACGACAACCAGCTCTAGATCATGGGTTGGGTAATTCCTCTCATGAATCTTAAGTTATTTGGAGGCATAAGCTATAACTTTGTCATTCTACATCAATACACAACCCATTCCAACTCTGGACGCATTACAATATACAAAAAAGCCTTGTGTACCTTCTGGTAAGGTCAATACTAGGCAGTAGTCAATCGCGTTTTCAATTCCTGTAGGCTTTTCTCACAAGCTTCAGACCATTGAAACTTTGTTGTCTTCTTAGTCAACTTAGTCAATGGGGATAAAATAGATGAGAACCCCTCTACAAACCTTCTATAATAACCAGTCAATCCCAAGAAACTCCTAATATTAGTTGGAGATGTGGGTCTAGGCCAGTTCTGCACTGCCTTAATCTTCTGAGTGTCAACTCGAATCCCATCACCAGAAATAATGTGGCCTAATAATGCCACAGACTTAAGACAAAATTTGCACTTGAAAAATTTAGCATACAACTCCTTATCCTTTAGAGTTTGGAGAACTACTTATCCTTTAGAGTTTGGAGAACTACTCTTAGGTGACTAGCATGATCCTCCTCATTCCACGAGTAAATCAGAATGTCATCAATGAATACAATTTTCAAACATATCAAGATAAGGCTTAAACACTCTGTTCATAAGGTCCATAAATGTTGCAGGAACATTATTCAAACCAAAAAAACATAACTAGAAACTCATAATGACCATAATGAGTCCTGAAATGTGTCTTTGGAATATCTTTCTCTTACTCTGAACTGATGATAGCCAGATCTGAGGTCTATCTTAGAAAAATAGGTGGCACCCTAAAGTTGATCGAAAAGATCATCAATTCTCGGAAGGGGATACTTGTGCTTTACAGTAACCTTGTTCAATTGGCAGTAATCAATACACATCCTAAGTGAACCATCTTTCTTCCTCACAAATAAGACCAGAGCACCCCAAGGTGAGACACTTGGTTGAATGAAACCTTTATCAAGAAGGTCTTTCAACTACTCTTTTAAATCTTTCAACTCGGCTGGAGCCATTTTATATGGCGGAATAGAGATAGGACGAGTATCATGAAGAATATCTATACCGAAGTTTATTTCTCTTGCAGAAATGACTCCGGGAAGATCATATGGAAAGACCTCTGGAAACTCACTCACAATTGGAAATGACTGAATAGGTGGTGTCTCAACACTAAAGTCATTAACTCAGACTAAGTGATAGATGCACCCCTTGAAAACTGATTTTCTAGACTTAAGGTACAAAATAAAATAACCCTTAGGCACTGGTGAACTACTCCTCCACTTTATAACATTCTCATTAGGAAACTGGAACTTAACTACTCGAAATCTACAATCAATTGAGGCATAACAAGCATGAAGTTATTCCATACCTAAAATAACATTAAAATCCACCATATCTAGCCACACTAAGTCAGCCATGGTATTCTTTTGATTGACATAAATGGTATAATCATGATAAACTCTCTCAGCTAGAATAGACTCACCAACCGGTGTGGAAATACTAAAAGGCTTAAGAAGTTGTTCGGGAATTATATTGAACCTCATAGCAATATATGGAGTCACAAAATATAGACTCACACCTGGAACTAGTCAAGCATATACATCAAAAGTAAAGACTTTGATCATACCAGTGACAGCATATGGAGAATTCTCTTGCTCTTGGCGACTGGTAATAGCATACAGATGGTTTGCTTCTCCGCCTGTCCCTAAAGTAGCTCCTCTAGTTGCAGCTGTCTGGTGGAGCATTATAAGAAGATTGTGATCTATTACCTCCACTGCCATTACCTTGCTTGATCTTAGGGCACTCTCTCATGAAGTGACCTGTTTGACCACACTTGAAGAAACCAGTGGTGCCATCACGACACGCTCATGGGTGGTTCCTACCACACTTAGCACATATAGGAGTCCAATTACCTCCTTATGCCACATTACCTTGAGATTGTGTAGGTCTAGCTCTGAAGTTTTGAGAATTATGATTCTTGAACTCATATATGTTCTTTGGTGCATGTGCACTAGCAGATGATGGAGTAGGTCCATTTGCTTTTGTTGAAAAGATGACCGGTTCACATTACTCTTCTGCTGCCCAGACTCATTTCTTGTTGTCTTAGCCTTCTTGTTCCGGACCTCTTCTCTATCTCTCAACTTATCTTTCCTTAACCTGTTGTACGTGGACAAAAAGTCTTGTTATGTCCGTGTCTCCTATCAGCATAGTTGGCTTTCCCTCCTTACTTGACAAGCGAGACAACCCAGATACAAAAAAAACTCATCCTGCTCCTAATGTCAGCAACCATCTCCGGAGCATAACGGGAAAGTTGAGTGAACTTGAGGTTGTACTCATGCACACTCATGGATTCCTGCTTAAGAGTGAGGAATTCTCTTACCTTTGCCTCTCTCAGTTCTCAGGGAAAGAAACCCCCCATGAAGGCCTCCTCGAACACAGCCCAACTCACAATTTGTGCACCCTCAACTCTACTCTTCTTCTATTAGTCGTACCATACTCTAGCAACACCCTTCAGTTGGTATGCAGCTAGCTCCACCTACTTACCATCAACAACATGCATAACATCAAACACCTTCTGTAGCTCCTCCGCAAAGTTTTTCGGATCCTCAATGACACTTGAACTGGTAAAGTCTGGAGGATTCATCTTTAAGAACTCACAGATTCTGGATGTATCAGCCACATCCTGTTGATTTCCTCTTTGTTTCCTAGCTTGGTTGGTCACCACTTGACTCAACATCTGGATAGCATCCCGGAACTCAACATTAGTGACCTCTTCTTGGGGTTGCACTTCTGGTGCATTGGAAACCCTTTGATCCTGAGGATCAACATTCCTTCTAGCAGGACGACCTCGAACAGCTCTTCGTGGAGGCATGATCTGAAAGATATGTGTAAGCAAGAATTAG
This sequence comes from Solanum stenotomum, assembly GCF_019186545.1. Classification (NCBI taxonomy): domain Eukaryota; kingdom Viridiplantae; phylum Streptophyta; class Magnoliopsida; order Solanales; family Solanaceae; genus Solanum; species Solanum stenotomum. The sequence goes on along the minus strand of NC_064289.1, from coordinate 27,506,413 downwards.
AAAGAAACTTTATAGAGTGAAACTTTATCGCACGAAAAGAGTATGAAAGAAGTGAGATAGTTCCTAAATATCGCAGCCTCCTAATTATATATATGGTGTGCTTCACACCGATAACTAAGACTCTACTGACACGACTTCATATACTCCCTAGAACTCTTGAACTATGTGCTCTGATACCAAGTTTGTCACATCCCGATCCTACACCCTAGACGCGATTGACACTCGAGAACCATTGTTGGCCCCAAGCAAACCCTTGGCCTCACTCAACTCTCAGCGAAAAACTTACTCAACAATAACAGAACTTTAAGTTTTAACTTAAATGTCTCAAAAGATAAACTTAGAATATTTTAGAAATAAAACATTCAACTGACCATAGAGGCAACTCAAGTATAGAACATTAACAACTGAAAATGAAAAAAGACTCATGAACTACTACTGTCTATCTATGAAGCCTCTAATACTATGAGGGATGTCGGGACAAAACCCCTGATCATCCTAACAAAACTAAAATAATACGACAGAAATAAATGAGGGATCCTCCAGAAGCAATAAGGCTCACCAAATCTAACTCGAATTGTTATGGTATCAACGAAGCGCCTATTGATGACCCTGATCTCCTGTATATGCATCATAAAACGATGCATGCCAAATGGCATAAGTACATTGAATGTACTAGAATGTAAGGGGAAAACTGAACATAACATAAAGCTTGAACTTGGAAAGAATGAAACATACTCACCTCGACTATACTCAACTTAAGGATACTCAACTCAATGCAGTATAAAAACAACAATAAAAATACAGTTTATATAAAACATTTAAAACAGTAGATAAAAACTCAATGTATTTAAAAATACAAAATTAACTCAATTTGTATGCAAAAATACAAAATAACTCTGTTTGGGAGATTCTCTAACCAACAACTATCACTATGAGTTATGTGATGATACAACGTCTCGCCCACGCTGCTAGAACTATCCTATACCTTGTCGGGGTATAGAACTCCTAAACTAAGTGGATCCACTAAGCTCTACTTAAAAACAAATAAGGAATCATCTCCAAAGCATGACCATTTCTACCCACGTTGGCTACATGGTTTATGAGAACTTTGAGTTTTCTGAACTCGTCCCCATATCGGTGCTCAATACAACTCCCAAAATATAAATTAGGTCATATGTTTAAAACCATTTTTTCATCCTCAACTTTGAGATTATTACTCAAAAAGTTTCTCTTAAAAGAGATAGTACTCAAAACTCCTCATGAACTCCTTTGGAAATCTATATTTCCCTTCATTTTAAATGGAAAAACATTTACTCTTGGGAATACTTAGTTTCCATATATTCATTTTGAAAAATGAAACTCAACTCTCCTCATCCTGAAACTCAAGTACTCAAGTCTTAAAACAAGTTTTAAAAGATTGTAAAAGACTTCTCAAAATGACTCGGAAGAACTCTCAAGAATTGACTTTTAACTCTACCTTGAATTTGAATTATGAATTCAAGGGTTATGATTCACGTTATGAATGATCACTAGAAGATTATAAGTAGTTTAGAGTAGTTAGAATCAAAGTGGAGTAAAGGTACACTTTAAAAGAACTCAGACAGGTCAAACGACAGAAAACAGGACGGGGCAAGCGACCATGGCACACTGAGTGGCGTGGGGAGCCAACCCTCAAACTTCAGAGGGCTCTTCCTGGCACACTTCTGGCACGGCGCGCCAGCCTCCTGTCCAGAAAACTCGACAAATTTTTCTTCTCATTTTTTTATCCTAATTAATCTAGAATCGAATGGTTTCTTCCAAACACTCTTAGATTCATTTATCCAACATATTTACATGAAAATCTACTCGAAAACCCTCAAGAATAATGCTTATTATCAAGATCCTTGCCTCAAGAACTCAACCAAACATCAAAATTCAAGAACGAAGAACAACACTTCAAGAACACTCATCAAGAACTTAAATCTTTCAATCTTTTTGGATGAATTCGAATATGTAAATCATGCATGGTGTGTGGGTGAACAAACCCAATACTATGAAAACTTACATACCTCAATTTGGTGAAACAAATCCTCGATTCGCAAGAAATCTTGATCGTTCTTCCTTTTCTCCTCTTTTCCTTTTCTTGAACTCCTCTCAAAACCCTAAGCATAATTTAGGATGGTGAAAACTGACCCAAATCAGTTTTGACCCCTAAAATATCACTAAAAATGTTTTAAGCTGATGGGGGTAAGGAAAAGACCAAAATACCCCTCACTAATTCGGGTAAAATTTCCTTACTTGGATAGGCTGACTTCTAATGAGCATATCTCCATCATCCAAACTCAAAATTTAGCAAACTTGGTGGAGTTAGAAAGAGGATTCAAAGACTTTCATTTTTTATCTTATGGGCCACCTAACTCATCTTGTGCTTAAAGTTATGGTCATTTGAAATTGACCCAAAACTCACAACTTAAGCATAACTTGAACAAATCTCAAATTAGCTCTTTTCAAATTTATTTTTTCTAAATTTAGCTCTTTCTAAGACCGAGGTGTTACATTCTTGGTAAAACATTTGATGAAAAAGAGATGAAGCAGAAGGTTGAGTTGTGGAAGGCGCAGTTGCAAAAAGAGAAAGCCAATTCGCATCAGGAGGGCAATAAAGATAGAGATAGAGAAGCGGCTCGCATTGCTATTGCGAGCATCAAAAGAATAATTGAATTTGACGATGCTATTCAAATCAAAAGAGATTTCCTAGTCATCATTGGTGCTATGAATCATTTGTAAAAGAGCTCATATATTTTATGTAGGCAAAATCAATAAGACAATATCGTGTAAATAAATAAATAAATGATAAAATCGAGCTATGTGATTATTTAGCATTGTGATAATTATACATCTATGAAAATATTTTTTCGTTGTGAGTTTGCAAATTTCACTTAGAGATACAATGTGCTTGAATACGATCAAAAGATAACTTAGCTAGTTGTTTGTATTTATCATTTATTAGCTAGATTCTAGATAGGAAGGTATGCCACATATATAAAATATTACTTAAGTACATGCTTATGTTGTTGTGTATAAATACATCCCTTGATTTATTCTGTGTGAGGATATATGATTTAATATGAAATTTAAAACAAAAACCAATTCAAGAAAAAACAGAAATTGAAAATTTTTCTGAGGCATAATTGTCCATAAAGCTGAGGTAGTGTCACAAATTAATAACATGCGCAAGATTTAATTAAGACTTCAAAGAAAGCATGTAGTTATATGAAGCTTAGTTCAACAATTACTATGTAGTTGGATTTTCTGTTTGTTGGAGGCCTAATTCTTGTTTCTTAAATTAGGTGTTTTTAGCTAGTGTAAAATATAAGATTAAATACTTTAATACACATCAGGATCTTGAACACGATAATCTTATATAGAGATTGCTAGAGGAACATACCTGATGCGGAAGACATCATCACAGTGAGAAACGGAAGCGTTAGTCATAAATTGATTTCTACCTCCTTGCCCTAGTCTTACGTTACCACAACCGTCAGGGATGGAAATAATAGAGAGAATATGTGGTAACCCTAATGGGTAGAGGGAAGACCAATTTATAGAGGTTAAGAATTAATCTGGTACATCTATCAAGTAACCAATGTACGGATGAGATCTATTGTTCATTAAATATTATTTATGCTATTACTTAGGTCACAAGTAAACGTGGGCCATAAGTAAGAAATTATTCTTACATTCTCTCACTTGGCCCAATGGTCATATAACATTAGTATTTCATAAACATTAGTTGCGCATACAATAAATTTCTTTTATAATGTTCATCATTTATACCACAATATAACAAACTACTAATGCGAGTTATGGCAGTTGTACATAAATTTTAAGCCACATACTTCCTTCCATATACTACTACATTAGCAACTTATCATACTAGGTTCATAAGTTATAAAACATATAACATTACGGTCCACAATAATGTCTCACATAGACTTTTCTTGTAATATCTCAAAACAATAATGTGTACACCATTATGAGAAATAAGAGATTCATTAATGTATATCAGAAACACATAATTGAGCTCAGACCGTAAAACATCATAACTATATCAATCATAAGTACAACTAAGACTCATTCTTTGAACATGTTCTTTAAAAGTCTTTGGTTGTAAACCATTTGTTAACGGGTCTGCAATCATAAGATCAATTCTAATATTCTCAAGTAACACTCTTTGTTTCTGAACTTCTTCCTTGACAGTAAAGTACTTTAATTCCATATGTTTGACACCTTTAGAGTACTTATCATTCTTGGAGAAGAATACTGCTACATTATTATCACAATAAATTTTCAGGCCTTATTAATAGTGTCGACAACTTCAAGTCCTAAAATGAAGTTCCTCAGCCATAATTCATGAATTATGGATTCAAAACATGCCATAAATTCAGCTTCCATTGTGAATGTAGCAATGACAGATTGTTTAGCACTCTTCCACGATATTACTCCTTCAGCTAGTAAGAACAAGTAATCAAAGGTGGATTTTCTAGTGTCAACACATCCAATAAAATATTAATCTGAGTATCCAATAACTTCTAAGTGATTGGATCTATTATACATGAGCATGTAATCCTTCGTTCATTTCAGGCACCTTAAGACTTTCTTTGCAGCTTTTCAGTGATCAATTTCAGGGTTACTTTGATATCTTCCTAGCATTTCGACCACAAAACTAATATCCAGTCTTGTGCAAGTTTGAACATACACCAAACTTCCAACAATAGAAGACTAAGGAATTGATTTCATTTTCTTTCGTATTACATCATTCTTTAGGCATTACATGAGATTAAATTTGTCCCTCTTTTTTGAATAGAAACTATTTCTGCTGAACAATTGTTCATGTTAAATCTCTCTAGAACTCTTTCGATATAGCCTTTTTTAGACAGTCCCAATAATCATTGTGATCTATCATGGAATATTTCTATCCCTATCACATAGGATGCCTTATTTATATCTTTCATTTCAAAGTTCATAGAGAGAAAGTCTTTCATCTTACGCAATATGCCTAAATTATTAGCAATAAGTAAATATCGTCAACATATAAGACTAAAGATATAAACTTACTCCCACCGATCTTTTGGTATATACATTGATCAACGGTAATCTCCTTAAATCCAAAATATGTTATGGTATCATTAAACTTAGTATACCATTGTCGTGAGGCTTATTTGAGTCCATTTATTGACTTCTTTAGCTTACACGTCGTTTGATCTTTTCCTTTAATTTCAAAATCCTCTAGTTGGTCCATATAAACATCCTCCTCGAGATCCCCATTAAGAAAGACAGTTTTCACATCCATATGGTGTAACTCGAAATCATAATGAGCTACCAAAGTCAAAACAATTCTTAATGAGTCTTTCTTTGAGATCGGTGAAAATGTCTCTTTATAATCAATGCCTCTTTTTTTAGTGTATCCCTTAGCAACAAGTCTGGCTTTATATCATTCAATATTACCAGTTGAATTGCGTTTGGTCTTGAAGACCCATCTACACTCAATTTTTTTTAGAACTTTCTGATAATTGAATGAGATTCCAGACTTTGTTGTATTCCATGAATTTTAAATCTTCATTCATGAAATCAATCCATTTATCAGACTCAGTACTTTCTATAGCCTGTGAAAATGAAATTAGATCTTTATTAAGCCCAATGTCAATATTTGACACTCGCAAATAAATTATATAATCATCTGAAATGATCGATTTTCTTTCTCTGTGAGATTTTCTTAATGACACTGTTTGTGGTTTATTTGCATCAGATACCTGTGAGTTAGTTCCTTCTTAAAGTGTTTCATCCAAATACTGTTCAACATTATTAAAGTGTTCTTCAACAAGAGGAACAATGTTTTTTATTAGTGCGGAAGTAGGTACATTCATGGGCAATGGAATATGTACTCTTACCTCATTAATTTTCACACTTTGTCGTTCAACACTCCCACTAACTTCACCATTCTCAATGAATCTTGCATTACCGATATAAAAAATTCTTGAACTATGATTTGGATGATAAAACATATACCCTTTATATTTCTATGGATAACCAATAAGGTAACCACTTACTGTTCGAGAATCTAATTTATTTTCATGTGTATTATAAACTCTAGCTTCCACTCGACAATCCCAAACATGTAGGAGTCTTAAATTAGACTTCCTTCCCGTCCACAGTTCAAAAGGGATGTTTGAAACTGCCTCACTAGAAATCTTGTTCAATAAATATACAACGATTTTAAAAGCATACATCCACAATGAGTTGAGTAATGAGGAATTACTCATCATACGCTTAACCATATCCATAAGTGTTCGATTATGCCTTTCCGCAACACCAATTTGTTGAGGTGTTTCTGGTATATTATACTGTGAAGAAATGTCATGTTCTTCGAGGGATTTTGCAAATGAACCTGGACATTGTCCTGATTCGTCATACTTTTCATAATATTCACCACCTCTATCTGACCTAATGAATTTCACATTCCTATCTAATTGTCTTTCAACCTCATTAACGTACACTTTTAGAGCGTCTGTTGCTTGAGATTTTCATTTCAACAAATAGATAAATCCATAAGGTGAAAAATTATAAATAAAGATGATAAAATATTTTTATCCACCAAAAGATGGAACTCAAAGGGTCTACATATATCAGTGTGTATAATTTCAAGAAACTGAGTGCTCCTTGTGGCACCTTTCTTAATATGTTTGGTTTACTTTCCTTTAATGCAATCTAAACATATATCAAGATCAACAAAATTCAAATTCGATCGAATCTCATTTTTAACTAATCTTTTTAATCTTTCTTTGGATACATGACCCATACGCCCATGCCACAAATAAGCAGAACTTTCATTTAGTGATAGTGTCCTTCCTTTCTACAGAAACGACACACATCATCATTGAGTTCCTTATGAGCATCTTGTGGAACTTTAGCATGTGCTTTCTTCTTCTTAAATTTGTTGGCCTTCACTTTGAGTCCTTTACCAGCTCCTTGACCCATGAGGTTAATGAAATGACCTCTCTGTTTCTTAAGTCTTGACTCTTCTTGCGTAAGCATATTGAGCAATTCACTAATGCTCCACTTATCCTTAATAGTGTTATAGTTAATTTTAAATGGTTCATACTCAAGATGCAATGAGTTTAGAATAAATTGAACCAAGAAGGTGTTGTCTACTTTCATCCCCAAGGTTCGAAGTCTTGCTGCAATGTTAATCATCTCGATGATATGATTTTGCATACGACACGATCCATCAAACTTCATGGTCGTGATTTTAGCCATTAGTGTACTAGCGAGAGACTTATCAGTAGAACGAAAAGTTCTTCCATAAACTTCATGTATTCCATGACACTTTCTGTTTGTGGAATAGTACTCTTAATGTTGTTAGCAACAATCATTCACATGAACATAAGGCTCAATTTGTTAGAGCGCTCTCATGATTTATGAAAAGACTTCTCATCCTCACTGTTCTTATCAGTAATGGAAGTAAGTTTGTCATTCACAAGAGCCAAGTCAAGATCCAACACACCTAAGTGGAACTGGACTTGTTCATGCCATTCAGAGAAGTTCAATCCATTGAACATAATAACGGATGAAGCGTGTGAATGAAGAGGAACAACTGCAAAATAGATACATGCTTACAAATCAGAATATAATGTGAATTCAGTAAAACGACAAAAGTATATTGTAATTCATCTTTGAGTAGATACTACGACACACTATCATAATTTAAATGTCATTTTTATCTTTAATAGGTAATTAAATATTTTAACCAAACATATACGACATCTTTGGATATACAATATATGTTTGATTGAAAATATTAGTTTACCTCATAATGTTCACTATTCATAGAATGATTGATTCACCTTTGGGTAAATTCTTAAGTTCTAAGTATAGTGAAAGTCAATTTATCTATTTATTTTCAGTATCGGCATTTCATTAACTTTCATAGATAAATGACAATTTTATGAATGCATATTTTTCTTAATCATACTAGTTTGGCCACTTTGATGACTAACAAACTATATAAATACAAATGCATACATAATATCATAAAAAATTGTGCATGTGAATAATTTTATACATTTTAATTTGGCCACTTTGGTGACTAGCAAACTATAGAAGTATAATACATGCATCAAGTGATCATAAATATTATATGTGTAGACGTTAATTTCTCTAGTTACTTTGGTGACTAACAAATTATTTTGCACTAAGTACACACATATTATTTATTGCTTAGTATCACGATCATTTTAATTTATTGCACAATCTAAAACGGAAAAATAATTATTGTATTATGGAAAAACAATTTAAGCTTTTTAGAATTTGTGCATATTAAACTTTGCTAACAACTCTTTATTAACTTAAGAGTCCAAACACCTTAAATAGTCAAGCACAAAATTACGCTACTACAAAAGGATTCAACAATAAGTTTGAACATAATTTCTTGTAGCCAAATTTATGCCCTTTCTCTATTCTCTAAATTTGAATACTAGCCAATAGCAGTGAACATATTTGTATTCCTTTTGGTCAAAGTAACAAGAAAACTGGTCCACTACCGTGAGGATCCAATCAACCACCAATTTTCAATTTTCTTAATGTATTTATTTTCATTTATAAAAACTCAATTACAAAAGTTGGTCTATCATATGTATGATTTTTCTCATTAAGCTCCTCTTCTTTTCCATACCGACACAAAATATACAATGTTTTATGTTCATACGTGTAGTTCACATAATTCATACATACAACGCTACATAATTTCTGATGCGATTACATAATTTTTGACACATAAAATTTAATCAAGCGTTACACTTACGACGAATACATAATTTGTTTGAGAAGAAACAGTAGGTTATACCCGTAACAATTTTTTTCTACTTATTTTAATTAGTTGCAGAAGATATATGAAGATTATCCGTTCAAACAATCCAGGCTCTGATACCACATGTAAGAATTAAATACTTTAATACACATCGTGATCTTGAACACGATAATCTTACATAGAGATTGTTAGGGGCACATACCTGATGCAGAAGACATCATCACAGAGAGAAGCGGAAGCGTTAGTCGTAAATTGATTTCTACTTCCTTACCCTAGCATACGTTACCACAGCTGTTAGCGATCAATATAATGTAGAGAATATGTGGTGACCCTAATGGGTGGAGGGAGGACCAATTTATAGAGGTTAAGACTTAATCTAGTACGTCCATCAAGTAACCAATGTACGGATGAAATATATTTTTCATTAAATATTATTTATCTTATTACTTGGATCACAAGTAAACTTGGGCTATAAGTAAGAAATTGTTCTTACACAAAAAATAATAATGTAACAATTGTAGTAACTAACTATTTTCTCCGTTCATTTTTACTTATCACATTTGGAGTTGACATATCCATTAAGGAATATTGTGATTGACATGACCATTTTACCACACTATTCATATTCATTGATATTTAATATTAAATCTTGAAAAATGATTTGAAAATAAATAATTAATGTTAGGGGTAAAATATGAAGGAAATAGTAATTATTTTTTCTTGATATATTAAATGTGTCAAGTAAAAGTGAAAATGTGCTTTTGAAATAATAGTCGACAAGTAAAAATGATTTTTTTAATATAATAATCTTATCAAACTTAAGCTAGTGTTTGATAACAAATTTTGAACATTATCTTCAAATATTTATTTGAATTTGACCATAAAATTGATTATATTTTGAAAATTTTATCTACAAATATTTTTAAGTTTCTTTCCCTTCACAAACCTTTATATTCCAAATAAAATGCATATCCAATAGTAGTGACTAGTGACTAGAGAGCATGCATTTTTAGGAATGCATTTAATGAGGGGAAAGGGCAAACATAATTAGTTGGAGTCCATAATAGAGAATTATTTTGTTTTTCTTTTTTAAAAAATAAAATAAAAAAATGTTTAGGATAAGTTTTAAAATTTTAACTTAAAAATTATATTTTAGCCCAAAAAAAACAATTTGTTTGTAGATTGAAATTTTAGGTTTTTTTTTTGCCATTTCCTTTCTTTCTTTCAAAACTAGATAATTTTTGTGGCTAAATAAATTTTGCCAAAAAGCAATATCTATGGCATAACGGGTATAAAGTTATATTTGGACATGCATTATATTTATAAAAAATTTAAAGATTTGTGAATGGAAGGAAACTTGAAAATATTTGAAGATTAGTTTTTCAAAATCTAATTAAATTTCATGGTCAAACTGAAATAAAATTTAAAGATAAACACTCAAAATCGTATCCAAAGTCTGTCGTCAAAGCTTAATAAGATTAGATTGTGTTTGCTACAAATGAAAATGTTTTATTAAAAAATAAGTAAGTTTCTTCCAAAGTATTTGTGTGTAATCTAGCTAAACATTGTGATATAGAGATGGAGATTCGGAGGTGGGGAGGAGACAACATATTTGATATATCACTTATAAAATTTATCTTTCCTAATTTCATTCGAAAAGTCATTTAATCCTCATTCTAAAGAGTTTTTTCTTTTTTTACAATTGTGAATATTACCATTCAATAACAACAAAAACAATACAACCAATCAAATATTCAAAATTTTAATTTTCAAATTTCTACTTCAAAATCGAACGAAAATAAAAGAGACATAAAATGAAGGAGAGGGAGTAGTTTTCTTCTTTTTAATTTAATCACCTATTTATATAATTATACGTTGCAATATGATCCGAGTTTTATAGTTTAAAATATATGTTTTAGTTAGCCTCAATATATAATTATTAAGATTTGACTTGTTAAAGTAAAGTTTTGTAGGTTGGAAATTGTTTGCACAAACGATAGCCCTAAGATTCTCTAATTCATTTATAACTATCATTGTAAATTTTTGTAACTTTAATTGAATTTGTTGAAATTTATTTTCTAAGTGACTGAATTGTTTTAAAAATTTATAATCCGAAACCGTAGCTTAGCTAAGGATCCCAAAATTAGCTATATGTGCATTTCCCTATGTCAAATGATTGAACTAATTTGATGAATTATTCTTTCAATATAAAGAGCACTACAAATTGAAAATGAAATGAAAAGAAAGAAGGCTTCTTTATATAACATGCATTAATTTCTTTCAAGTCGTTTTCTTATTACTTTTTTTTTTCTATAATATGTCAAAACTATTTTAAAAGTTTAGTTGGTGAATTCAATGAGATATCTTTCATGTTTATATATTTATAAAAAATTTAATATATAATATCAGAAAAAGATCAGTTCATTTTAATTTAGAAATTTCGTAATTAATCGTAATTCCTAAGTGTCTATTTTGAATTTCGACTCGTTATATAATAATTTAATTTTTTTAATTAAGAATGAAAAGATAGTTTCAAAATTAAGAAAAAGTAACAAATGTTAATTATTGAGTAGATGTAACAATATTCAGATTAATACTAATAACACTAGTTTTAAAATCCTCAAATTTTATTATTTATACAAAAAAAAAAAAAAATCCTATTTTCTCTATCCTACGCCCCTCCCTCCTCCCCCAAACACCCTTCTGCCACTTGCCATTGCCAATGCCATCCCCTCCTCTTTTGCTCCTGTCACCACCTTCCATCATCACCACTTCCTCCTCTTCTTCCTTCTTCACCATCACCATAACCACATCCTTCTTATCCACCGCTGCAACTACAACAACCATCACCTTCTTTGTTACCATCAATATCTCCTTTGCCGTCATAACTAATCTCTCCTTTATCTCACTTGTTGAAATTGTTGCATATGATATTTGCTACAACAATTTTAGCATTCAAGTCTAGGAGTGGACATTTGATTCTTCGAATTTATCAACTTCGTTCGATCTTTCGATTTTAGAAAATAGACAAGTGTGCACTGCACCTATACCAAATCAAACTAATTCAGTTTTTCTACTTTAATTTAGTTTGTTATTTTTAAATCAATTTTTCGATTCGAATGAAAAATAAAATGAGTACAAAAGCAGCGCGACTCAGCCCAGTACGTTCCTTTAAATCTAAAACCCACCTGACTTTTCATATTCCTCAACTTATGACTATCATCACTTCGCATTTTTCATCTACCATGATATACTTCTGTAATGACGTTAATGGAGGAGAACGCCTATCAATTTACAACCCCGACGTTTTTCTACTTCCAGCTTTGGGAGAGGTAACAAATATATCATATCTCTGATGGGTTGTAGGACTACGCCGCAGTTGTAGAAATTGGGAATCTTGTATACTTCTTCAATGTTTCTCTAGCTGTTATTATATTTTTTTTTCTTCTATTTTGGTTTCAATTTGTATCTTTTGAGGAAACTTGCTATTCCCTCATGCGGGTTCATACCATTGGACTGCTTTGAGATTTATTTTGTGTGATTTTCTAGATGAACAGTCAATAGAACAGGAAGCTCAAAGAAAAGTAGGATGGCTCTTAAAATTAATTTTTGCTGGGACTGCTACAGTTATTGGGTATCAAATTTTCCATTCTCATTTCTATGGTTACATGAATCAATTACACCATATTCAATTTCCTGCCTTGTCTCATTTGTCTTTGGCATATTAATGTATGATTTAAATAGGAGACAATCTGACGCAGCAGTCTGTCTCACTTCTACAAGTCAAGGATCCCTTATTTAAGAGAATGGGTGCGTCCAGATTAGCTCGTTTTGCTATAGATGGTAAGCTTGGGTCACAGTACTTAGAAATTGAGAAGTTATGTGTATGTAATTCTTTAATAGGTTCTAGTATATGTTGGCAATTAGGTATACAATATCAGGAATTTGATGTTAGTAGTAATAGGTGTAGATATGTCTTTGATTTAAGAGCAGTAAGGAGCTATCACTTAATATTTATGGATGGTGGAAAGATATAGCAGCAAAGAAAAACTATAGTTGGTATCTGAAAGCCAAAATAATAATTCTGTGAGTTATGAATTCAGTGAACCTAGGTTGATCATCCTTTTTGTTGTTGTTAGGAGCTCATTTGAATTTGACTGATATCGTGAAACTCCTCTGCATCCTCTTTGATATTAATAATCTACACCTTGGACAACTTTGTGGAGCGGAGTAGTCTCTTGCATCTAGATGTTTTCCCCATCCTTCATGATTCATTGACTGTATAACCTTCCTTTGAAACTTAAAGCTAATGGAACTCTCTACTGGTTAATTGTATGAATTAGGAAATTTGTTTCATTGTCCCATTATAAGATGAGACTACTATAGTACCTTAGATTTTAGTATCCTAGTCAACTTGTATTTTATTGTTGTTCCTTTTCCTAGTACTATGACTAGGCAGATGTATTTCTTAAATAGCATTTTTCTAGTCTTTAAGTATCTAAAACATATGATATCTTGTAACCAACTAGCGACTATATAGTTTACAGTTTTTGCTCGAAGTGCAAAGTCTGTAGTCGAAATATATTCAACAGCTATTTGAACAGATCATGAAATTTTATTAGATTCTTATTAGGGAATCTTTTATCCCTGTGCTTTTTTGCTTCCTAGACGAGAAAAGGATGAAAATAGTTGAGATTGGTGGAGCTCAACAGCTTTTGAACATGTTAGAGTCTGCCAGAGATGATCGCACGAGGAAGGAATCCTTGAAGGCTCTTTTTGCTATTTCAAAATCAGGTCAGGACTCAAATTTATCTACAATTTGCGTAATGTTGTACTCATGGATGCTCAAGCCAGTATTTTGTTGGATATGGGAATAAACTAGCATATGTAAGAATCCTCAAGCCACTATTTTGAAAAGTTTAAGAATAAGTCAGGACTTTGTTGGACGTTTATCCAAACTTCCTATTTACAATAATAATACACGCAAGTCATTGATCTGTCTATTTTCTTCTCTCTTTGCAAATCCAATAAATAGAAAAGTGAGCTTTATATCATTATAAAATTGTTACCACTGTTATTTATACCACCAGTTATCTGTTAGCTTGGTGCCCCAAAGTGGATATTTTTAGCTACTTTGATGAAAACATTTGCCTCTTTTCCCAGGGCAGTCATCTGCAAACCCAGGCAAAAGCCGACAGATATTGTGGCAAATACATTCTTTATCTTTGAACATAAACTTGGTTCTCCATCTTTATTAAGTGAAGTTGATGACCAGTTATGGTTACAACTCATTGGTCACCAGGTCTTAGTCCATGGAGGAAGTAATTGAGTGATCCTTTTATGTCACCAGATACAATCTATTTTTTTGTCATTTATTCAGATTAGGTAAAGATTTTATCTGGACTTGAGAAGAATCTTTTTTTTTTCCTTTCGTATACAAAAGACAGACAAAAAGTAGAGAATTTTACCCAAAAATATGTTACTCTACAAAAGCACGAAATAATCTATGTTATCTGAACTTTGTACGTGCTCCTAAAATTAAATAAGAACAATATGCTTGCTCTCATCTATACAGAAGTGCTCGGCATACCTGAAAAAGCTCTCCTATTTGTCTCCCTTCAAATGAACCACATTGGCGCTAAAGGAGCTGTACCTCATGCTCTAGTTCATCTTTTATAAATCTAGCTATTCAACATGTACTTCACTGTGGCTGGCATCACCCACTCTATGCTAACTACATCAAGCACCTTCAACCATACTTGACTTACAGTTTAACAATTTCACAGTATGTGGTCTATATTCTGTCCCAATCTCTCGCACATGAAGCACCAGTTGATATAAGTTATCTCCTTCTTCCTCAAATTGTTTGATGAGAATTACCTCTCTCGCTACCGGCCAAATAGAGAAGGATATCTTCTATGGTGCTATAGAGACCTAATTTATAAGCATGAAAACTCAATTTTTCTCTCTGCAAAACAAGCTCCTTTCCTCCTTTTGGGCCAGAACCAGAACTTCCTGTTCCGCTACAATGTTTATGTATAGTAGGGTCATCAAAATTTGGAACTAGCTCATCTTCTGTCTGGTATATTTCTCCCGAACCTTAAATCCCATATCACTCTACCACCTTTTAGTTGTAACAGTTATGCTACTTCTTCCATTTGTGAGCAGGAGATCTGAATATGGTGGAAAGCATAGTCTTTAGGTTCTCATCGCGTGCTCCAAAAAACTTTAAAACTTATTCTTCCCTCTTAACCCACTTTGAATCCACTTTGCCTTCTGTTCCTATACCTAAAGACTGTTAGCGAAGCGTTCATCCAGGGTGGATAGAGGCAGTGATAGAAGAAATGAATGCTATGGAGGCTAATAACACTTGTGCATTGGTTTAGTTACATGAGGGTAAAGCCATGGTTGGATGTCGTTGGGTCTATACAGTCAAGTAGCTCTTTATGTTATGATTGACTGAAGGCTCAGCTTGTTGCCAAAAGATATACACAGATTTATGACCTTGATTATGGTGAAACATTCTCTCCGGTTACCAAAATTGCGTCTTTTTAACTATTCATCTCCTTAGCAGCAATACATCATTGGACACTTCATCAATTGGATATCAGAAATTTCTTTTTGCATGGAGAGCTATTCGAGGAGGTATATATGGAGCAACCATCAGAATTTGTTAATCAGGAGGAGTCATACATGGTATGTCATCTGAAGCAATCACCTTATGGATTAACACAATCTACAAGAGCATGGTTTGGTAGATTCAGTTTGGTGATTTTACGATTTGGAATGACTCATAGTGCAGCAGATCTTTCTGTTTTTTATCGTCATGATTTTATAGATAAATGTATGATAATCTAGTAGTCTATGTTGATGACATCGTCATAACATGTAATGATCAGGACTGAATTCAGAACTAAAGCAACATATGTCTGATGACTGACATTGTTCAGACGAAGGATTTGGGAAACTTAAAAGTACTTCTTTGGGATTGAAGTTGCACAATCCACCACCGGCATTGCAATTGTTCCAAGAAAGTATGATTTGGATACATTAGAGAAGACGGTCATGACAGATTGTAAACTTGTTGATGATATGGATCAAAATGTCAAACTTGTTCCTGGACAGGGGGAGCTGTTGGAAGATTATAGCAAATATCGCAGATTGGTTGGCAAGTTGAATTATATCACAATCATATGGCCAGATATTTTATTTGCAGTAACCATCGTCCATCAGTTTCCAAACTCTGTGTAAAAGCATTGGAACAAATACATAAAAGGAGCTCCAGGACAAGTTTGTTATATGAAGATAAGGGTCACTTTGACATTGTTGGGTATTCTGATGCAGACTTGCCAAGTTCTCCATCAGATAGACATTCCACTTTTAGATATTGTCTCATGATTGGAGGGAACTTGCTCTCTTGGAAAAGTAAGAAGCAAGATGTTGTTGCCAGATCTAGTGCTGAAGTAGAATATTGAGCTACGACTCTTGCTACTTGTGAGTTTATCTGGTTGAAACAACTTCAAGATATTTTTTTAGAAGGGAAAATGGGGAAGGGCACTTCAAATTAAGATGTTCAGATGTCAAACAAATGAAACTAATATGTGACAATCAAGCTACTCTTCACATTTCTAACAAATGCTATTTTTCATGAGAGGACATAACATATAGAGGTGACATGCCATTCCATTAGACAAAAGATCGAGTTTGGATGCTTAGCCACCATCTTTGTTAACTTGAATGATCAATTAGAAGATGTTTTCACTAAATCCCTCTGAGGACGTTGAATACATTTCTAACAAGCTTGGAGCTTATGATATGTACACTTCAGCTTGAGGAGGAGTGTTGAAATATTATATGATTTTCAGTAATTAGGATTGATTTGATTAGGATTCTGATCGTGTAGTTATACACTTAACAAAGATTTACATACTGTAATTACTATAAACCCCAACCAAGCTTGAGGGGAATAACCAAGCTTCTCATTTCTTCTATATCCCTTCTCTTTCTCTTAGAATAACAAAAGGTGTTCATGGTCTTCACGTTTACGACAATCCAGCAACATCTGGAAATGGCCTGACTTTTTTTTTTTTTAAAAATTAAAATTACCTAGTATAGCTGGGTTGTGTTGTATTTATGAGATACAAAAAAAGGAGGGGGGGCTAAAGCCTTACCTCCATTACAACACCATGGTGAGCTAGTCATCTCAAGAAGAAGATCATAATCTCACATAGGAGGATATAAATCTTCTGGCAGATTCATATACATACGAATCAATTAACAAAAAATTAGCCTTATCAAATTTTGTTCTAATACAAGGCATTTGACACTAGTCCAAAAAGTATGCACCTTTAGCCATTTCAGGAAGTTGCCTAAAAGATGTTAGAATCATCATTTGGTTCAGCCTAGCAGCCCTTTTCCCTAAAAAGTCCACAACTTGATTGCTTTCTCTAAAACAGTGAGTCACTTGGGCATTCGATTGATCCACTATCTCAATGATATTGTCGATGATTTGCCTAAGTTTGAAGTTGTTTCTGCCCTTGTTGTTCACCATATTTACAATGATCATGGAGTCTAGCTCCAGAGTGAAATTAGTTAAGCCTTGTTGGCTACACCATTCCCCGCCAAATTCAGCTGACAATGCTTCTGCCATGTTGTTGCTGGTACATGCCTCAAGAATTGAAAAGGTCATCACCATCTCTCTGTAGTCCGTTGCTATTCCTCCAATTCCAGTGCTTCCTATATCCAATATAAAACTTCCATCAATGTTGACTTTAAAAAGATTTTCGTTTTTTATTTTTGTTTATAGATTTCTTATTATTATTATTATATAAATAATATTAAGCACGCGGCCCTTTCGCGACTCCATTTGACTTGAGTCAAATTTTGTATTGGTTTTGATCCTTTCTGCAATATCACTAAAATCAGTCCACAATGTAACAATATTAGGGGGGGGGGGGGGNGGGGGGGGGGATAAGTTAGAAACAATGTTCCTAATACACCATATCCCTAGGAACACCGTTGTAGTATTATGCAATTTTCTTTGTGTTCCATATCGACATGCACATCTTTGCTTCCACAATTCGTACCATATGAAAATGGATGTGATGTGTAAGATCCATTGGTGGACTTTGTTCTTGGGTTTTATTTCCCACCACTTCCTGAAGACACTTATAACAGGCTCATTGTTGTGAGAAGTGGCATATCCAGAATTTTCATTAAGGGGTGTCAATGATTGTAGTAAAAAATTTTATAACAAGGCGAGTAGGGCTTGAACCTACAACCTCATGGAATTTTTGCAACCCCTAAACTAGTAGACTAAACCTTCAACTTGTTTTAAAAGGTGTCAATACTTATATATATATATATATATATATATATTAAACCAAAATTTGACCTCTATATATAATGTAATTTTCCGACGAAGGGGACCAAGGGTGGGTCTCCCCCCTGGTTGTGAGTGATCCCAAGAGGATTTCCAATAGCGTTCTATAGAAAAAAGGCTACTTCACTAGCAACAAATACATGTTGTAGCGTTTCTGGTTGTGAGATCCTGCAACAAAAACAAGTTAAATTTCTGTTTATTCCAAATCTATGTAAAGTGTCTTGAAAGGGCAGATTTTTTTTTAATAATTCTCCAAGTCAAAAGGAAACTTTGAAAGGGACTTTAGAGTGTCAAATCTTGTTCATGAACTCATGCTTAGGTTTGTGGGTTCTAAAAAGTTCCCAGGCAGCCTTGTTAGTAAAGAAACCATTGTCGGTAGTATTCCACATCGGGTAGTTATTATCATCATTGTTGCCTAAATGGTCTGACTCTAATCTGAGAAGTGTGATTTGAATCATGTCACATCATCTCCTCCCACGAAGTGAATAACAAGAATCTAATGAAACTTAACTTTGACGCATTGTTGGTCCATGCCTACTGTGCACCTGTTAAAGGAAGATTAATAATTAACTGGTAATCTGTATCTATCAGCACTGAAGATCCTCCATTTCTACCGAGAAGGATTGCACTCCATGCATCCAACCGTCTTCTTTGTTTTATCTTATAGCATTAAAATAACCCCAGTCGTCCACAGTATTTACCGTTACTAAAATATTTCATCCTCAAATTCCTCAGTCACCATCCCATGCAACCCCCCACCCCCGAAAATCCATTCTGTGGTGCTTCCTAACTTTATAGATTTTGCTTTGATGGAGAATTGAGACCCTTCATGCATTCTTTCATTTCCAGCTTTATGTCATCCTATAGTAACATACTTTCATGACATTTTCCTTAGTTGGGATGGTTCTATTGCTCAGTCAGTCCCCCTACAAGGATCTTACTATCGTATCAGTGACCTTTATCTTCATATCTTGAAGGCAGATCGGCCATGCACCCATTCTCTCACTTTTACATGGCCTATATGGGTCATTTGTCTTCCTTGCATACTACAAAATTATTAATTTCCATAAACAATGCTCTTTGCTTTCTTTCTTCACCTCCTCCTTATCCCCCCCCTTCCTCCCTCCTTGGCCATTAAGTTCGCAGACCCTAATTTCCTCTCCACTCCCATATCCCTTGTTTATCTCCCTTCTATTCTTCTCAACGTCCCCAAAAATTGTCCAGCACCCTCTTCTCATTTCCCTCATTAGAGACCTTTATGAACTCCCCAAAGTCGAGATTTTGTTTGTACCCACTCCGCTTCTTCTTCTTCTTCTTCTTCTTCCTCTATGAATGGCTAGCTCCCTTTTACTGTTTCCTTTTCCATGATACTCCCTTTACTTTACCCTTACTTTTGGCACAATAATCTTCTTTTTGTTTGCCTGCGGTAAATCCCAACAGCCTAGACACCTACTTCCCCGGCAACAAATCCCCTCGCTTACCCACACCCACTCCCTTTCTCTGTCCTTGTATAGTAATATGAAATCACAGGAATCCTTGTTACTGTAGTTCGATGTTCTATCAAGATTGAGAAAAGGAGACCTCGTCAAAATCAGCCTTCCGACAATCTTGCAAATTAAACCCTTGAGGATTCCCCCTTGATTCTGCCAACCCAGCCTCCTCCCTCCTTCCGAGGCCTGCAGGTCATTTTTCGTTCCGTGGATGCATTTTTCTGGGAAGTGTTGTTTTGGTGTTATTTGGACATATCTCTCTAACTGAACATTGTTAGTCTATCAGGGAAACCAAATATCACAAAGAGTTCTTCACATTTATGAGAATTTGAACTTCATTTCTGCGGTGTTTTACATCAATCATTAATTTCTGAAACACGATATCAATATCCTTTCTTCTACTGCTCAACTTCTTTTGCATTCCTTGAAGCCAAATACAATATATTGTGCATGCATGAGTTCATTCATGAGCCATGCTTCATTACTATTTATTGACCTTTTTGTGTGCAGAAAATCCTAGTCTTTTCTATGTGATTGTCCATCTTCTCAAGAAGAACTTTAATAGATACCAAGAAGCTGCATTGAGAAGTGTTGATTAATTGTTTCATCTTGGTAATTATTTAAAGAGAAGTACATGAGTTTTATCGGCTTATCACTCCATTTTTCTCTCTTTTCGGTATAACTTTATACTCACTCTGTTTCAATGGTTTGTCTTACTTTCTTTTTGTCTTTTGTCTCTTTAAAAAAGAAGTGATAGTTTCAAATATATTCAATAAAGTGATTAGCTTACAACAAATATAGCCATGTTTTTGTTTACATAAAAAATAGCCAAAAGTCATAGAAAATATACACTGGCTATACACTATAGCTTACCAAAAGTCATAGAAAGTATACATTGATTATATAATATAGCTTACTTAGACATGAGTTATACACTGACTATATATTATGATACATTCAAAAACTGAATATAGCTTAACTATACATGAAGTATAGTATACACTGATTATACATGAGCTATACACTGACTATACATTATGATACACTCAAAAAGCTGAATATAGCTTAACTATACATGAAGTATACACTGATTATACATGAAGTATACTCTGACTATTCAATCTCGATCAACTCAAAATCATCTCTAAAAGAGTCCCAAATTTTAGATATAAAATCCTCTCGATGTTTTGAGTCTTTTGATATATAATTTGCTCGAAACGATTCATGTTTTTGGTATGTTGAATTTTAAAGAAGAAGAAGACGACGAAGAAGGATGAAGTAGCAATAACAACAGCAGAAGAAGAAGGAGGAGGAGGAGGATGCACCGGGCTTGCCTAGTGCGGGTTACCTCTCCTATGTGGTTTGCGAGCTATTGCATAGGAGCGGGGGTTTTACCCTGTGCGCACCCAAAGGGTAGCGGCTGCGGGTTTCCCTTGTCATCAAAAAAAAAGGAGGAGGAGGAGGACGATGAAAGCAAAAGAAGAAGACGAAGGTCGAAGAAGAAACTGACCATTTTTTAGTAATTAAGTTTACCGAATAGTCTTTTCACGTAATATTTCCAAAAAAAAATGTCTCTTTCTTATTTGACAACTCTTTAATTTCAACATTTCACATGACATGCTTAAGAGTTAAGACCACAGGATTAAAAAACATTTTGGTACAGTATTAGTATCTTTAGTGTAAAACCACAAGATTCAAAAGTCTTTTTTACTTTCATAAACTCCGTGTTCAATCAAACTAGGACAAATAAATTGAAATAGAGGGATTGTAACACTGAGTGAAGAATACATCTAGACAACTTCCTTATTATATCACACCATCAATCTGGTGCTATTTTCGTGAATCTAGACATAGAACTTTAATTGAAAAAAATCATTTAGTTGTCAGAGAATGTTACCCTACTTCACATTGTAAAGAAATGTTAATGAGAGGATGTTAGAATGTATGTGTCCACCAGTGATCACTGGACCAGGTCCACAAACAGAATAATAGTGCGGAAAATAAATAGCTCAAATTAGATCAGGCACAAGGATTTTACGTGAAACCCCCTTGCTCAAGGGATGTGAAAGCCACGACCTGTACGCACAAGATTTCAACCCAAACTCCATTTCACTCAAACGGAGCAAAGTTTCAGATTACAAACTCTTGCAACCTAGGAATTAAAACTCTTTAATCTCTTCCCCCTTACTTTAGCAACTCTACTACAAAGGAAACTAAGCAATAACTCTATTGCCCACTAAATCAACCAACTCTAGTTGATCTAGACTTTAAGAACCCAACAAGGCTAACTCTAGCCACCAACTTAGATCTTGAAGATAAGAGCTAAACAAGCAACAACTATGTTGCTCCCCCACATCAACTAACTCTAGTTGACACTCCTAGGCAACTCTACCCAAGAGAACATCAAAACAATGATGTAAAGGGGTTTGACTAAAAGAAAGATGATTTGACTAACTAACTCTAGTTAATACGACTCAAACTAAAAACTTAGACAAGCAACCGATTTACTATCCTTTATAACTTATGAGTAGATTTACAATATAAGAACATAAGACACAAAGCTCAAAATACAACAAAGATGCTTTAGCACTCCATCAGGTCCCTTGTTGACTATGAGCAGTGTTCTTCCTTGAAGATGGTTTTTTCTTTGTAAGCTTATGAATTTTCAGAATTCAAAACTTTGTTTGCCAAATCTTAAGTTGTGTCTTTGGAGAAGAGACTATATTCAAATGGACACAAACCCTTCGGACAAGGCCATTGGCTGAGAGCCATTCTGAAAAGTTGTGCACCAACCATGGCAGTTGTGACAGTTTTTAGACAGCTGTCTTTTGTCTTTTCGTGTGCGTAGTCTTTCCTCAACCAGGTTCTCTTGTTAGATCCGAAAGTTTGTTAAATCATCAAAACTTCAAATCAACTTAAAATAACAGAGGAGTCTGCTTACTGGTTGAACCTCTTGGTAGTTCTTCTACCTATTGGCACCCCAGAATTTTGTGATTGAACATTTCTGGGCATTTCCACAACGATACATGCTTCTGTGCTATAGACTAACTGTATGCTCGACGTTTCCTTGGAAAAATTCGCCCTAAATGCCTTTTAATTATACCACCAAACTGTTAAGCACAAAGTTAATGTACAAAAAGAAGTAGCTGGACTAGAAATCTTCTATAATTTTGTGGACTTGGTTTTATCAGTGAAGCTGTTTGGATTAGACAAATTTGGATTTACTTTTGTCAGAGAAACCTCAGATACTACTAGTATTAGTTACATAGTGTCTGTTACTACCCTGTATTTGTTATGATGCATAGTAATTAACATTTCACGTCTTCTGAGAAAAAAAGTCACTTTAATTGCATGGTTTGCTAGTAGAAGCCCGGCCAACACCCTTCGGGGTGGCCCAGTGGTTTGGGCTTGGGACTTCCATGTTGGAGGTCTCAAGTTCGAAACCCCTTGCCAGCGAAAGCAAGGGGTTTGCCTTCTGGGTCGAGCTCGTCGCACCAGGCTTGCCTAGTGCGGGTTACCTCTCTTATGTGGTTTGCGAGCTATTGCATAGGAGCGGGGGTTTTACCCTGTGCGCACCCAAAGGGTAGCGGCTGCGGGTTTCCCTTGTCATCAAAAAAAAAAAAAAAAAAAAGCCCGGCCAACCTTGGCGCTAGTACTTGAGAAATCAACCCAGGCCCCAGGCTAAAGAATTCTCAGCTTAAACAAGAAATTCTCTGGTGCTTGTGGCTTGTTACATGCGTATTTAAGGCATATGCAAGCTGTACAACTTGAGTCAATTTTGTGTAGTGTTTAACTTTAGATGTATGAAGACTTCTTATTTTATTTGTGTGGCCCTTGCTTCCTTATCTTTTTTTGGCTGATGAACTAATCGGAGATTAAGATCAATTGCCTGATGATACTATATATATGTTGCTAGGCCTGATGTTTGGTTAGGTTCAAATTGACACCTTCCATTAGTGTCAGATGTTATTGAACCTTGCTGAGGCACTTGTTATCTGTGATTTCAATGGATGTAGTGTCTAGTGCTCATTCTTATACTGCAGATGAGGCTGCTGAGGTATTACATCAAGCTGGGGCTATATCAATCCTCAATTCCACTCTCGAGTCTGCTGAGGATGCTGAAGTTGGGAAATAAATACAAGTCAAATTTGCTGATTAGATTTCAAAATTTATCATATGCTGTAAGGTCTTGAGATAACTATTATCAGGTCTGAGATTCTTGTCACTTTCTTAGAGAAATTGTCCATAACGTCTTTACATAGATGTTTTCTTAGATTGCAGACCTTATAGAAATCTTCTTCTAAGAAAGTTGACAGAATTCTTACATGGTTGTTACATGTAAATTATGTTACATTTCCACTAGAAAGCCATAGTTATGCTAAGTGAAAGGTCTCTTGTTTAATGGGATCTTAAACATTGCCAGCGAGTGAGTTAATCTATATTGTTGTAAATTCATTAAGGGGCATCAGAATGGAAAAACAATCTGGATGCCCCATGCAAAGTTGCCATTGGCACACAAGATCCTGTTGTTTTTCCTATTAATCTTGAAGTTAAGGTCATTTGGATTTCTTACTTCATAAAAGGATTGGTAAATTTTGATTTGTATTTAAGTTTTAATCCAGCCCTTGACCTGAATTTAGGGCAACCATCTGTCACAATCAATCTATTTTAGAAGATGCACTTGGCAAGACCACAGTTCTCCTTTCTCTTTAATGCCATTGTGCACTAGATAGTTTTAGCAAAATATGTGTGATCTTGAACTAAGCTAGATTTAAATGGCAAGAATTGCATATGACTAGACACGAAACAAATGGGGGCCATTAGATTTGCATTTATACGTCTGGACAAGTATCAACAGGACCTATGTGTTTTGGATTCTTTGTTCGATCCATGGTCCAGCAATGCAAATGAGTATTGTCTATAGCCATCTTATCTGGTGCTTGATCAATTTGTTCCTTGAGAAAATATGGCAAGATGTCGTAGGAAGTGGGGAACATACATATTCCTAATGTCTTGTGAAATAGTGACTCATATTCATTTCTATTTGCAGGATCTTATAATGACCCAAATATTCCTTCAAGCGGTGATCAATGTTGTGTGAAACAAAAAACCTTAAAAGTGTAAGAAAAACCACACACACATTTGTCCACAGGAGGAAGCAATGGTCCTTACACTACAGCCTGTGCTATCCAAGATTGGGTAGGAGAGACTCCCATGGTTCCTGTGAAGCCTTACAATACTATCTCAGATAAGTATTCTGTTACAAGTGTACAAACTATCAAAGCTGTACAGAGTTGTGTGGCTTATAGAAGATTATATTAGAGTATAAGAGATTTTACTGGGAGAATGTATGTATTAAGAGGCTTATAGGTACACCTGTGCAAGCGCGCGTTATACTTTTTCTGAAATATTGAATGTTGAGGAAAGGTTGTTAATAAGTTCAAAGACAGTGTTTTGTCATTTGGTTGAAACAAGGACCCTACCATTCCCGTACATTCTCTCTTTATGACTCAAACTTTTGCAATTTAAATACATGATTTTGCTTTGTTTTTTGTCACATTTGCATGTGAATGTACTTTCCCGAAGTGATACTCTCCAACTCACGTGACTCACAATTTGTATTCTCAGGGGTAAACTTTTGCCTTCCCTAATTATGTGAAATTTTGAATGAAAGAAAAACACTACTTGTTGCCTTTGTTTCATACATCCATCTGTAAAGAACCTCCAAGTCTTGGTCGTTTTTTGTTTCAAACATAATTATCTTATTTCCTTGACTTTGCTATTGATAAATATCATGAGGCAATGATCAACGAGTTTCATCTTTATTAGAAATCAACAAGCAGCACCAATCCATAAGAACCACGATTTTTACATAGGAGTATTAGTTAGTGAGGTTTGCTCTGGTGGTTGAGAACTTCCATCAAGTGTGGTATATAGTCTTTAAAATATATATATTACTTCGTCTCAAATCAATACTTGATATTTACGCGATATCACTTGTCAGACTATTGTCCGTATATATATATTGGTTTTTACTATTTACACAACACATCTATACATATGTGAGGATAATGTATACTTTGCGAGACGGTATGAAATGAGACACCCCTTATAATAATTAACAAAGGGAAGGTAGTGATGATATGACAAAAATTACAGAGAGGAAAGAGAGGAGATATAGTATATGTTTATTGGTTTAAGGAGGTAATAATTAAGAAAAGGATTATATATAGATATAAGAAAAAATGAAAATAGAGAAATAGTAAGGAGGAAGAGACAAGATAAATATGTATGGAGAGAATTGTTTTGTAGTAATGATAATTGATAAAAGGGAAGGGTGCACATGTGAAGAGGTTGGGTACGTGCAATTTGTCTTGGAGGAATGGAGACAATGTTTGAAGCAACAACCTTATGCAAACTTCCTTATTAATGAACTGTTCCTATATGCAATCTCGTGACACCCCACTCTGTTGATATATTGGATACTAGCTACCTCCTCCTATCCTACTAATAGTTTATTTTTTAAAAAAAATAATTTTTAACATGTATCTCAACAAGTTAAGTTACATCCAAACCAACTTCAATGGCTCCATGTACTAAGCTTCTTCAATGTCTGATCTTTAATCCGTGAAGAATTTGCTATCCTATTGATCGATTAAGGGAATCATGTCATTAAATACGGCATTATGCTTTTTAGCTTTACTAGTGAAATTATCACATTCGAATAAGATGGGGATTGTTAATACATGCTCAATTTGTTTGTCTTATTTCTCCTTTTACTCCGTTTAATAAAGAATGTCTCCTTTTTTTGGGCAATTTTTTAGTTTTACTTTTCACATGATATGTTTACGACCATATGATCTGCATATCTTCAATTTAAGATCATAAGATTCAAAAGTCTTTTTTTTTTCTTCAACTCTGTATTAAGTCAAAATATGATTGAAAAGAAAGGAATAACATATGCTCCTTTCAATTATACAATAGGAAATACTTAATGCCATTAGTTTCATTTAGGGGTATCAAAATATAAAGAAGTATTAAATTCACAAAGAAGCAAAGGGATGTCAATATGTAGTAGGTATACATAAAAATATATTTTAACCTAGTTGTACAATGTAATTTTTTGACAAAATAGTATCAGTGATACCTCTCAAGTATACGTGGCTCCGCCACTGCTTATAGCTATACAAAATTGTAGGGTTAAAGGTCATATTCAAGGAAGGTGTATATATTGTTATAACTATATCATCGGTAATTAAGTCATATTTCAAGAAATAATATATTTTGTTATAACATTACGATTATAGCATTGCCTAACACCCACCCCCTCTCGAATTGATACTGATAAACATTGTAGAAATTTGGAGATAAGATAGTGATGTTGTGTGCGTGTCATTGCCTTTGTAAACAAGTCGACAAGCTGATCATGAGAAGAAATGAGACGATTGACAACCAATTCCTAAATGTAATGTCAATCCACCTCTATATGCTTTGTATTTTTATGTTCCACTAGGTTTGTTGCTATTTTAATCGCACTAAATGTATCAATGTGCAACACCATACGAGTTATAATAACACCATCGAACTCAGATAATAGGTGTTGTAGTCAAATAATTTTAGAACTCGCTACTGACATCCCATCAACTGCCGATAAAACATTGAATTGAATGATTATTCAACCTCGTTGTACTTTGTAATAATCTCCATGAAAGTGTATACAACATTGTTATTATTAAGATTAGTCATTGCAACAAGATCACTAGCATGATTTTGTTGTGTAAGCATAATCCTCATAGGAAAGTATTTATGTCCACAGTAATCTCAAATATTTCATCTTAAATGAGGTATGCAAAAATTCTTTTAACTTAGTATACTATATTTTATACATGAATTATTTCATGTGATAATGATATCATCAACATAAATGAAAGGCATTATATATGATACATATCGAAGAAGTACGAAGAAACAAGGAATGATCTTAAGAGCTTTGAGAAAATCCCGCAATTTGAATTGTTGATTAGAAATTTATCAAATAAAATTCAACAAACTTATTTTGAGTCATAGAGATTTCGAAAGATGACAAAATGCATTTGATCTTGGCTAGACATACCTAGGTGTAAATCATAAATACAACTTCTTATAGGCTGTCAAGAAGAAATACATTTTGCATATACATATGTGTAAAGTCCAGTCTTTTAGTGAAGCCACAATTAACGATGCTCGTATCATTGTGATCTTAGCAATAGATACATAAATCTTCTCATAATATATCCCATGCTCATGTTTGTACACTTGAATCTTGATAAACCTTTCAAACTTTGTAGCAGTCAATATACCATCTACCTTAAATTTAATTGAATATGTCTTGTTACTTTCAATGAAAACTCCATATGTTGGTTTGCCAACAAAGTCTCAAGTAGAATACTAATTTAGTGCACAAAGCTCTTTTGATATTGTCTTTTTTTCCACAGATTTGTGTAAAATATTCGGAACAAGACCTCAAGTACATCAACATAATGTAGTGTGGTAGGTGAGACATAAGACTTATCAAATTTGTTTGGAGAGTAAATAAGTCATTCAAAAATATGACGATTTATATTTTTAGACCACATGAGGAAGTAACTTGATGAGGTGAGCCCTCTTTCAAAGATGAAGATGATGCAGAGTTGATACCATTTAGACAAGAAGAATGAAGATCATTATTATCATTGGTTCATGGGCTTTCATAGAGGGTCAGTAGTTACCATATCTTCATTAAATTTGTCCAAAAAAATTTGAAGCATGATTAGCATTGTGTCTATAAAAATTGACCTTTAAAGAAAATAACATATCTAAATATTCGGAGTGACAATAAAATACGTTATATAAGAGGGATATTCTTTTGGAGTATGATGACAAGTGCATTAAAAATAATTCGTTTACTTTTTGAAAAGCTCAACAATATTAATTAATGTATTCTTTCCAAAAATTCAAATGAAATATTTTCATGACTTTATAAAATTGTGTATGAACAAGGTCAACAAAATTCATAACAAATTTATTCAAATAAAAAATCTCATGTATTTTTAGAACATGATAAATGAATAATACAAAGTACTTATATTCCATCCTTGGTAAAATATGAATGAAACTCCAAATATCACTATGCATTAAATGTTTGTTATTCCACAAACAAGCAAGTGTACTCGATGACAAGTTTAAGTGATTGCTTTCACAATCACGTTTATGAATTCCGCTGAGACTTAGTTGATGACAAGCTAACATTTTATTTTTATCATACTTATTAGAATTGAGATTTTGAGTATGAATTCATGATGGGAAGGAGCCCTAGATTGAGAAAATGATCACATTTTGGCTGGGGTTGGAATTTGTTAGTAATTCCGATAAATTATTAGGCCCTTTAATTTGTGATTGATTATTTTTTATATTATTTATTCTATACAAATAACAAGTCGAGAAACTTCGTAAGGAAAAAGCTCGAGCTATTTAGAATTTTCAAGAGGTTTGATTCGAGGTAGGTGATGGTTATATGCTTATGGGTTATGTATATATGCATGTTTATTGCTTGTAGCGTCATATTGTGCAATGTATAATATGAAGCATGTGAAATGAACTTGTGATTATAACACTACTAAAAAACTGTCAAAAAACAACGGCTAAAAGCGACGGACTGCGTCGCTTTTTTGGTCAAAATCGACGGAAAAGTGACGCAATCACCTATGTCGCTTTTTAACTCGACGCTTAGTCCGTCACTTTTTGATTTTTTTGTTTTAGAATTTTTTTTAACAAAAGCGATGGACTCCGTCGCTTTATTTTAATTTTTTTCCCTAAAAGGCGACGNGACGGAAAAGTGACGCAATCACCTATGTCGCTTTTTAACTCGACGCTTAGTCCGTCACTTTTTGATTTTTTTGTTTTAGAATTTTTTTTAACAAAAGCTACGGACTCCGTCGATTTATTTTAATTTTTTTCCCTAAAAGGCGATGCAGTCCGTCGCTTTTCTGGAAATTTTATTTTTGAAAATCCCTGAAAAGCGACAGACCAAACCACGCTGTCCGTCGCTTTCCTTGCAATATTTTTGACAGTCGAAACTGGCAATTTCTGCTGCCCACCTACAAATGCAATTCAATTCAATTCTACACTATTCTGCCCAATCAAAAACACACAATTATAAACAATCTAAACAAAACATAAAACAACAAACTTAAAAATAACATTCAAAAGTATCTAAATCACAAATTAAAGACTTATAAAGTCTTCCAAAATTCATTTCAAAAAGTTCATAAATGTCCAGATCTCTAAACTAGGGAGTGGGATCTATATAATCATCCTCATCACTCTCGTCGTCGGTGTCATCGGGAGCCGAAGTAGTAGGTCGACGAGCGAGGTTCATCACTTATTATTTGATGAACGGTCTCACTCATGCTTTCTTGTTCAGCTACTCTTCTCCGCTCCGACTCTGCTAGTGTCGCTATAAGTTTAGCTATTTGATCCGACATAGCAGCAATCTGAACACCGTCAAATGGCTCGATTTGACGTGACAATCCAATACGTTCTAAGCTTGACTGGAGTTGTCTTACATCGTTTCGAGAGCCTAGACCATAGACTCTACCCTTGTGTGTCCCCCCACCACTTTTTATTTCCAAATCTGGGTGGAAAGTTCAGGTGTCAATTGGACCGATTTATCTAGATTCTCACTGACATACTGATGAAAGTTATTCTGCATATTAAATATAAAAATTGACATCAGTATATATACATATCATAAATATATTCACTATTAATATATATTATTCATATTAAATAACTTACAAAAGTTCGTTCGGCCCTTTCCCCCACCCACACATTCGGATCCGACTCATTTTCTTTCTTCCATACATGAGTCTTCTTGAAACCTCCGGTTCAATGGGATTGCGTCCCAATTCTTTTTCCTATAAATAAAAACTGAAATTTATAACGATATATATGGATCAACTAATTATTTATTTAAAAGTTTGAATTAGAACTTACTATCTCTCGTGCAATTGTTCCAACCGTCTTTGCACCTCCGGTGTGCAACGAGCCACCTTTAAGACTGCCTCTAGCCTTTTTGGCTTGATCTGATATTGCCTTAAACTTGTCTGTGTCCCAATACTAACCTAATTCATCAAAAACATGATGCAATATCTAACCGGGACGTTCACCACTATTCCGAACTTTCATTAGCCAGCTAGACAGTCTGGTGGATGCCTTCCTCTTAAATGTGGTCCCAATGACCAAATTGTACCTCGACTCCCAAGTACACATAGTTTGAAAAAAAAAAGAATAACGTTAATTAGATCGATAGTAAAAAAAAGTAAAGTATACTAAACTTAACTAAAAAATATATACCTTAAAGTTATTAAACATCGCCTTGCGTATACTATTTGAAATCTCTCTACAAGAGTGATAAGCATGTGTATAGAGTCTTCTAATGCAGGCTTTTAAAGCCCAGGCAACATCCTTTGCAGGATGCCACCTGAAAAACACGTAATAAATATGTTAGTTCATGAATAATATATTAAAGCATAAGAAAT
Organism: Solanum stenotomum; assembly: GCF_019186545.1. Classification (NCBI taxonomy): domain Eukaryota; kingdom Viridiplantae; phylum Streptophyta; class Magnoliopsida; order Solanales; family Solanaceae; genus Solanum; species Solanum stenotomum. Next base: position 27,475,141 of record NC_064289.1, on the reverse strand, counting down.
AAATAAAATAAACTAACAAATAGATAACAAAACAAACTTACGATGATCCATCCAGCTCAATCATGACTCTACCAAGTCTGTCCTTCTGGCCAGGAGCTAGAGTAGGTATCGTATCATCTAGTGTAGCACTAAGTGTAGTTGTAGACGAGGGTGATACATCAGGATGCACAAAACGCTGAGTCAATGGAGGTGTACCGGCCATAGCATCTGACTGTTCGCTACTAGAATCTCCCAGCCTCATGGCAGATAATTGAGGAGATGTACCTGTGGGAGATAGAGTACCTGCCGATAAGGGTCGTGCTCGACGAATAGCCTGTAAAGGTAGGTCCTCGTAGCGTTGTGAAGGCAATGCCTGTGAAGTAGATGAAGCACCGATTGGTCGACGGTAATTACGATAATATTACCGAGGATCCGTCGTATCAAACAGAACAGAAAATAAATGAGTATCATGGTTGATGCGCTCTAGCGCAGAAGAAATAGATCCTGCAATATCCTCAGGATCGATCGATCTCCTAGACTTCTTCTTCTTAGCTTATTTAGTCTGGCTAACTCCAAGATGCTCTCGGTGTCTATCACCGTCACCACCTGATGACATCTGTTTACAAATTTACATGTATAATATGTATAAAAATTATAAATTAAATAAAATTAGCAAAATACACTTACATATATATATACTAGCTAGCTTTCATTCTACACTATTCCTCCTCACTTGTTTCAATTCCATCATTCTCCCATTCTTCCTCCTCAGTTTTTTCATTTTCATTATCGTCCCATTCTTCGTCATCAAATGATTCATTTTTCTCATTCTCAGATATTTCTTCCTCAACATTCAGTATCTCATCATCAGATACTTCTTCTAATATGTGTTGAGGATGTTATAGTGTGGTTTCCAATTCAACATCAACTTGTTGCTGAACAATTGCAACATCATTTTGATATGCCACAACTAAGACATTGTCAATTTCAATTCTTCCCACAGGCTTACTTTTTATAACAACCCACCAATCAGCTTTGTCTCTACGCAATGGATATGGAGCGTAATACACTTGTTTAGCATTTTGTGCAATAATAAAAAGGATCATAACTTCTGTATTTCCTGGTGTGCTTAAATTCAAATATATTATGTTGATGGTCCACCTTTATGCCTCTATGTGATGGGTCAAACCCCTCACACCGAAACAATACAATATTCTTCTTAGGCCAACCTGAATACCTCACTTTAATAATCTCTTGAATGACACCATAATATTCAATAGTTTGACCAGTACCATCAACATCACCTTGTATGTAGACACCGCTATTATTTATTTTCTTGTTCCTAGAAACTTCTTCAGTTTGAAACTTAAAACCATTGACACAATACTTATGCATTGTCAGTACTTGAGATTCAGGTCCAAGTGCTACTTCTTTCACTAATTGCAAATGTTGGACACTTGAGTATTCATCGTAAACCTACGCGATTGTTATTTCAAGTAATATAATTTAGTATAACATGAATATATTATTAAATACTTAGTGATTGCACACTTACATAGTTCCTCAGCTATTTGGAAAATTCTGTATAGATGGCTTCATTACCCCATGCGTTTACGAACAAGCTGATAATTTTACATTCAAGTATTTCATTAGTTAATGATCACTTATTAGTATGTAATTTAATAACATATTTTTAACACTTACTTGACATATGATTGAATCTCTGGACAATTAAGCAAAATATGTGTCACAACTGATTGCATTTCCATATCAGTGAAGTCTTGCTTTCCACGCTTTTTAGATCCTCGGCTATTTTGATTAAAAATTGATATTGGTGGAAATAAAGGATCAATATCGTCTTCATCATTGCGATTGGGCCTGTTTCTCCTACATGACACATCATCACCAAAGTAATAAGAATAAAAATCACCAGTTTCTCTCCCAATATGACCTTGAACAAATGATCCTTCGATCCTTCTCCTTTGCTTAATCGTTTGCTTCGAACTGCCAATTTTTATGCATGTATATATGTTAATATATAAAAGACTTGGCGAATATATATAATTTATTGAATATTTCAAATGGATACATCTATCTTGTTTGAATTGGACCTCCGAGGCGGGCCTCTTGTACAAGGTGAATTGGAAGATGCTCCATCACATCAAAGAAACCACATGGAAATATCTTCTCCAACTTAGTAGTAGTAACAAGAATATTTTCCTCCATTCTGTCTAAACTACTCTCCAACAACTTTTCAGAACACAAATCTTTAAAAGAAAGACTTATCTCTATGATTGGTTTCCATATCCTTTCGGGTAAATGGCTAAAAACGATAAGAATTAAAGTTTTAATGAACACATGACAATCATGACTTTTCATACCTATCAATTTTCCTTCATTCATATATGCCCACTTTCCTAAATTCGAAGCATAGCCCTCCAGCATCCTCAAATTTTTAACGCACTCAATAATTTCACGTTTCTCATCCATTGTGAATGAAAAGCTGGCTTTGGGCTTAACTATTTTACCATTCTATATTTCTTGCAACCATAACTCTTTTCTCCTACAATATTCCTTTATGTCCATTCTAGCTTTTGGATTGTCTTTTGTCTTGCCCTTAACATCCATCATTGTGTTAAACAAATTGTCAAAGTAATTTTTTTAAATGTGCATCACATCTAGATTATGTCGTAGCAGATTGTCCTTCTAATACAGCAACTCCCCAAATATGCTTTGTTTGGTTCAATTATGTTCAACACCATATCCAGGAAGTCAAGAAGGTGAAGCTTCTGTAACTTTAGGTAATTGAGAAACTCTCTCCCAAATTTGATGCCCTGTGAGTAATGGAGGTGGGGGGTCACTTTCAACCTTATTTTTCCTAAATGCATTTTTCATCTTTCTAAACTCATGGTCCATTGGCAAGAACTGGTGATGACAATCAAACCACGTATTTTTTCTGACATACTTTAAAGTGAATGTTTTACTATTTTCCATGCAATACAGACATGCTAGCTTTCCAGCTATCATCCAACCAGACAACATCTCGTATGCAGGAAAATAATTAATAGTCCACATTAAAGAAGCACGCATAACAAAATTCTGCTTAATTGATATATCATAAGTCAAAACGCCTTCAAACCACAATTGTTTGAGCTCATCTATCAATGGTTGTAGATAGACATCAATCAAATTTTTTGGACTACGGGGACCTGGAATAACACAATTTAGAAAGATGTAGGGACTGTTCATGCACATTTTAGGAGGAAGATTATATGGAGTAAGAAATATCGGCCAGCATGAATAAGGCGAAGCGTTATTAGAGAATGGTGTGAAGCCATCTGAACAAAACCCCAATCTAACATTTCTTGGTTCACTAGTAAAATCAAGATATGCATTATCAAAATGCTTCCATGCTTCACCATCAGATGGATGAGACAAGACACCCGACGACCTTCTATATTCAGGATGCCATCTCATATGTGGGGCAGACCTCATCGATGCATACAACCTCTTTAACCTAGGAATGAGAGGTAGATAATGCATCGCCTGAACTGAGACCGTCTTTCCAGCCGTAGTCCTCTTATAACGAGCATGTCCACAAAACTTACAATTTTCTAATTCACTATCAGTGTTGTAAAATAACATGCAATCATTAACACAACAATGAATTTTATCATACGTCAATCCTAACTTCGACACCAAATGCTTTATCTGACAGAA